>NC_091619.1:34904002-35208102 GCF_027580195.1 Bos mutus
TTTCTAGTATGACATGATCCTCTACATAGAATACCCTAAAGATTCCACCAGAAAATTACTAGAAATAATCACCTGCTTATTTAACTTATATGCAGAGTGTGTCATGAGAAACGCTGGGCTGGAAGAAGCACAAGCTGGAATCAAGATTGCTGGGAGAAATATCAATAACCTCAGATATGCAGATGACACCACCCTTATGGCAGAAAGTAAAGAGGAACTAAAAAGCATCTAGATGAAAGTGAAAGAGGAGAGTGAAAATTTGGCTTAAAGCTCAACATTCAGAAAATTAAAAACATAGCATCTGGTCCCATCATTTCATGGGAAATAGATGGGGAAACATTGGATACAGTTTTTTGGGCTCCAAAATCACTGCGGATGGTGATTGCAGCCATGAATTAAAAGATGCTTACTCCTTAGAAGGAAAGGTATGACCAACCTAGATAGCATATTGAAAAGCAGAGACATTACTTTGCCAACAAAGGTCCGTCTAGTCAAGGCTATGGTTTTTCCAGTGGTCATGTATGGATGTGAGAGTTGGACTGGGAAGAAGGCTGAGCGCCGAAGAATTGATGGTTTTGAACTGTGGTGTTGGAGAAGACTCTTGAGAGTCCGTTGGACTGCAAGGAGATCCAACCAGTCCATTCTAAAGGAGATCAGTCCTGGGTGTTCTTTGGAAGGACTGATGCTAAAGCTGAAACCTCAATACTTTGGCCACCTCATGCGAAGAGTTGACTCATTGGAAAAGACTCTGATGCTGGGAGGGATTGGAAGGATAATTGCTTTACAAAATTTTGCTGTTTTCTGTCAAAAATAAAGTTTGACACTGTTTCCACTGTTTCCCCATCTATTTCCCATGAAGTGATGGGACCAGATGCCATGATCTTTAGTTTTCTGATTGTTGAGCTTTAAGCCAACTTTTTCACTCTTCTCTTTCACTTTCATCAAGGGGCTTTTTAGTTCCTCTTCACTTTCTGTCATAAGGGTGGTGTCATCTGCATATCTGAGGTTATTGATATTTCTCCCAGCAATCTTGATTCCAGCTTGTGCTTCTTCCAGTCCAGGGTTTCTCATGATGTACTCTGCATATAAGTTAAATAAGCAGGGTGACAATATATAGCCTTGACGTACTCCTTTTCCTATTTGGAACCAGTCTGTTGTTCCATGTCCAGTTCTAACTGTTGCTTCCTGGCCTGCATATAGGTTTCTCAAGAGGCAGGTCAGGTGGTCTGGTATTCCCATCTCTTTCAGAATTGTCCACAGTTTATTGTGATCCACACAGTCAAAGGCT
The DNA here is from genome assembly GCF_027580195.1 of Bos mutus. Lineage (NCBI taxonomy): Eukaryota > Metazoa > Chordata > Mammalia > Artiodactyla > Bovidae > Bos > Bos mutus. The sequence goes on from NC_091619.1 coordinate 34,905,291, forward strand.
TTGGCATAGTCAATAAAGCAGAAATAGATGTTTTTCTGGAACTCTTTTGCTTTTTCCATGATTCAGCAAATGTTGGCAATTTGATCTCTGGTTCCTCTGCCTTTTCTAAAACCAGCTTGAACATTCATGGTTCCCGTATTGCTGAAGCCTAGCTTGCAGAATTTTGAGCATTACTGTACTAGTGTGTGAGATGAGTGCAATTGTGCAGTAGTTTGAGCATTCTTTGGCATTGCCTTTCTTTGGGATTGGAATGAAAACTGACCTTTTCCAGTCCTGTGGCCACTGTTGAGTTTTCCAAATTTGCTGGCATATTGAGTGCAGCACTTTCGCAGCATCATCGTTCAGGATTTGTAATACCCCAACTGGAATTCCATTGCTTCCACTAGCTTTGTTCATAGTGATGCTTCCTAAGGCCCACTTGACTTCATATTCCAGGACAGCACAGAAGTGCGGCCTAGAGGAGCTACCCCATGCCCAAGGTCAGGGGTGGCGACCAAGAGCACCAGGCTGCCACTGAGCAGGAGCGGTGGAGAGGAGCTACCCCACGTCCAAGGAGCAGTGGCTGTGCGGGCTCAGGAGGTCCGAGAGGAGCTACTTCACATTCAGGGTCAGGAGGGGTGACCTCATCCAAGTTAAGGAGCAGCGGCTGCACTTTGTAGGAGCAGCTGTGAAGAGATACCCCATGTCCAAGGTAAGAGAAACCCAAGTAAGACAGTAGGTGTTGCAACAGGGCATCAGAGGGCAGACACACTGAAACCATAATCAGAGAAAACTAGCCAATCTGATCACACAGACCACAGCCTTGTCTAAGTCAATGAAACTAAGCCATGCCGTGTGGGGCCACCTAAGATGGGCGGGTCATGGTGGAGAGGTCTGACAGAATGTGGTCCACTGGAGAAGGGAATGGCAAACCACTTCAGTATTCTTGCCTTGAGAACCCCATGAACAGTATGAAAAGGCAAAATGATAGGACACTGAAAGATGAACTCCCCAGGTCAGTAAGTGCCCAATATGCTACTGGAGATCAGTGGAGAAATAACTCCAGAGAGAATGAAGGGATGAAAAAAAAAAGAATGAAGGGATGGAGCCAAAGCAAAAACAACACCCAGTTGTGGATGTGACTGGTGATACAAGCAAGGTCTGATGCTGTAAAGAGCAATATTGCATAGGAACCGGGAATGTCAGGTCTATGAATCAAGGCAAACTGGAAGTGGTCAAACAGGAGATGGCAAGAGTGAATGTCGACATTCTAGGAATCAGCGAACTAAAATGGACTGGAATGGGTGAATTTAACTCAGATGACCATTATATCTACCATTGTGGGCAGGAATCCCTTAGAATGAAATGGAGTAGCCATCATTGTCAACAAAAGAGTCCGAAATGTAGTACTTGGATGCAATCTCAAAAACGACAGAATGATCTCTGTTTATTTCCAAGGCAAACCATTCAATATCATGGTAATCCAAGTCTATTTTCCAACCAGTAATGCTGAAGAAGCTGAAGTTGAACGGTTCTATGAAGACCTACAATACCTTTTAGAACTAACACCCAAAAAAGATGTCAGTAAAGTTAGTAATTGTAAATTGTAAGAATAAAAGTCTTTATAGATTTCTATGAGTTATTTTCATTTTCAATTCTAAAAATGGGCCTTGTTTATATCTTTTAAAAATTTTAATCTGAATTGGTCCTAATGCAAAGATTTAGCTCACTACTGAGACAGAGGGCATGGTGGCTGTTAAAAACAACCTCAGGGTCTCCATTGCTGTCCTGCAGATAGGCTCATCAGTACCATCTTTCTAGACTATGAACATGGGCAAGAGGCGAGGAGGAAGGAGAGGGTTGAACTAATGGAGAAAGTAGCACGGAAACATATACACTGCTGCTGCTGCTGCTAAGTTGCTTCAGTCGTGTCCGAAACTTTGCGACCCAATGGACTGCAGCCTACCAGGCTCTTCCGTCCATGGGATTTTACATGCAACAGTACTGGAGTGGGTTGACATTTCCTTCTCCAAACATATACACTACCATATGTAAAATAGATAGCCAATGGGAATTTGATGTATGGCTGAGGGAACTCAACCCAGGGCTCTGTAACAACTTAGAGGGATGGGAAGGGGTGGGAGGTGGGAAAAAGGTTCAGAAGAGGGGATAGATGTATACCTATGGCTGATTCATGTTGATGTATGGCAGAAACCAACACAATATTGTGAAGAAATTATCCTTCAATTAAAAATAGATAAATTAAAAAAAAAAAAACAGTAACCACAGGCTCAGAGGATAAGGAGATAATAGCTTTGGGGCAGCTGCCTTTGCTTATAACACCTTTCTAAAAGGACAGGCCACGTAAGGTTTGCTGCTCCCAGAAACTTCTTTGTCATCGATGTTTGTCCACTTCTTTGATTTCATAGATGTTTGCCTGGCCTACTGGATAAAAGATATTCAAAATTTGCTTTAAGAAATTTAAAAATTTGAGGTGAAATATGGTCATAAGTTAGACTGAGCACATATGTAAAGGAGCTAATTTTTAAACATTTTTGAAAACTGTTTCTCTGTTTACAGTCTGCTCTCTCTTAAGATATATGTTCAATAGATTTTTTTCTAAAGATGAACTATCTAATTACCCTCCTATACACAAACACAAACATGTTCCTTTTACAAGACTGCCTCCTTTCCATCTAAGTAAATTTCTCTAGCAGTTACCACTCCCCTCTAAGCCCTGACTGTGACTTCTGTCTCAACTACTAGTACTTTCTTGTCCTTTGAGGTGACAACAGGCAGTGGTGGCAGTGAGGATGCCATTGACAAGAGAGCAAGCCCCCCCAGGTAACTAGCATTTTCAAGTGTCTATCATTTACTGGGGTGATTTGGTATTTTAACATCCTCCGCTTCTCTGGTGGCTCAGACAGAATCCTTCTGCAATGCGAGAGACCTGGGTTCAATCCCTGGGTTGGGAAGATCCCCTGGAGAAGGGAAAGGCTGCCCACTCCACTATTTTGGCCTGGAGAATTTCACGGACTGTATAGTCCATGGGTCGCAAAGAGTCAGACATGACTGAGTGACTTTCACTTTCATTATCATGAAAATTTTAAAAAGAGAATTTTCTGTGGTTGCTCTAAGATTTAGATAATTTTTTTCATAAAATAATCAAACATTCATTAAAAAGTAAGCATGTAGTACATATCTTGAAGCAGCTTAGTTTTTATCTCCACATATACATATGTTTTTATTTTAACTTCCTCCATTCTTCCTCCCTACCTGTTGATGGCTTACTGTATTTTCTGAAAATGTGTAACAACTATTCACAAATTCTAGGAGAGGTATTTGATAAGTATTAAATAAGTAATTCTTTTAGTAGCATTGGATGTCAAACCCATAAATTAGCTCATATAATTCTCACAACAACCCTTGAGAAATGAGTGTATTATAATTTATCTTTATATAATATGTGACAAAATAAGGACAGGAAGCATATAAGGGCTTAAGTAACCAATGTAAACACAGAGCTAGTGAGTAGTAAAGGCAGGATTTAAGCCCATGACTCCATATGCTGATTTCTGTGTTTTTCCCCTTATTTATACTGCCTTCCCGATGCTGCACTGTAGGAGTTTAGGCAAATCACATGACTGGATTTAGGTGGTAGAAAGAAGACAGTCCATAAGAGGTGTGGCACATGGCACGAGCTTTCTTGTGAAAATGGTTTTGGAGGAACTGGTCCTCCATACAGAATACAAGCCCGTGACTTAAAGCCTATCTGCCATACCTCTCGGCATAACCTTGCTTTTTCTGTCACTCATTTTATAGGATCTTAACAGGGAGGGATTGGGGGCAGGAGGAGAAGGGGACGACAGAAGATGAGATGGCTGGATGGCATCACCGACTCGATGGACGTGAGTCTGAGTGAACTCCGGGAGTTAGTGATGGACAGGGAGGCCTGGCGTGCTGTGATTCATGGGGTCGCAAAGAGTCGGACACGACTGAGCGACTGAACTGAACTGTACTGAACAGATTTTAATGGCATAGTATTTTCAATACATTTTATGATGAAAGTGTGCTATGATAAAGAGGAATTATAATGCTGCAGTGTAGCCCTAGATCAATAACCCCTAATTATAAATGTTATACCATTTGTAGGATTTTTTTTTTCACCAGAGGAAAAGTATTTGTGCTTGTCATATAAACATGTGTGATACACATAGTTAGTAAAACTGATAGTATTAATAAAAATCTTAATAGGCTTCATGATTAGGATAAAATGATATTTTGATCCAAATCCCTAATTAGAACAGTACATTTACCAACTGTTCTCATGGGAAATGGAGCCAGAATTCATCATTTAAAGTAATACCTAATTAATCCTTCTTTGTAACAGATGTCAGCCTTATTTTCAAATCTTTTGTAGACAATGACTTGCTGTATGAATCTTTTAATTGTCTATCTTAGGTTATTTATTTTTAACACTATAATATATGGTTAAATAAAGGAGATGGAAGTAATCAGTTTAAGTGTGGTTTGAGTCTGCTTAGCTACTATAGTAGAGAGACAGGTTGTTGAACACAGCAAACATATTCATAATTCCATCAGAATCAGTTTAAAACAAAACGCAATAGTAAATCTGTTAATCATGGTATAATTGAGAAAAACTGGGCTAGGCATTAGGTGATCAGCATCATGATTCTGCCATACAATATTGCCTGATCTCAAGCAATTCATTCCAACTCTTTGGACTTCAGATACTGAATCTGCAATATTAGACTTCTGAACTGTGATTTTTACTGTCCCTTCCAGGGCCAAGATTCATTATCTTTTAAAAACCATTCTGTTTTTAGACTCACAGACTTGGAAAAATGAACTTATGGTTACCAGGGGGCAGTGGTAGAGGGAAGGGATAGTTAGGGAGTTTGGGATATTTAAAATGGATAACCAACAAGGACCTACTATATAGCACAAGAATCTCTGCTTAAAGTCATGTGGCTGCCTGGATGGGAGGGGAGTTTGGGGGAGAATCGAGATACATCTATATGCATGGTTGGGGCACTTTGCTGTGTGCTTGAAAGTATCACAACACTGCTTATTGGCTATATTCCAATAAAAATAAAAAGTTTAAATTAAAAAAAATTCTGTTTTTATAATTTACATTCCATTTTTATTTACTCTGTACATATGTATATAGATATGTATATGAGATTATATGTGTGTGTATATACACATAGACACAAACACACACACATATTTATCTCTACTTACACTTAGTTTCAGTTCTATTCTACGGGTCTTTTGATGAAGAAGAGGAATAGGATAATGATTTCTGATAACGTTAAATAAGTTTTTAGATAATATATTCACTATTATAGGTAAAAAGGGAACACCTTATTCACTGGAAAATTTCAGCATGTACTTCTGGGCAGCATAATATATTACATTTTAAATGCTTTTTCATTGGTTAGTTGGAAAGATAATTATGACATAAGTTTAGAATATGTAGCTTTGGAAGTATATATCAACACCTCCTTACTTAACTAATGCATATTTGTATTCCAGTAACCACTTATTGAGCTTCCTTGGTAGCTCAGCTGGTAAAGAATCTACCTACAATGCAGGAGACCCTGTTTGATTCCTGGGTCAGGAAGATCCCCTAGAGAAGGGATAGGTTACCCGCTCCAATATTCTTGGGCTTCCCTGGTGGCTCAGATGGTAAAGAATCCACCGGCAATGTGGGAAACCTGCGTTCAATCTCTGGGTTGGGAAGATCCCCTGGAGGAGGGCATGGTAGCCCACTCCAGTATTCTTGCCTGGAGAATCCTCATGGACCAAGGAGCCTGGCGGGCTACAGTCCATGGGGTCTCAAAGAGTCGAACATGACTGAGCGACTAAGCCCAGCACACAGCACAACTACTTATCAAAGATGACAAAAGTATAATCTGAAAACAGAAAAAATATGGAATATTATATGTCAAAATGGTGTCAGTTAAAGGCAACAACTTGTAGTTGTTGATGATTTTTTACAGTGTGATCTATATGTGGATGAAGACTGAAAATATTTAACCTGTGGGAGTTTGTTGGCTTTGCGTTATCTCTATAACGTTAAACAAATATCCATGAATTTGGTAGCCTTTTAGTACCAAAAAAGGCTATAATGTCTAAGAATTATTAAGAGCTCACTCTGTGCAAAGCTATTTTATGCATATTACTTCTTTTGTTTCATCTGACCTTCAAAACGATCTTGTGAGTTGGGTCTTTTCATTAATTTTATTTTACAAATGAAAAAACCTGAGGCTTGCAGAAGTAACTTGATGGAGACCTCTGAACAACAGCAGATGGGACTCAGAATTCTAATTCAGGTATCTTGGTTCCAGAGCCTTTTGAATACCCAGTGACAACAAAAGCAACCAATTACCCGGCGGTGATGGAGATCCCTCCTAAATGTGGACAGATAAACCAAAATGTGTTTATCTTTAATCAGACCTGCCAACCTGAGCCCTGGACCTTTTGCCCGCCTCCTGCTAGACTCACTGACTAGGAAGTCTTAGGGTCCCAGCCACGGCAGACAGTCACTGGGCTTTCACCCTGTGCATGAAGTTTGCTCTTGCTCCAGTGATTTTTCTGTTTAGGCAACGGCTCATCATTCATCTATAGTTCGAGATTGGGAACAAACACTTCTCTCACTTCACTTGCTACATCCAATTATCTATTACATCAATTCAGTTCTATTACTCAAATACTTTTTAAATCCAATTGTTCTTCTGTATTGCCGTGGCCTCCACCCTGGTCCAGGAGACTGTCATTTCTCATGTGGACAACTGTAAAATTTTCCAATACTGGCTGCTTTTCTTCCAGGTTTGCTTCTCTCCAATCCCTTCTCTATGTTTTAGCTACAATGCTGTTTTACAATCACATATCTGATCATATAACAAGCTGCTTAAAACATATATCTCTTCATTACTTTTGGATAAAGTCCCTCTTCCTTAACATGCTTATCAGTTCCACTCTTTTCTTACCCATCTGCCCCTCAGCCCCAGATTGCCTGGTGCCATTATTTCTTTCTCTCTTATGTCACAGACTTAGTGCTTTTCTTTTAGTGTCTTGCTTTTTTTTTTTTTTTAACCTTTACTGCTTCAAGACCTTCACATATTCATGTAAAAGACTCATCAATCACCACCTAAGTGATGGCCACTGTTCTAAGCATTCAAGTCTAGTTAGTAGTAAGCAAGATTGATAAAGTTCCTGCTCCCATGGAAATTTTCTTTTAATGGTTTAGAGGGACAGACCATAAGCAAGGAAAATAATGTATTTTCAGACTGCTGTGAATTCTATGAAGAGAACAGGCAATGCTACAGAGAGTGAGGGGATGTCTGGGCTGGAGAATAGGACAGACATGTGCTTATAGATGCCTGGACTATACATTCTTCCCTTGCCATCCCACCCCAGTTTCCACTCCCGAGGCCTGGCTAACTCCTACTTACATTTCAGCGCTCAGCTTAACCTCACTTAATTGGAACTCTTTTCTTGACCTCTTCTCTATCCAGAGCAGAATATGGACCTCTCTGTTCTCAGACCTCACACTACTCTGTGCTTTATCTTTTTGTAATTCTCATCACACTTTAAATGACTAAACTATTTAAATAAGTAAAACATTATATATATAAATTTTTACATAAAATTATTATACTTATATAGTTATAATAAATAACATAGTAAATTGTCTGTTATAACATATAATACATAATGATACTTAAATGATTACTTAAAATAATTACTTAATAATTATTTTAAATAACTATTTTCAACCTATTTCATATACTCTAAATTCTGCACACACACACACACATACACACACAAGACCACTTACTTATTTCTGGGAGATACTGCAGTATCTTATGGTACCTGATTGGCAAAAAGGATGCAGCCATGAGAATGCCAGGACCGTACAATTTCAGAAGGAGAGGAGAGGACAGAAGTCCTAAGATATGAATGAGCTTGGTATTGTCTAGGAAAATTAAGAGAGCTAGCATGGCTGAGGCACAGTGATCAAAGGGCATTGTGGTAAGAGACAAGGCCTGAAAAGCAGGCAGAGGCCAGATCACAGAAGGCCTCACCACCCATTGCAAGGAATTTGGACTTTATTCTATTTGCATTGAAAAATCTGGAAGGTTTAATGCAGGAAAGTAGTGTGTCTTATTTATATTGTAAAAAGATTACTCTGTAGACAAAGGATCTTAGGGAGCAGGAGGGCAAGCATTGAGACCAGTTAAAAGCTCATAAATAACATAAAAGATCACCTTTGTAATGTGAATGAAGGGCCAGAATGGAATGTTGTACACTCTATCATAGGGATTATTTTCTTTGGGAACAAAAGAAAGATGCAGTGAAAATACTTAGGAGTCTGGAGCTTGCTATGGAACCTTGAATAAGGAATTTATATGAAAGGAATTCCTCACAGAGTTACTGAAAAGACCAATGAGGTAGTGCTTTTGAGCCTATCATAGTATTGGTGCATGAAGAAGCCCAATAAATAGGCTTCCTTTCTCTCCCTTTAAAAGACACTTGAGGAATAATAACATTAAATCACTGGTGACGATTGAATTTACAGCAGAGAATATTGTCTAAGGGTCTACTATATGCCAGGCACTGTGCCAGGAGCTATGGGTACAAATTACATTTCTCAGGCACTTACAGAAGAGTGGGAAAGATAGACATTAAACAATTATGTGAAGAGTTTTATGATGATACTTGCCATGAACCCTGCAAAGGACAAGGTTCTTAGAAGTGTATACTAGGAAGAGGTTATCCAATCTGAAGCTCAAGGGAGGGTTTTAGGTGGAATTTAGTGGGACACCTGAAGGATGAATCTTAGTTAGGTGATAATTTACTTAATCTGGTCATTTCCAGGGTGACAACTTGTAAAAAATAAGTTTTGATAAGGATTAGAAAGAGAAACCAAGGAATGAAACCTGGCCTGAAATGAGAAGCCCAGTATCAAGGATCCAGGTGGTGGGGGTCTGTGATCAAGAGGCGGAAGAGGAAGCATACAAGTTCACTGTTCAGTGTAGACAGTGGACAGTATCCTGGAGGGCCGAGGCAAGTATCATGCTCATAACATCATATGTTTTCTCACCGGCTTGTAAAACATTGTGAGCGTAAATGTGGAGGAGGGTTTAGACTCAGGGAAGTGGGATTAATAGTTTAGGAGTTTGGGTAGTGTTTTCAGTAATGTGAACTGAATAGTTTCAGGCATAAATAATTGAATGATAATTTCTTCTTGCTGGTATCCATAAAAAAGCAAAACAAAACAAGATCTATTCAGAGCTCCTCTACAAATTTGCAACTGCGTTAATTATGGTTTGAACACTGAAATATAAATTATGATCCCAAATTTAAATTGATTCATGAATAAAAAAGACCTTATAGATATAAAAGTATTTTTGATCTATTAGTGCCTATTATCTCACAGATCATTTACTTGAAAAAACATTATGTAAACGCAGAGATGATGAAGAAATTCAGAATGTAAGGAGGCTGTTCCTATACCTCAATTCTGTTTTGTTCAAACTTTCAGCTTGAAATGAAAGTAAAGGTGCGCAGAATATAGCCTTTGATCAAATACCTTTTTGTATTTGAAAAATAATATTAAAGGGAATGTATAAAGTCTGTATTCTCATTTGGCAAATTATTATGAATACATTGAAAAAAAACACTACAACAAACAAAAACAAAGGCCCAACTCCATCCTGGGAGAAAAATATTTTTGCTATTCAAAGTCTCTTCATTGGGAAGGAATTTTTCCCCTAGATTTTGAAGCCACATTCATTTTCTGTCCCTGCCCATTGCATTTAGTGAGGGCCAAGTTGACAGTGTTCCTTCCTGTGTGTGCTGATGTAGCTGAAAATCATAGCAGCCAATCAGCAATTTTTGCATGCTCTGGTTTCCAGTCCAGTCTGTCCTTTGAGCAAGGATCCTAAGTGCAGATTGCCAAGCGTGCTCTGTTGGTGGTCTTGGCCGCAAAGTCAGAGCGATGTCAAACTGAATTGTTTCACCTCTGATCACAGAACCTACAGGCTGCTGTGTCTTCTTTATGTCCTACAAGGTTACAGTCCTTTAAATTGGGTCATTGGAAACGTTTTTCTTGCCTGCTGCACACAAGCCAAAACCCCTTTGGTTTCTTCTAGTTATTCTTCTCATCACCTGGAATATTCCATTCTTGTCTTGGGAGAGGAAGCTCAACTTTTAAAAAAATTATGAGTCAGGATGGAACTCTGCCATTTAGAGATATTCAGCTTTTACAAAGGGAGCCAGAATGTAAGAACAGTTTCTCTCATTGCTCTTCTAACTTACAGGGAGAGTATAAATCACTGCAAGCCTCTGGCTAGATTGACTTGGTATAGGGGTTAATTTCTCCTGTGTGCTTTCTGAGGACAGTCAACGCTTTTTGCCTGTGGCCTGGGTTCATACGTGTGCTCATAGAATGTAAGAAAGGGTATTCTTTAAAGGAAATGTGGAATTTTACTCTGATCTGGTGCTTTCATTCATCCTCACCCTCTCCCTTCAATTTAGGCTCTTTTAACCTCTTTAAGAGAGAAAGCGTCAGCTTTGACTGGAGTGTTGTTGGCTTCCTTAAACATAATATATAAATGTAAAATGCCTAGCAAACTGCCTGATATAAAATAGGTGCTAATATAGGTAACTTTATTTCATTTTTTTCTAGTACATTCACCTTTAAAGTAACTAAAATGATTTTTCTCTTTCTTTGAAGAATTTCCATAGTATATTCTTTATTTCCCAAATTATTTTAAATCACTGGGATTAAAATAGTGTTAATATGGAAAGATGTATGGTTCATCAGAGAACAGATTTAGGACTGGATTTCTTTGTTTATAGCTTTTTTTTTTAATGGAATGAGGAGATGTTTGCATCTATTATTAAATAGAAAAGGAAGTTACAAAACCATAATATACAGTGTATAGTGTATACCTACTTTTTATTGTGTTTACAGTTTTAACAAGAATAAGAAAGAAACATGCTTAAACAATGAGTTCATCTAACTTTTTTTGGTTAACGATATGTGCTGTTTCAAGGGATAAATTTTTGAATTCATAAATGGATCTTCATACCTTTTAAGATATTCTCAAAATGACAGTTTCTATGAAGCAAATGCCATCTAATAATGTGTGTCTTGAGAAGGGCTTTATCTAAACAAGCTGCTACAAGAATAGGTTTGTAACTCCTACATCTGAAAAACCCATCATCCTTCTGCTTCCATTGCTTCAGGATAGATTCTTGCCTCCCAAAGGGAGATGTTCTTCATCATCCATAACAGCCAACCAACTGTTTTGATCACTGGCCTTAGAGGCACCAATCACATTACCCTCCTCAACACAGATTCTTCTAGAGACAGTTGATAAAAATAGTATGAAAGTGAAAGTGTTAGTTGCTCAGTGGTTTCGACTCTGTGACTCCACGGACTACAGCCTGCCAATCTCCTCTGTCCATGGAGTTCTCCAGGCAAGCATATTGGAGTGGGTAGCCATTCCCTTTGCCAGGGGATCTTCCTGTCCCAGGGATCAAACCTGGGTCTCGTGCATTGCAGGCAGATTCTTTACCATGTGAGCCACCAGGGAAGCCCCAAAATAGTATAATTTCCTTTAATCTCCCTGGAAGTAATACAGATTTTATAAAATAATTGAGAAATTCAAGACAGGAGTGAGTCTTAAGCTATCAGTAATGTGCAGAAGAAAGTTAGAGGAAAAAAAAAAAACATCATCAGGGAAACTGCATGGAGAAAAGGAATTTGACCGGATACCCTCTTGTGTTTTCTTCCAACCCACATTCTGCAAAGTCCCAACACTTGCTTGATCAAATATTTCTTTTCAGGGGTAGGAAGAGAAATAAAAATAAGTATTATAGAGCTCTAACCATCATAGATTATTGAAATTCAATAAACTCATAGAAAATTCGTATATATTAAGCAGATTTATTTTCATTATGTGAGCATGAAAATGAAAAAAAAAAAGTTTCCATAACCTTAAAAGAGCTGAAATGATTTTCTCTACAAAAACTGTGTTCTCAAGTTTCATTGCCTTGTGCCAGTTTTCAGCCTAGAGTGAATTTTTATAGTTGAGTCATAAACCTCTGAAAATCATACCATAGGTTTATAGTGGAAGGAAGGCTGACACCACTTTAATTACAGAGTGGCAGGGGCTGGGGTGAGAAGCACGGCATTAACTCTTTCACTCATAAGCCACTTCACAACACTTCAAAACAAGTGGATTCCACCATTCAATCCTGAAAACTTGGATTTCAAAAGATCACTGAGTTTGTACAAGTCTTTGTTTTTTTTTTAATTTTATTTTATTTTTAAACTTTACATAATTGTATTAGTTTTGCCAAATATCAAAATGAATCCGCCACAGGTATGCATGTGTTCCCCATCCTGAACCCTCCTCCCTCCTCCCTCCCCATACCATCCCTCTGGGTCGTCCCAGTGCACTAGCCCCAAGCATCCAGTATCGTGCATCGAACCTGGACTGGCATCTCGTTTCATACATGATTTTATTTCAGTTTCTTTGCCCCTTCCAAGAAATGCTATCTTTAGAGTTATAATGAATAGTTTGGGTCCTCATATTTGGATCAAAGCAATCTGCCATCTCTGCAGAAACCAACCTTCTTAGGCTATTGCAGCGAACCTACTTCAGGCTTGCATTTATGAGCTGTTCTGATGACTGTTATTACTAAGATCTTTTTCTGCCAATAGATAAAAAGTAAAGGTTTGGTTTCTACTTTGCAGCTAAGAAATGACTTCAAAACTCATATCCTGAAAGAGGAAAATCCAAGGCTTTTGGCTGCCACTATTTCTTTGGCTGCGTTGCCCACATTTTGACGAACAAGGAAATGATCAAGCAACTGTTTAAGAGGATCAATGGCCCCAAATAACTGACTCATGAAAGCAGCAAAGCTTTTCATAGCCATCTTAGGGATCTCAAATATGGAGGCTTCTTTCATATATATCCATAGGGCATATTTATATAAACTGCTGAGGGATCATAACCATGTGTTATATAGCTTAGTACATTGTGAGCTGTTAAAAAAACACAAATCAATTATAATATGTTGAGGAAAAAGAGTAAAGGAAGAGAGGCGTTTTCTTTGTACTAAGATACCTAGGAAATTTCATCCTAAAACGGCTGAGGAAACAGCTCTAATGAAATAAGCTAAGCTGGGACAGATCCATCAAGTCAATAACTACATTAGCAATTACATCCTTTTAGTGAAAAAGAGTCCTGGGCCATGTCTCCATAGCTATTGAGGGGACGTCTCTTCAGCTATGCTGGAAGAGTCCAATACCTTTGGCTGCCTCAGCTCTCCAGGGCTTTCACTTAAAGCAGTTGATGGATTAAGTTGGCAGCACACAAGGGCCAGCCACCAGAATGTATCGGGATTGTGTCTAGAAACTCATGGAAAATTCTGAGAGTCTAGCTCCAATCAGAGTTTAGAAAATAGACTTGATAGACCCTGAGATGTTTCTTTCTTTTTTTTTTATAAACGGGTCATTCTCTTTTCCATTAATGACTAACAAACAACTACATGCTACTATAGATGGAGATGCTGATAAACCATGTTTTCAAGGTATCTTCACAGAATCATCTGTTAATGCTGCAAGAGATCTTAGAGAAAAACTGCCTAGCAACTTACCCAAGGTATTTTTTTTCTAATTCATAGACTTATAATTCTTAAAAAATGAATTTAATACTATAGATGTGTTGCTCATACTCTACTAATTTTATTTTTCACTTACTAATTCATGCTGTGTAGGTAGCTTATTTTGTGTTTTAAAATCCACAAGCATTGCCCCCTTTCTCCCCAGTTTTGTTCCCTGTTGTTCATCTCCAGGGTTTATAATTCTCAAAATCTGGTAAGATAGAGACAATGAGTTTAAAGTCGATATAAGCAGTGGAAGTTGAAAAACCTTTGTTTATCTGTTTAGCTGACTGGTGTTCTGAACCACTCAATCAATCAATCTTGGCTAAAAGTGGTTCCAGCTGATCTCCATACATTTAGTCCTGCTTGGAATTGCTATTATATTACTTAAACTGTTGAATTCTCAACCATTTAATGGACAGGCTTTGTCTTCTCCAGATAACCTGCATGCTGCTTGATTAGTGCTGGTTTGATTCTCTTCTGGACACTTTTCCTTTAATTAAATCCGACAGCTTTTTTGGCATGGTACGTTTACAAGCACCCTAGGATCACTGTGTCCTTTCTATTTATAAAAGTCAGCTCCTAGATTCCACAGAATAATGTAGGTGAAAGTGTTTTGAAAAAGTGAAACGCGTCATAGAAGTACAAAGTGTGTGTGCTGTGTACTTAGTCACTCGGTCATGTCTGACTGTGACCGTATGGACTGTAGCCCACCAGGCTCCTCTGTTCATGGGATTCTGCAGGCAAGAATCTGGAGTGAGTAGCCATTCCCTTCTCTAGGAGATCTTCCTGACCCAGGGATCACACCCAGGTCTCTTGCGTTGCAGGCGGATTTCTTTTACTGTCTGAGCCACAGTACATTACTGGTATTTTCTCATTTGGGAAAGCAACCTTAGTAAAGCAGGTTTGGTACAGCAACCTAGTTCAACTTTTGTTCTAGATCTTTTTCTGTTTCTTTTTCTCTCTCTCCTTCCTTTGAAGCACTTTGAAAACTTTCTCCTTTGTATCTCTGAAGACCCGAAGTTGCTTTTCCAGTAACATAAAGAATAAACAAAGCAACAGATAAATATTTCAGAGCTAGCATTTTGGGGAAAAAACCCTATCCTTAGGGTCAGCTGTTTAATGATTTTCCTTAATCCATCCATACATTTGCTTCTATTGAAATTTATAGGTCCACTCACATGTAAGGCTCACACGTAAGAAAAAATATAGTTAAAAGATATTAATTAATTTTATATTTCTGTTTTCTATAGTTCTCTAGTGTTTCTTCCACAATCAAATGGCAAAAGATATTATAATTAATATAAATATGATAGCTATTAAAAATAATATATCCCAAAGATTCAAAGATAGCTCTAACAGGTTTTGGGTAAAATTGCTAGTCAAAAAGAAAAGTAATTTTTAAAAAAATGACAGAGAAAAAGAGTAAGTAAACTCAAAAGCTTCAGTTAACAAAGTTAATACCATGTTGGCTAATGCACAAACAGCTTCAATTTCCTTTAATTAGTTCAGAGTTAGGTGACAACATATTTAATCAGTGAGCTAACAAGTGCAGCAGCTGATTGCTCTCACCGCCCTGTGTGTATGTGTTGACTGAAAAAGTAAATAAAATTACTTTCACTGCAATAATAAAGTGGCATCCTAATTTTATTACAGTAGCAACCTTTTAGAAGTGGCATGCAGCAGTGAAAATTGATTATTTCCTAAGTGCTTTTCCCCCCTTTAACATGTCACTGTGGTTTAACCCTTTGGGAATGAGATGGCTAACTTCGAGTCCATCTGTCAAAAAGACTGACCACATCACCACCATGTTCTGTGTCTTTTCTGCAAGGTATTGAGATGGTGCAGAATGCATTGCTTGAATTCATGTTAGCATCTGTATTCCTAGGTGGCAAAATGTAGCCTTCAGCAGACAGAGGAATCTGCTCAAAATTCAGTGTTTTTCCAATTAGTTAAACACACCTAGAAGCCAGCCGTTGTCTTTTTTTTTTTTTTTTTAAGTGTCTTTGTCAGTGAGATAGAAAATAGGTGTCATTTTTCTCATCCTCTTCATGACCTATATAGAGATATTCATTTATTTTTTATATTAATTAGCTTGGATTTTGCTATGATTTTCCTGGGTTGGCAAAAAACAATGCTATTCACTCAGGAAACATTTATTCCAATATCCTCAGTCCTTTGAGGGTTACAGTGTTTAGAGTACATTGTTCTTCAAACAATTGTGCAATTGAAACCAATAAGTGGTAATAAAAATTGCTAAGAATAACCTGTTCCTTTTGCCATCATTACCCATATCATATGAAGGACTTAGTTGATCTTCATTGGGTTTCCATGCCTTTAGCCCTCATAGAAAATACTGAGACAAAGATCTTACTAAAATGTCTTTTGTTATTCCCTTATAAAGACTCTTGATCAAGCATATCAGGAGGAATTTTAATTAAAAGAAAACAGAATCTATATTGTAGGATCCAAGATACTTTTGTTAATTTCAGCTGGAGTTGTGATGTTGTCGCTTCATTGCTCGCTTTATTTGATGCGTAGGTGCCAGGTAACCTAGCTGCGTTATTTCATTTAATCCTCACAACCACCCTGGGAGGTAGACACTATTTCAACACCCATTTTTCTGGTGAAGAAACAAATACAGAAAAGTGAATACTGCAGCTGGAGCTGAACCAGGCTCGTACTGTGAATCTCAAGGTGGGAGAAAGGTGATCTTGCCCACACTGCTAAATTCCTTTCCATTCTGCATATGCATTAGGGCTACTCTGGAGAAGGCAATGGCAGCCCACAATAGTACTCTTGCCTGGAAAATCCCATGGATGGAGGAGCCTGGTAGGCTGCAGTCCATGGGGTCGCTAAGAGTGGGACACAACTGAGTGACTTCACTTTCACTTTTCACTTTCATGCATTGGAGGAGGAAATGGCAACCCACTCCAGTGTTCTTGCCTGGAGAATCCCAGGGATGAGGGAGCCTGGTGGGCTGCCATCTATGGGGTTGCACAGAGTCAAACACGACTGAAGTGACTTAGCAGCAACTTGGTTTTGGCATCCTGGATTTTACAGCAAAGTATTACAGGAGTTCTTTATCTGCGATACCAGTGGGGCTCTTAGTTTTCCCCATAAGACAGATATGCACCAAGGTCTCTGTTTTACAGACCAACTTCCTCTCAAGACCAGAGATTGATTCAAGTGGGACATCACTGTTTTTCTTTCCAGAATGATAAACCTCTTTCTTTTGCACTTATTTCAAAAGACAGGATAACCTAGGTCTTGGAGCCTGGTAGGCATGGGTTCAACCCCTGACTTATTATCTATGTAACTCTTGAGTAAGTTACTTAACTTTTGAACTTAAGTTTCCTCATTTATAAAATGGAGCTGCAGAAAAACACCATTGTATATAAAATAAACAAGGATTTACTACATAGCACAGTGAAATATATTCAATATTTATAATAACCTATGATGGAAAAGAATCTGAAGTAGTAGATACATACATATATATATACACACACATGTAGGTATAACTGAATCACTTTGCTGTATACTTGAAAATAACATAATATTGTAAATCAATTATACTTCAACCTAAAAAAAAATGGAGTTACAGATACCTACTATATAGACCTGTTGTCAGAATTAAATGAGATCACAGAGCTCAAAAATTATTATTCAGTTCAAGAGATGTATGAAACCCACCAAACAAAAAGTCTTGAGCAACCACCACACCTCCACAATTAACAGAGCCAACAAAAATTTACGTAGTACAGCAGAGCCATGGAATCCCGCGAGATCCGGTCTCGGTCCACGCTGCCGGTCGCGCAGCCAGTCGGCCAACCCAGCGTCCGCCGCTACGGCAGCCATGGGAGTGCAGGTGAAGACCATCTCTCCCGGAGACGGGCGCACCTTCCCAAAGCGTGGCCAGACCTGCGTGGTGCACTACACCGGGATGCTTGAAGATGGAAAGAAATTCGATTCCTCCCGGGACAGAAACAAGCCCTTTAAGTTTGTGCTGGGCAAGCAGGAGGTGATCCGAGGCTGGGAAGAATGGGTTGCCCAGATGAGCGTGGGTCAGAGAGCCAAGCTGACTATCTCCCCAGACTATGCCTATGGTGCCACTGGGCACCCAGGCATCATCCCACCAAATGCCACTCTCATCTTTGACGTGGAATTTCTAAAACTGGAATGACAGGAGTGGCCTCCTCCCTGAGCTCCCCGTTCTTGGATGTGCCACAGAGGGATCCGGCGCCTCCAGAGGCACACAGTGAGTCATATGGAGCTCTTCCTGATGTTTCACTACACTCTTTGTGTAAACATCTTCCCAGACTGAATGTGTTCTGCCACCGGCTTTGCTCTTCCCCTTTCTCCTCCTATATGTGTTGACCTGAACTATATGCCCTAAACCTCAAATTACTCAGTTTGTTTTTGTTTTGGGGTGAAGATTGAGTTTCAGTCCTTTGGATCTAGGTTTCCAATTAAGTATTAGTCAAGTATTAACAGCACAAATAATGGGTTAACTTTAGGAATTGGTGTTGGGGTGAGGTGCAAGAATATTTATTTTATTTTTTTGGATAAAAGTTTTATCTATTATATATTAAACATTCTTGCTGCTGCACTGCAAAGCCATAGCAGATTCGAGGTGCTTTTGAAGGCCGAATTATTCTCCAAGTTGAGGGATGTCCTCGGGTTGAATTGAAAGCCCTACCCGAAATTGCAGTGGGAATGGGGAGAGCCTTTGCCTCCACTGCCCCACCCTCACCCTCCTTGTAGACCCTCTGCCTTTTGAAAGCACATCATTTTCACTGAGATGTTGGACATTGCAGATGTCTGTTCCCTAGGCCAGCAGGGACCTCTGAAACCTTCATGGCCTGGCCTTTTTTTTTTTTTTATCCTGTGGTTTTTCTAATGAATATCCAGGATTTCTGTAATTGCATAGCTATCCAAGCTCTACTTCCTAAATTTTAAGAACTTTAGTCCAAAGTTAAATTGAAGGTGCTGTTTGTAGACACTTAATACCCATGAAAGCCCACCTATCGTGACAAATCCTTGAGTGTGTTGTCTTAAGAAAATGATGCTGGTCATCACAGCTTCAGCATCTCCTGTTTTTTGATGCTCAGCTCCCCCTGCAAATCTGATTTCTGACTTCTCCTTGCCCCCTCTCACCCTTTTGCTGTCCTGTGTAGTGATTTGGTGAGAGAAATTGCTGCCTACTCCCCCAGCCTACCCCCACCCCCTGCACTACACATGAGTTTCAAGTTTTATTATTGCAATAAAAGTGCTTTATGCTGGCTTTTCTCAAAAGAAAAAAAATTTACATAGTACAGGCTGGCTTCTCATGTTTGTAGTATACATACCACTTGTGCTATCGATGTCTGGGAGGCTGGAAATCTAGTTAAATGAGGAAAAGTTGATGTTTGTACTACTACTAACAGATATTATGTGGGAGTACCCTGACTTTTGAAATGTCTTTTTCTACTTCTACGGGATGACTTGAGTAGTTTACATTTCTCAGTGCCTCCGGGTTTCTGCTGCCATTGAATTCATTTAGTTGTGGGTTATCTCATCATCACAAATCTGTTGCTGCTGTTTTCCAGGGGCTCCCCACAACTGGATAACCCTGTTATCCTTCTTGTCTCATGGTATCAGTGACCCAAAGCTATGAGATTAGCAGTCATTCATGGAAGCTTGTGGGCAGTGATTATGTTGCACCTTTAAGTAAGCAATTTAAATTTGAGATTTTGTGATTCGCAATGGATCAACCAAAAGCAGATCAAATTTTCACACTTGTGGAGCATCTCTCTTCCTCCCTCCCAACTTATTCCACTTTCCCAATCCTTCTGGAAACACTCAAGCTTGTACTTACTCATGCAAAGAAATCATTTAATTCTTCTCCTTTCTCCCCTCTAAACTTTTCTTTCTCCCACAATTAAATGGCTCATCAGTGTGTTTTTCTGTGATGTTTCAGAGAGAATTAATTGATACTGTCTCAGAAAATAGAAACTGCCATAGTCAGTTATAGTTTCAAATCACCTTCCTCCCTTCCCCAACTCTTAGTTCATTCATAAAGCTTTTATCAAGTTCCTATTGTATGTGCAGTTCAGTTCAGTCGCTCGGTTGTGTCTGACTCTTTGCGATCCCTGTCCATTACCAACTCCCGGAGTTCACTCAAACTCACGTCCATCGAGTTGGTGAGGCCATCCAGCCATCTCATCCTCTGTCGTCCCCTTCTCCTCCTGCCCCCAATCCCTCCCAGCATCAGAGTCTTTTCCAATGAGTCAACTCTTCGCATGAGGTGGCCAAAGTTCTGGAGTTTCAGCTTTAGCATCATTCCTTCCAAAGACCACCCAGGACTGATTTCCTTTAGAATGGACTGGTTGGTTCTTCTTGCAGTCCAAGGGATTCTCAAGAGTCTTCAGTAAGCAAATGATAAACAATGTCTCTGAGTCTGAAGTGCTCTTCTTGGTTATCTTTATCATTCTTGTCTGTTAACTATTGTGACTTTGGGGAACATCAGCAGAGTGAAAACGGAGATAAAATGTATTCTTTCCGAATAATGTGAGATTATCAAAATGTTGCTTCTAAGTCATTGTCTTCACTGTTGGAGGGTCAAAGTAGCATACTAGAATTGATATTCTGAAGAGTAATAAAGTAAAAAAGATAGTAAAGACCTCACAGAACAACCAGGTCCTGAGAGAGAAAAAAAATGGCCAAAGAAATGAGAAACAGAATCTGGGTTTAGAATTTAGGTTCTTGTTTTTTTCACTTCTGGAGTCACAATTCTTCCATTGTCACAATGGGGCCATGTCTCTGTATTTCTTTGTCCCCCTGGAATATTCATTTATGACTCTAAGAGAAAGTTGGCAGGTAATTACTTATTATAGTATTTTGAGGGAAAAAACAACAACAAAAAAACCACCAGCTGGAATAGTCAACATGGTGGATACACAAGTGAAATGGGAGTATTAAAACTTCTATTGGGTAGACTATTCATATATTCATCTTTGGCTTTAAGGTTATAAATTTTGTAAAAGCCAAAATTTAGTGTATTAATATGGCACACATGAACTCTTAAAATCTTGTTTTTAATGGCAGCAATGACTGAAGTGAAGTTACATCAAGGCATCTGAAAGAGGCCGTTAAAATAAAACCTCAGTTGTGATCTAAAAGGCTTAAGTTAGAAAGCTAACATATGTACCAGGTGCCTCCCTGCCTAAAATACTCTGTA
Organism: Bos mutus; assembly: GCF_027580195.1. NCBI lineage: Eukaryota > Metazoa > Chordata > Mammalia > Artiodactyla > Bovidae > Bos > Bos mutus. Next base: position 34,926,202 of record NC_091619.1, read on the forward strand.
AATTAAGACAGGATTCTCAGAACAATGACCAAAATGCACATGTAGCATTAAGATATTTTGTTGCCTCCTAATGATTCATGTGAAAAACATTAAATAGTTTTAGGTGGACATCAGTCTTGTTTTCCTGCCCCTGTGGATTAGGCTATTTTATCATCTGCAGGAAATCAGAGAAAAATAATTGTATTGTAAAAATGATTTTGGCTTCCTTCAAAGTTTTTAATTGCTTTATTTTTTCCCTTTGAAACACCTGATATTTAATAGGCAGAAAAAGTACATGGATAATAAACATCTTTAGAAATAAGCAAGAAACACCAAAGATTATTATTGATGCTGCTGCAGCCTCCCACAAAAATAGATTAATAGAAAAAATAAGGCTCTCTTCCATAAATTGGCTTAACAGGATGTGCTGTCTTAAGGTTCTCTCCTGGATTGTGAAATACTGTCACTTCAGTGATGAGAGGAAGCTAAGTAAATTGTACTCACTAGTGACATGTCTGGCGATGCAGACATTTCACTCCTTGCTGAGAGCCCAGACACAGGGCAGAACTAGCCGAAATGGACAACAGCATGGAAATGTTGCTCCAAAGAGCAACTCTACTGGTATTTTCCTCAAGTTTTAGCACAGAATGGGGCCTTTCCCTGCTTACAAGAAAACTCCATTTTTCATCCTCGGGAGAGCCATGATTGCATCCTGTTTTTAATGCCTCAGAAGGAACTGAAGCCTTTATTCAGATTAAAGCTATTGTCTGAGAGACATCAGCAAAGAATCTATCAATTATCACCCAGGGAACAGACTTGTCACCAAGGGAACAGTTTTAGAGGAGCAAAGGCCTGAAGGTATATTTTTATAAGACACAGGAGTTGGCTATTTCCAGGATTTTTAATGGATAAGGTTGCAAGTTGAGATAATTCTACGGCGGGAGAGTTGGTTGCTCTGTCCATAAGAAGTTCAGCTACAGCACTCTCCATTTTGATTAAAGCCAAACTAGGTGTGTTTAGTTTCCATTGGAAATATCCCTGTTTCCTTTTCTCTGGAGTGAATCCTGCCACAGGAATACTACTGTTTCTGTTATCCACAATCTTTGGCCAGCAAGGATGCCAAGCAGGATAATGAATGTTGAGGGCAGTAAAGGAGTAATCCTGTGTGTTCATATTTAAAAGAAATACACTCAAACAGCTGCAAGAGATGGGCTGCAATTCATTTTCTCCTGTGGTTTAATATTCTTTGGAAACTGGAAACACAGTTTCTCTCTGCAGAATGGTGTGCTCAGGGTAATTGTCAATGGAAATGACAAATTTAGAGAAAAATTACATCCTTTGGTCAGAGTGAAATAGTAATAGATAGCAAGACAAAAAACAGTCCTTCTCCCTACCCACAAAGTTTAATTGACCTCTTCTTGCAAAGGATCAGTATAGTGAATTGTTTAAGAATATCAGCCAAGGGAACCTGAAAGGCTGTTTGTTTGTTTTAAATATTTATTTATTTGGCTATTCTGGGTCTTAGTTGTGGCATGTGGGACCTAATTCCTTGACCAGGGACTGAACCTGGGCCCCCTGCATTGGGGGCTTGAAGTCCTAGCCCCTGGACCAACAGGGAAGCCCTGAAAGGGTTTGCTTTGAATCTCAGTTTTATTAATCCGTGACCTTGAATAGTGCAGTGCCTTATTTATAAAATGAGGATGATAACTGCATTACCTTATGGCGTTGCCATAAACAGGAGATATGTGACATACTTGGCACGTGCCTGGCATACAAGACGTGCTCAAAAATGATAGCTGTTGGTTAGCATAGAAGTATGGCTGTGCGGGAACATAGCTGCTTGATTAAAGAGAGGTGAATAGAGTTTACTGATTAGTTCAGCAAAGCACTGACACTTTAGACTAGATATAGGTACTGTGCTAAAAAAGCCAGTCTCTACCCTTATGGTGCTTAGACTTGAGTGGTGGTTATATGCATTAGATAAAACACATGCATATGACTATATGAACTGCAATTACACTAAATGTCTTAAAGAAAATATAGCTAATGCCATGAGAAAATATAACAGAGATCCTAAACTGTACTTGGGAGTCAGGAAAAAGCTCCCTGAGAAGGTAACATTCAAGCCTAAATTTGAAGAATCAGTAAGAGTTAGCCAGATAAAAGGGACTAGGGCTGGTGGTGTGTACTTCAAATAGAGAAAGCCATGTGTACCAAAGGGCTAAGATAGAACTCACTTAGCATATTTGAGGAAAGGAGAGCTGGTCAGTGAGAAGAAGCTGAGTAAGAGAGGGAAAGTGTGAGACAGGAGAAAAAGTTCCAGAGGCAAGTAGTGGCTAAGTTATGCAGAAACTTCTAGGTTTTTGCTAACGATCTTGATTTTTTTTTTTTTTTCCTAAAAATGTCAGGAAGCAGTTATAGAGCTTTGAGTATAGTGAGTGACATAACCAGACTTGCCTTTTGTAGAGGTCATTCTGGCCACTGTTAGAGAATGGATTTGGAGCGGAAAGAAAAGATGTACAGAGAAGTCAAACTTATACTGGACAAGTCTTTGTTAAGGGTGATGGACTAGGCTGGTAAATCATGAAGACATGGGAAATCTGAGTGAATTAGAGATGTCTGAAAGGTAGAGGTGAGTGGAGTTGGTGGTGAATTGGCAGTAATTGGGATGAAAGAGAGGCAAGGCTCAAGGATGACTCACAGATGCCTTGGCATGAGCAAGTAGATAGAAACATATGTCAATTCCTGATGATCTATTTGAGTTAATACCATTGCTGCTGATAAGGCTTGTAGATAGCCATTAAGGATAATGTCATTTGGTATAAACATTATTGATTTTAGCTTGCGAATGTATAATCAAAAATTCCTACTAGCGTTTTGTAATAAGTTGCCAAATAGATCTCCAGTGCAAAAGTTCGTTTCTCTTATGTACCCCCACTGCAATCCTAGTGTTTTTTGATGGATTTTACACATACAAATGTTTTCCAGTATTTAGTAATTTGTTTTCTTTCTTCTCATCCTCCCTCTCCCCCTTGTCTCTCTCACAGCATCTAGCCCTTCATCATAACTTCTATGAGAGCTGCCTCGATAGGAGACAATAATAAGATGGATAAAACTAGAGCACTAAATAGGCACCAGCCACAGAAAAGATAAGGCTAAAGAGGTGAGGTGGCTTTCCCAGTGGCTTGCTGGGTGAATTGAACGGGAGGAATAGAAGGGATATTTCTTGTTTCCAGAAGTTGGAGAACTCTTGGATGTTTGCCATTGCTATAATCTCATACTTGGGGATACACATGGGATAAAATGCTATTTCTGCTGCTTCAGTCAAACTGTTCTAGTGGTGACTATAGCATTTTGAGGTATTTTGACATCACTGCCCAAGGGTAATGAGAGAATATGGAACTGTGTTCTTTTTTCATTATATTTTTTTTCTCTATTTCTCTTTATCTATTGCATTCCTATTATTTTCAAACAAAAACTCAGTTAAAAAGCTAAATTAGAGAATCTTTCTCATTTGTTTGACTCTGCAAAGAAAACTTTGTCATTCCAGGTATTGGTTTATAAACTATGCTTTTTAAAAATTTCTGCTTTAAATTATTGATAAAATATTACCAATATTGTTAACAGATAATAAGCCAATAAAGTGACTGCTGTTCAAAATAACCATATAACACCTTCAGAGTCATGAAATGGAATGAGGTGGCTACATTTTGCAGTTTTATGAGTAATACATGACGTGTGGTATGGACTTAATGGGTCCTCTGCTCCAATCCATATGTTGAAGCTTTAATTCTCAATATGATGGCATTGGAGATGTGGCCTTTGGGGTTAATCAGGGTAAGATTAGGTCATGTGAGTTAGGCCCTTATGTTGGGATTAATGCCACAGCAGGGTGCTGCAAGTTGGATATATACAAGTCAGAAGTGACTCATCAGAATGCAACCAAGCTGGCTCCCTGATCTTAGACCTCTAGCCTAGAGAACTGGAAGAAATAAATGTTGTTTAAGCAACTCAGTTTAGGGTGTTTTGTTATATCAGCCTGAAGTGACAAAGATACAACATGGTTCCAGGACTTTTGTGTGTTTGCGTTCTTTCTGAATGAGTCTTTCCTTAGGTCAGACATGTATTTCTTATATTGTTGTTGGGTTCAACAGTTTTTTATCCGTCACAGTATTCTTACATAGGTATCAACTGCTGGGAATTGTGTTTGGGTGGGGAGGAGAAAGAGAGAGTTTATAAGGCAGAGATGGAGAAGCAAAGAGATTGAGATTCCAGGTTCTGGTCTCTATTGGATCACTCAAAAAGGAAATGGGAACTGACATTTATTGAGTCCTTACTATGGCCCAGGCAGTGTGCTAGACTTTTTGCATATGTCATTTTTCCTGGCCCTTGTAAGACCTTTATTTTGTACACAAAGAACCTGAGGCTCAAAGAGGTTTAATAATTTGCCCACAGTTGCACAGCTGGTAGAAGGCTGAGTTATAGTTTCAAACTGGGTTCTGGACCTCAGTGTCTAAGTTCTTTTCTATAATTCTCATTCCTCTATGAGGATTTCTTCCAACTTCACTCAGTTCATTGACTGTGGAAGTTATGAGATAGCCCTCACTTAGCCACTGCCTGGTTCACTGGGGAAGTACGACAGGAAACCCTGATGACACTATATGCAATGACTAGATGACCCCACACACAGAATGACTGGGTGGGAGTTAGACTCCAGGCACATTCATGTTTGGAGAAGAGCAGTGCATTGTGGTTAGCATTAGCTGTGAATACCCTCTGAGGGGATACACACACACACACACACACACACACACACACACACACACGTCTTGAGAAGACCTCTATGGTCTGTGGGATGTTTAGGCGTCAGAGAAGACAGTGGAGGACATGCTTCTTCGCAGAGATGATTATGAACACCGAGAGTGGCAGAGCTGGCGAGGCGTCTCCATACCAGGCAGATGAAGCCACGCACTGACCGAGACCTCCAGCCAGATTGAAGAGCCTGGCGTTGATCCCATTTTAGTGAAACAGTCAGTTCAGCTCAGCACTTGTAGTGAGGTCTGGGAGCTGCTTGTCCCGGTCCCCAGTGCTAAGCTTTTAGGCTGTGCCAGAATCAGAAGCAGTCTGGCCAAACTATGCAAAAGTTAGGTCGGGCTTACAGTGCAAATAAGACTAAATTCTAGTTATTTTGTTTTCTGGTTTAGTTTGGATGCACAGGAACTCTTTTCTGCAAAGCTGATGATAAATTAAGCATGTTTTCTGTCACAAAATTGACAAGATTAAGCGTCCCGTGGTCACTGCATTTCTGATTATGGAAGGATCATTAACAAGCAAACATCTGGCCATTATTCCTGATGAATCTGTTTCTTGATATCTCTTGACAAGGAGAGTGGGAGGGGTCAGTGAATTCAAGCACAGATGAACCGCGTTGTGGTGACCCTGGCCATTGACTCTAGTAGTTATTGTTAATGAAGCATTTTGCATAATTGATTATTTGAAACCGAAAGATATATCCATCATATTGTGCCATAGGGCACTTGCGTTGGCTCAGAAGCAGAAAAGCTACTCAGAAGAATGTGTGTTTGAAGCTGGGGAGTCGGCAGAGTGGATGCAGGAGACAAGGGGGTGCTGGGTGTGAAGCGTCCATTAGTCGCAGGTTCCTGACATCAATCTACAGATAAAGGAGCAAAAAAGTAAAAGGTCTCCCCCAACATCCAGAAAGCCTGGTGCTTAGTGGGCTGTCCTCACAGACAGCCTTTTCCTGAGCTCTGAGGACAGACAGCGCCCTGCCTGAGTACCTGCCATGGCAGGTGACACCTCAAAAGCTTGCTGAGAGAACCATCAGGGAGGGCATGCACCAGGACAGCCTTCTGCACTGGGTGTGCTATTTCTGAACCCTGCTGCATAGAGGCAAGCTGCCAAGGCACACCTTTCTGGAGCCTCTTCTGCCACCTCATCAGGCCATGTGTTCAACTTGAGCTCGGGGAGAATGACAAACAACCAAGCAGAATTCTCCTTGAGCTCAGACAGGAGAGCGACTTCTTCCTCCTCAAACCCTCCGGCTCCAAAGATGTGTGCACCAGCTTTGTTCCAGGTGGAAGCATCTTTCCACCTGGCAGCCACCTTGGCTCCCGTGTGTCGTCTCACGGCTGAGATTTAGAACCACTGTCACAGAGTTGGAAGGGGCATCAGACATCATCCAGACAAGGCCTCCTGTTACAGGAGACAGCACGAGCTCAGAGAAGTGACTTGCTGGACACTGTGAAGAGTCGGCACAGGTCTGGGATGGAGCACAGGGTTCTTTCTGTCCTACTCTGTCTCTTCTGTATTCAAACAGGAATTAATAATGGGTTTATAACAATAACAAAAACACAGATTTAGGGCAGAAGCAATTACTCTCCACTACTCCCTCTCATTTTCCTGCTCTGCTTTTCTTCCCAATGGTTTGGTTGTCCTTTCACAGTGCCCCTCATATCTGTCCCATCTAAGGCATTCGTGTGCCACCACTCTGGTTCAGGTGGGAGCAATGTCAGCAACATCCCTGCCTGTCTCCCTGCCTTTAGCCTCTACCTCTCCTCTTACAGTGCTGGTTAAATCTGACGTCTGCATCCCTGATGAGGATTCTCTGCTGCTCAAGGTTTATCAGTGTCATATCACTTCTAACAGAGGAAAACTAAGACCCTGAGTACGATATTCAATTTCATCCATTTTGTGTTCTCAACTATTAGATAATGGAAACTGAACCAGCCTGGGAAGCTGGGTTGCTGAGGGACACCTCAGCTCAGCCATTAACTGTGTAACATGGGGATGACAATTAATCTCTGAGATGCAATTTCCTTATGTGTGACGTAAGGGGTTAGGACTGGCTAAACATTCACACATGCGTTTTCAGGTTGTTCTAATTCTAACCTCCACGCTTGCTACTCTCCATCATGATTCCTGTACTTTGGTCAGTTCTACCTCCTGTTAAAGTTATTTTCTAGCACAAGCCATACTTCCTATCATTTAATTTCAGCCTGTTGAAATCCCATCCTTCTTTCAAGACACAGTCAAAAAGCTGGTGGTGGTAAATTGTGTCTGACTCTTGTGACTCCGTGTCCTGTAGCCTGCCAGGCTCCTCTATCTATGGGATTTCCCAAGCAAGAATACTGGAGTGGGTTGTCATTTCCTTCTTCAGTGGATCTCCTGACCCAGGGATCTAACCCAGGTCTCCTGCATTGCAGGTGGATTCTGTACCAACTGAACCAGCAGGCAAGCAGCCAGAAAGCTGCCTGGAGCTATTTCTGACTGCAAACTCTTGACTATGTTCTCTTAAACCTCATTTCTGTACTTCTACAACACTTTTCTTCATGCCTACCTGTGCACCCAACTTATTTTTGTGTCTTGCTCATCTGTTTCCCCTATAATGTCTGGCTCAATGCTTTCCAAAAAGTCAACGTCCAATAAGTATTTGTTGAATTGAAAAACTGTAATTTTTGCCAAGAAAATATGTCTTTTTATCTTTGAAAAATTGATTCAGTTCAGTTCAGTTCAGTCCAGTTCAGTCACTCAGTCGTGTCGGACTCTGCAACCCCATGATTTGCAGCACGCGAGGCCTCCTTGTCCATCACCAACTCCCAGAGTTCACCCAAACCCACGTCCATCGAGTTGGTGATGCCATCCAGCCATCTCATCTTCTGTCGTCCCCTTTTCCTCCTGCCCCCAATCCCTCCCAGCATCAGAGTCTTTTCCAATGAGTCAACTCTTCGCATGAGGTGGCCAAAGTACTGGAGTTTCAGCTTTAGCATCATTCCTTCCAAAGACCACCCAGGACTGATCTCCTTTAGAATGGACTGGTTGGATCTCCTTGCAGTCCAAGGAACTCTCAAGAGTCTTCTCCAACACCACAGTTCAAAAGCACCAATTCTTCGGCGCTCAGCTTTCTTCACAGTCCAACTCTCACATCCATACATGACTACTGGAGAAACCATAGCCTTGACTAGATATTGGGTATACCTAAATTCATCAAGAAATTATGTAATGAGATTTAGTTATAAGTCACCTGGATATTTTTGCTAATTGGTTCATTCAAGTATTATTGAGGTATTCAGAATTGAACTAGTCTGTTCATTATTGGACAGTTAGACACAAATGTATTAATTGGAACTATCTGTCTTGTCTGTTACTATTTACTTTTTTTTTTTTGGAAGGGGTCTTAGCCTATATCTATCATATTCCATGGAACTAAGCACATCTAGGTATATTTGGCAGTTGGATGAGAAGGTTCATATAGATCCAATTTGCATAAGGGAACAAGGAAAGTCCTTAAAGAGAATGTATCCTAAAGGCAGATGGAGTCAGACAATCTTGGTCAGTAATAAAGACCCAGTAGTAAGGGAGAACATGTCCTAATGAGAAACGATAATTACAATACTTAACATTTATTGAATCTTACCAAATGTCAAACATGGTGCTAAGAGCTTTATAGGCATTGTCTTGCTTAATCTTCATTCTGTCTATTAAGGTAGAAACTATTATCCATCTTTTAGAGATGAAACTTAGGGAGATCAAATGTATCTGGTAAATATTTAGTTAGTGACAAAGAAAGAATCAAACCACAATCAGACCTGACGGATTGGTCCGACTCTAGAGCAGGGTTTGGCAAACTACAGGCGAATATGGCTTGTGGCCTGTTTTTCTGCAGCCTTCAACTAAGAATGTTAGTACATTTCTAAATGGTTACACAAAAACAGACCCAAACAAGACAGCTGGCATATGAGGCTTGCAAAGCCTGGAATATTTACTATCTGGCCCTTTGTAGATAACTTTTGCTGAGCCTTGAGTTCTAGTACCATACCCCATTGCTGCTCAGTATGTCAGGGCCTTCATCTCACTGGGTTTAGTTCTCCCATGGGACTTGTCTTTCAAGACTAGGGAGAGAAAGTGTAGCAAATAATACCCGAGAAAGTGATCTTACTGAAGATTCTTTAAGATGCTGTGTGATAACAGTACCACTTTTGTCCACATGTGACAAAAATATAGCACAAGAAAAGGACAGAGGCATGGAATACAGGGTGGCTTTTATATCCTAAAGATTACCAAGATTTTACTGTGCTCTGGTATTCAGGGAGCTGCAGCTCTTCTGCTATTTAGGCCGTGCCCTGCGTTGGTGCTGAATGTCTGTGGTATGAGGCAGCCTGTGACCACAGACCAGCCTGAGGAAAGATAAAATGGGGGAAGAACGAAGAGTCCCTCACAGGGCAGCTGACAATAGATTTTTATGAACAGACATTACTTAAAACCTAGATTCTATCAAGGAGGGAGAGATGAATAGGTAGAGCACAGGGGATTTTTACAGCAGCGAGGCTATTTTGTGCGATACTGCAAATAGTGGCTATGTGATACTATGCATTTATTGAAGCCCATAGAACTATACAACACAAAGAGTGAACCTTAATATAAACTACGGGCTTTGGTTAATAATACTGTATCAGTATTGATTTTTTAGTTTTAACAAATGCAGCACTCCAACACAAGATGTTAGTAGTAGGGGAAGCTGTACAGAAGGATGGGGTAGAGGATATATGGAAACTCTATGCTTCCTGACCAATTTTTCTGTAAATCTAAAAACTTTATTAATTAAAAAAACCCATTGAGATTGTATCAGAAAAAATTATTTGTTGGGGGAAATTTTTCATAGGACTATGATCTCATAATAAAAGGTGAGACTGACTCATGAAATGCTATTTATTCTCTTAAGAGAAACTCAATGTCCTTCTTCCCAGAAGACTCGTGTGGCCTGAAGAAATCCATTTACTTCCAGTAATTTATGATTTAACTGCCGACTTGTCAGTTTGAGTTAAAATTAGCAGACATTTCTCTTATTAAGAAAAGTATTTAGTAGTTAAATGGAGAAAGTCTGTGATTTCATCAAAAAAATTGTTGGAGAAACATGAATAAATGTATCAACGAAGCAAATATTTACTAAATTCTCACCAAGTCACAAATTCTATCAGTACATCAAAAGGAGTGTAAGACGTGACTTTTATCCATAAAACAAGTGTCTCAGTGGTGATGAGATCAAATGTATATGCATGCGAGTAAGAGCACATTTTTCATTAACAATTAGTTATCGAATACTCACCGAGTGCCAGACACTGTTGAAATCCCTGAAGAAAAACTCCTATTCTGTGGAGATGATATTTTAATGACAAAAATCATATAGTAAGCACAGGAAAAAATACGTGAACAAAATAATTTTAGTTAATAATACATGCTATGAAGGAAATAAAATAGAGCCAATGTAACAGTGATTTGGAGTGACAGCTGGCTTAGAGTTTGTCTTTAGGAAAGGCCTCCCAGACTCTGGACATCTAAACTGAGATTTGAATTGTAAAACACATTGCATATTAGTATTTTAGGCTCTGTGGACTGGCGTGGGGAGGGAATTTCTCATTTCTTTTTCTGATTCCTGTGCTCATAAAGGAGGACACTGCCTTGGAACCTACAGCAGTCTCTCTCTATGTCCCATACTTTCTCCTCTCCATAGGGGAGAGAAAGGATTTATCTGATTCCTCCTGATCTAAGCATTTCACTGAAGTAAAGTTTACTAGGAGGATGGAGTCACTCTGCCACAGCCCTGTTTCATTACCTGAGGCCGAGGATCGCAGGCTCTCTTGGTTGGCTTAAGGAAGCATGTCTCGGTAATCTCCCCTGCAATTCCTTCTGAGTATCAGCTGCTGCTGGCAATGGCAGGTAAGTCAGGTTGTACATGTGTGCTTAGTCACTCATTCGCATCCGGCTCTTTGTGACCCCATGGACTGTAACCTGCCAGTCTCCTCTGTCCATGGAATTCTCCAGGCAAAAATACTGAAGTGGGTAACCATATCCTCCTCCAGGGGATCTTCCTGACTAAGGGATCAAACCCTGGCCTCCTGCATTGCCAGTGTATTCCTTACCACTGAGCCACTAGGGAGACCAAGTCAGCCTGGACCTGTCCTTTGAGTCTTGTTATCTTCAATTAAGGAGGGGAATGGAAAATCCCACTTCAGCCTCAGGCCTAAAAGCTTTGTTATACCTCATAGTTGGTTGAAAGCGTTAGTCACTCAGTCGTGTCCAACTCTCTGTAACCCTATGTACTGTAACCCACCAGGCTCCTCTGTCCATGGAATTCTCCAGGCAAGAATACTGGAGTGGGTTGCCATTTCCTTCTCCAGGGTAACTTCCCAGCCCAGGGATCGATCCTGGGAGATTGCATTACAGGCAGATTCTTTACTGTCTGAGCCACCAGGGAAGCTCAGACATAGTTGGTTAACATGGGTTATACAACACAGTTTGATAAGTTAGACTTTATTTCTTACTTGACTAGTAAAGCTTATGCACATATTTCTGGAAAGGAGGAGTTGTTAATGATATCCTGAGTTCTGAGAAAAAAGAAAAAGTATTAACTAAACAAAATATTTAAATTGCTGACAAGAAAAGAACAGTTTGGAATCACAGAGCATGTCTCCTATTGTCTGCAAGTATCTCACTGACACTGCATTAGCTGTCATACATTATGTCTATTACACTGTAAAATATGATGATACTAATAGCATATGCTGAGGAAAAAAACTGTCCTTTAAAATGACTTTTTAAGACCCACACAAATTTAGAATTTAGACCATGGTTTGTTGTTTACTCATTATTCTAAGGGATTCCCTAGTGGCTCAGACGGTAAAGTGTCTGCCTGCAATGCGGGAGACCTGGGTTTGATCCCCAGGTCGGGAAGATCCCCTGGAGAAGGAAATGGCAACCCACTCCAGTACTCTTGCCTAGTAATTCCATGGATGGAGGAGTCTGGTGGGCTACAGTCCATGGGGTCGCAAAGAGTTGGACACGACTGAGTGACTTCACTCACTTCACTCACTTGTTTACTAGTTGTATGGTACCTAACCCTTTTTCATTAGCAAAATAGGGACCTTATTCTTATTTGGAAAGATTTTTGTGAGGATTATACATTTGTAATGATTATTCAGACATTTTCTGACACAGTATGGCTACTCAATAAATGGTAGCTAGTACCATTTATCAGTACTATCAATCCTAAAGGAAATCAACTCTGAATATTTATTGGAAGGACTGATGCTGAAGCTGAAGCTCCAATACTTTGGTCATCTGATGCGAAGAGCTGGCTCATTGGAAAAGATCCTGATGCTGGGAAAGATTGAAGGCAGGAGGAGAAGGGGACAACAGAGGACAAGATGGTTGGATAGCATTACTGACTCGGTGGACATAAGTTTGAGCAAGCTCCAGGAGATGGTGAAGGACAGGGAAGCCTGGAGTGCTGCATTCCATGGGGTTGCAAAGAGTTGAATACGACTGAGCAACTGAAAAACAACAACCGGTTATCAGGAATCAGTTCACAGTCCTCAGCCCATGAATATGCTGACTCTATATGTGTTGTAAAGATGTGCATAACTTGACTGGAGTAGAGTTCTAGGGACTGTCACTCTGCAGGCCTGCATAGACCACCCAACCATCCGTCCACTCATTCATTCAATAAATGATGACTATCTAGTTGGTGTTTTGGTGGCTCAAAGATAAAGCAGGCTTGATCATTTTGCTTCAGGAATTTCCAATGCCGTAGGGAAGATTTGGAGGCTCACAAACAGTAATAGAATGCCGAATGTGGTAAGAATTTTAATATGAAGAGTCAAAGTGCTATAGGATATCTGAAGACAGGAAAGCAACTTCTTTGTGGCCAACATCTATAGCAACTGTTAAGGTTTGTGGTGAGCCACTGGGCATCACTCAAGAGGATAGATGTCCCCCACTTAATAACTCCTGGTTCTAATCCTAGAGGTTAGAGCACAGGGTTTCATGTAGCACATAGGTGTTCAGAAAAACAGAGCCAGAGTGTCTCCTTCACATGACTATTGTACAGTATTTCATTTAAGTTTTCCCCAGTAGCAGTGTGTACATGTTTAGTCATGTCTGACTCTGTGACCCCATGGAATGTAGCCCACCAGGCTCCTCTCTCCATGGGATTTTCCAGGCGAGAATACTGGGATAGGTTGCCATTTCCTTCCCTAGGGGATCTTCCCAACCAAGGGATCAAACTGGCATCTCTTGCATCTCCTTCATTGGCAGGTGGATTCTTTACCCCTGAGCCACATGGGAAGCCCATTTTTCCCTAGAGCCAGCATCAAATAAGGAGTCCCACCCAGTTTCTGAGGGATTTTACCAATGAAATTCTGAATTTAAATACTTTGTCATGTCACATTTTCAAGTTCTTTTTCTTGAGTTATTTATTATAATGAGTGTTTCAGTTTGAGTATCTTAGGGAAGTGAGCTATAAATATGAGAAGTTAAAGAATGATTTATTTAATAATGAAAATAAAAAGCACTTCCAATTTCTAAATGTTTGAAAAATGACTATTTTAAATGAAGGGTTGTAGTTTATCTTTCACTTCTTAGGAGTCACAAAGAGAACTTTGAAAATAAAATTATATTTTGAAAAAAATAATTCTCTCACTTAAAACTTCAGTTCTTCGAAGATTTTTTATGTCATTGAAAAAAAAAGCATTTTTAATATGATTAATTTGATTTGTTTATGTTTATAGTTTCCACTAAGTAACTTAAATGTTAAAGAATGCAATCTTAAAATTACCTGTTGGATTCATACAGAATAATTACTAGGAGGACAAATGGAGTCTTCTGGTAAAATATTAGTTGTATGGATTGTTTTTATCAGTACAGGCCTGTCATGAATGTCACTTGAGTTCCCATTCTGTAAAGCAGAGTAGGTTTTGCCCAACAGGGATATTTTCAGTGACCTTGAGTCAATATTCAGTATATAGGGTGTTAGTTGAAAGTGTGATTTCTGGAGTCAGACTGGCTGGACTCAGATTCTGTGGCCCTGTACTAATGGTAAGGTCTTTGACACATCGCTTAAATTTCCTATGAGTCACTTTCTTCATTTATTAAGTGGGAGAGGTAGGAGAGGATAACTGTTTCACCTCATGCAGTTTTGTTACATAAAAATTAAGTAAGTAAATCACTAAGAACAGTACCAAACACATGATGAGTGTTAATTACCAATAATCCCCAGAAATTCTGTAGGATGGCTGGTTAGACTACAAGGTGCGTGTGCATGCTAAGTTGCTTTAGTCGTGTCTGACGCTGCAACCCTGTGGACTGTAGCCCTCCAGGCTCCTCTGTCCATGGGATTCTCCAGGCAAGAATACTGGAGTGGGTTGCAGTGCCCTCCTCCAGAGGATCTTCCTGACCCAGAAATCGAACCTGCGTCTCTTATGTCTCCTTCATTGGCAGAAGGGTTTTTTTTTTTTTTTAAACCCCTGCCCTGAGCCACCTAGGAAGCCCAAACTAAGAGGTGCTGGCCCCCAATTCTCATTCATGGGAAGGGTTTCTTGTTTGTTTATTTTTTTTGTTTGTTTCACTTTGTCTTTTATTTTTTAAGTTTTTGCCAGACCAACTAATAGTTCTTGAATACCACCTGGGTATCCTACAATTCAATTCAATTCTGACACTATCTACTTGGAGATAGCATCAGATTCTACTGGTTACGGGTTCAGTCCTACAAGACTGTCCATTTCAGACACCATTTTCAAGGCCAGGTTGTCTGTCATCTGTGCTTCTCACTGACTGGCTATAGATTGCAGGTTTCAAGGACTCCTTTTATGGGTTTAATTTGCTAGAGTGGCTTGTAGAACTCAGAGGAACATTTCATTTACTAGAGTCACTGGTTTATTATAAAAGGATATAACTTAAGAACAGTAAGATGGAAGAGATGCCTAGGACAAGGTGTGGGGAATGGGCATTGAACTTCTTTGGTTCTCTTGTGATGTGCCTAGCAAGCAGCCTCCATCCTTAGGTGCTTTCCAAAAGTCCCCTCATTAAGATGACAAGAGACAAGTTTATAACTCTCATCACTTAGGAAATTCCAGTGGTTTTAGGAGCTCTGTCTGTGCCAGAAACAGGGACAAAGACCACATGTGTATTTCTCATTGTAAATCACAATATCATTACCCCAGTTCTACAGGTGAAAAAAACTGAAAAGTCTTAAGGGAAACTGGTTTGTCCCTAAAAAGGGTTTGGAAGGTAGCAAGATGAACCTAAATTTTGACCTTTAAAACTTATTCAGACAGAAAGAGTACCAAGTTTGAGGTTTTCAAGTTGTTTTTTGTTCAATGCTTGTCCCCATGTATGAAACAATTCCTGGATTTTTTTTCACTTGTTGATAAACACTTCATGCTGCAGTTGGAAGAAGTAAGCGATAGAATGTTACAGATGGAGGATAAAATGTGTCAGAAAGTTATTTTAGAAATACAGCAAGGTAAGTGAGGGAGAGAAGAGGCTATATAGCATAGCTCAAAAAAATAAGCACACAGACATGGTATATTATTGTATGCCAGCTTGTCTGAAGCTAGAAATAAGTCCAATAAGTAAGGAATCGTTCCTTTTCTTGCTAGATTTAGGATGTGTATGTGCTTAGTTGCTCAGATGTGTTTGACTCTCTATGATGCCATGGACTGTAGCCCACCAGTCTCCTCTGTTCATGGGATTCTTCAGGCAAGAAGGGAATGGCTACTTAGTCCCTTCTCCAGGGGAATTTCCTGACCCAGGGATCAAACCCAGGACTCCTGAATAGCAGGCACATTCTTTACTGTCTGAGCCATCAGGGAAGACCACACATTTGGGATAAAGTTTTATTAAAGATTTGAAATTTTATGAATATAAAATTGTGGTATCTACCATGTTTATGCCATGAAAACTACAATTTGTTTTTTATTCACTGAATAATTATCTAGAGTATATATTGTAGTTTCTAACAGCAAGAACTGCTGGTGTTTTTCTCTAGACTCCTGACCCAAAACTCTAATGAGCCTAACCAAAAGAAGAAGAATATGACTCTCTTTGCAGTAGAATATTACTGTAAATAGATGGAATATTTTAAAGGATTATTTTTTTGGATGGAGAAAGTTGGGGGAAGAAAAACAGTGACTTGAGATAAACCACCACAATAAAGGTGTACCTTTGATCAATCATTTTAACCCTGTTATCATGTACTTGCACATTTTCTGAATTCTGTCTAACTCTGGGTCAGCTATTAGTCCTGACTGATCTCAGAGTTCGCATTCACTATGAAGAAGCTGCATGTATGCTGAATGGTCTGGGAAGCACATTGTTTCATACAATAAGCAGGAAAAATCAGTATTTTTTTTTTTTGGCAAAGACTGGCAAGTTGTTTCAGAGCATGTTTTTTTCTTTCTTTCTTTCTTTTTTTTTTTTTATGTTTTTCTTTCTTCCTGAAAGTGTAGATTACTTGCACTTCTTGGTTTCCCTTGGGTATGAATGGTCAAGTGACCAAATTCTGCCCCTTGGAATGTGGCAAGACCAATAGATGCCATTTCTAGCCTTAGTTTATGGAAATCTTCTATGTGATCCTCCTCTTTGTCTTTTCCCTCCTGCTGGTTGAATGAAGAGGGTGCTGAAGCCTTAAAGGTGAGGGAGGCCATGTGTAGAATGACCCATGTGTAGAATGACCCATCCTGAATGATGGCATAGACAGAACACACCCAGTGCCCAACACCAGTTGGACTTTATGTGAGATAGACACTAACTTCTCTTGGATTAAGTCTTTGAGATATGGAGGTTAATCTATTGTCTGTGGTGGAAACTATGATGATTCTTCTGCAAGAAGGTCCTTCTTCAGAAATGAAGGACTTATTCTCAGGAAATGGTGCTATCAGATGGCCCCCTCCCACCATCAGCCACCTTGGAGGATGTCTGGATAGAAGAGCTTTATTTTGTCAAAGGTCATAGTCCCTTGTAAGAATAGATTTTATCTAATCACTGGTGAACAAGCTGGTACAAAGTTTATAGCTCCTCAACTCAATTAGCAGTAACTCTAAAAACGTATCTTAGTGGCAGAGTCCCCATAAAGTGGGCTGAGGACTTTGCCAAGACTTAGGCTACCCTGGTGGTTCAGCTGGTAAAGAACCCACCTGCCAATGCAGGATACACAAGTTCAATCCCTAGTTTGGGAAAATTCCCTGGAGAAGGAAATGGCAACCTGCTTTAGTATTCTTTACTGGAAAATTCCATGGACAAAGAAGCATGGCGGGCTTCAGTCCATGGGACCCCAAAGAGTCAGACATGACTGACAAGAATATTCTCTTTATAACAGTGTTCTGCATGGCATCATACAAGTCTGCAAGGAGTTCATGACAATTAAATCATTTCAGATACACATTTCTTTTGCATGGACCTTGTGCTTTTTCCCACATAGCATTTCTTTGTATATCAGGGATTGTAATGTTTGCTTCTTTAGAACCCAAATCTTTCCTGCCTTGAGCTTTCATTGTAACACACGTGAATAGTTGAAATGAAAAATGGAAAACCTTAACTAAAAATTAGTTCCAGATGGTATGTTTATTGATTTCAGCTCAGACTTTAGTCTCTGATTAACTTGATAAAATACCCAGATCTCCTACTTGCTAGTGTGAGAAGGTAGGGGTCTTCTTAGCCTCCATCATCTTCTGTGTCTTCATCTATAAAATAGGATAATATTAGTATATATTTACAGGGTTATTGAGAAGATCAAGTACAACTATATATTCAGAACATAATGTGTACTTAGTAATGATAGGCTATTCTAGTCTTAGTTTATCTTTTAGCCTTATCTATTCTTACTGCCTATACTAGAGGCTCACTTGGCTAACTAACTTGCTACTCAGCTACACAATCTTGTTCTACCACACTGGAATACTCTTCTGCTTTGTATATTCTGCTTATGCTTCAAGGCCTACCTAAATTGTATCCTCAATTTGGAGAAGGAAATGGCACCCCACTCCAGTATTCTTGCCTGGAAAATCCCATGGATGGAGGAGCCTGATGGGCTGTAGTCATGGGGTCACTAAGAGTCAGACATGACTGAGCAACTTCCCTTTCACTTTTCACTTTCATGCATTGGAGAAGGAAATGGCAACCCACTCCAGTGTTCTTGCCTGGAGAATCCCAGGAACAGGGGAGCCTGGTGGGCTGCCGTCTATGGGGTCGCACAGAGTCGGACACGACTGAAGCGACTTAGCAGTAGAAATTCTTGTGACTTCTATCTGTGTAAAATATTTCCCTTTTTTGAACTCTTGGAACAATTCACCGTCAGCTTTCTTGTGACATCTATGAGTCACCTCTGTTAGTAGATTGTAAGCCGCTCCAAGTCAAGTCTAATGTCTGATGTATCTTTACATTTGCTTAAGCCCTAGCATTGTTCTTTGCATAAAGAGCTCAATAAATATTCATTGCTTAATTGCATTAATGAAATGGGACAACATAATATCTTCACCTGAAATTTGCATATATGCAAAATGACATTCTAATCTATAATTATCAAGAACAGGGTCTTATACCAAACTTGGCCATGTTGTATAAAATATCATGGTTTCCAACAGAAAAGATTCTCATAGAATGCCAACAAATTGTTATTGTTAGTTTTTTAAGGGAGAATCAAAGTGCAGCTAAATTTAGAAGTAAGCAAATATGAAATATCAATAAAATTTTTATTTACCTATATAATACTTATGACCAGTGCATTTTCTTGGCAAAAGTCTATTAGTCTTTGCCCTGCTTCATTCTGTATTCAAGGCCAAATTTGCCTGTTACTCCAGGTGTTTCTTGACTTCCTACTTTTGCATTCCAGTCCCCTATAATGAAAAGGACATCTTTAGTTCTAAGGACATCTTTTTTGGATGTTTTTAGTTCTAAGGACCTTTTTAGTTCTAAAAGGTCTTGCACATAGAACCGTTCAACTTCAGCTTCTTCAGTGTTACTGGTTGGGGCATAGACTTGGATTACTGTGATATTGAATGGTTTGCCTTGGAAACCAACAGAGATCATTCTGTCGTTTTTGAGATTGCATCCAAATACTGCATTTCGGAATCTTTTGTTGACCATCATGGCTACTCCATTTCTTCTGAGGGATTCCTGCCCACAGTAGTAGATATAATGGTCATCTGAGTTAAATTCACCCATTCCAGTCCATTTCAGTTCACTGATTCCTAGAATGTCGACATTCACTCTTGCCATCTCTTGTTTGACCACTTCCAATTTGCTTTGATTCATGGACCTGACATTCCAGGTTCCTATGCAATATTGCTCTTTACAGCATCAGACCTTGCTTCTATCACCAGCCACATCCACAGCTGGGTATTGTTTTTGCTTTGGCTCCATCCCTTCATTCTTTCTGGAGTTATTTCTCCACTGATCTCCAGTAGCATATTGGGCACCTACTGACCTAGGGAGTTTCTGTTTTGGTATCCTATCATTTTGCCTTTTCATACTGTTCATGGGGTTCTCAAGGCAAGAATACTGAAGTGGTTTGCCATTTCCTTCTCCAGTGGACCACATTCGGTCAGATCTCTCCACCATGACCTGCCCATCCTGGGTTGCACCACAGGCATGGCTTAGTTTCATTGAGTTAGACAAGGCTGCGGTCCTAGTGTGATTAGATTGACTAGTTTTCTGTGAGTATGGTTTCAGTGTGCCCTCTGATGCCCTCTTGCAACACCTACCATCTTACTTGGCTTTCTCTTACCTTGGGCGTGGGGTATCTCTTCATGGCTGCTCCAGCAAAGTGCAGCCATTGCTCCTTACCTTGGATGAGTGGTGTCTCCTCACCACCTCCCTTCCTGACCTTCAACGTGGGATAACTCCTCTAGGCCCTCCTGCGCCCGCGCAGCCACGGCTCCTTGGAGGTGGGGTTGGTCCTCCTGGCCACCACCCCTGGCCTTGGGCATGGGTTGCTCCTCCTGGCCACTGGCCCTGGCTTTGGGCTTAGGGGCGTGGGGTAGTTCCTCCCAGCCGTCACCCCTGACCTGGGAGGTAGGGTAACTCCTCTCATTGCCCCCCCCCGACCTCGGATGCGGGGTAGCTCCTCTTGGCTATTCCTGAGCCGTTGCAGTCTGGTACTCTCAGCCACTGCCCCTGACCTTGGACATGGGGTAACTCCTCTTGGCCGCCACCCTTCAGGCATGGGGTCCTCCCGGCTTCTGCCCCTGGGGTGGATGTGGGGTGGCTCCTCTTGGCTGCGGTTAGCACCCTCTTCCAACAGCACAAGAGAAGACTCTATACATGGACATCACCAGATGGTCAACACCTAAATCAGATTGATTATATTCTTTGCAGCCAAAGATGAAGAAGCTCTATACAGGCAGCAAAAACAAGATCAGGAGCTGACTATGGCTCAGACCATGAACTCCTTATTGCCAAATTCAGACTTAAATTGAAGAAAGTAGGGAAAACCACTAGACCATTCAGGTATGACCTACATCAAATCCCTTATGACTATACAGTGGAAGTGAGAAATAGATTTAAGGGCCTAGATCTGATAGATAGAGTGCCTGATGAACTATGGAATGAGGTTCATGACGCTGTACAGGAGACAGGGATCAAGACCATTCCCATGGAAAAGAAATGCAAAAAAGCAAAATGGCTGTCTGGGGAGGCCTTACAAATATCTGTGAAAAGAAGAGAAGCAAAAAGCAAAGGAGAAAAGGAAAGATATAAACATCTGAATGCAGAGTTCCAAAGAATATCAAGAAGAGATAAGAAAGCCTTCTTCAGCGATCAATGCAAAGAAATAGAGGAAAACAATAGAATGGGAAAGACTAGAGATCTCTTCAAGAAAATTAGAGATACAAAAGGAACATTTCATGCAAAGATGGGCTTGATAAAGGACAGAAATGGTATGGACCTAACAGAAGCAGAAGATATTAAGAAGAGATGGCAAGAATACACAGAAGAATTGTACAAAAAAGATCTTCACGACCCAGATAATCATGATGGTGTGATCACTCACCTAGAGCCAGACATCCTGGAATGTGAAGTCAAGTGGGCCTTAGAAAGCATCACTACGAACAAAGCTAGTGCAGGTGATGGAATTCCAGTTGAGCTATTCCAAATCCTGAAAGATGATGCTGTGAAAGTGCTGCACTCAATATGCCAGCAAATTTGGAAAACTCAGCAGTGGTCACAGGACTGGAAAAGGTCAATTTTCATTCCAATCCCAAAGAAAGGCAATGCCAAAGAATGCTCAAACTACTGCACAATTGCACTCATCTCACACGCTAGTAAAGTAATGCACAAAATACTCCAAGCCAGGCTTCAGCAATATGTGAGACGTGAACTTCCAGATGTTCCAGCTGGTTTTACAAAAGGCAGAGGAACCAGAGATCAAATTGCCAACATCTGCTGGATCATGGAAAAAGCAAGAGAGTTCCTGAAAAACATCCACTTCTGCTTTATTGACTATGCCAAAGCCTTTGACTGTGTGGATCACAATAAACTGTGGAAAATTCTGAAAGAGATGGGAATACCAGACCACCTGACCTGCCTCTTGAGAAATTTGTATGCAGGTCAGGAAGCAACAGTTAGAACTGGACATGGAACAACAGACTGGTTCCAAATAGGAAAAGGAGTACGTCAAGGCTGTATATTGTCACCCTGCTTATTTAACTTAATGCAGAGTACATCATGAGAAATGCTTGACTGGAAGAAGCACAAGCTGGAATCAAGATTGCTGGGAGAAATATCAATAACCTCAGATATGCAGATGACACCACCCTTGGAGCAGAAAGTGAAGAGGAACTAAAAAGACTCTTGATGAAAGTGAAAGAGGAGAGTGAAAAAGTTGGCTTAAAGCTCAACATTCAGAAAACAAAGATCATGGCATCTGGTCCCATCACTTCATGGGAAATAGATGGAGAAACAGTGGAAACAGTGTCAGACTTTATTTTTGGGGGCTCCAAAATCACTGCAGATGGTGACTGCAGCCATGAAATTAAAAGACGCTTACTCCTTGGAAGGAAAGTTATGACCAATCTAGATAACATATTCAAAAGCAGAGACATTACTTTGCCAACAAAGGTCCATCTAGTCAAGGCTATGTTTTTTCCAGTGGTCATGTATGGATGTGAGAGTTGGACTGTGAAGAAGGCTGAGTGCCGAAGAATTGGTGCTTTTGAACTGTGGTGTTGGAGAAGACTCTTGAGAGTCCCTTGGACTGCACGGAGATCCAACCAGTCCATTCTGAAGGAGATCAGCCCTGGGATTTCTTTGGAAGGAATGATGCTAAAGCTGAAACTCCAGTACTTTGGCCACCTCATGCTAAGAGTTGACTCATTGGAAAAGACTCTGATGCTGGGAGGGACTGGGGACAAGAGGAGAAGGGGATGACAGAGGATGAGATGGCTGGATGGCATCACTGACTCGATGGATGTGAGTCTCAGTGAACTCCGGGAGTTCGTGATGGACAGGGAGGCTTGGTGTGCTGCGATTCATGGGGTCGCAAAGAGTTGGACACAACTGAGCAACTGATCTGATCTGATCTGATCTGATATAATACTTATAATGGTTTATATTATGTGACAGACATTTTTCTAAGAACTGCTTAAATATTAAATAATTTTATCTTCATAGTGACCCTGTGAAGTCAGTGCTATTGTTAGTCTCATTATACAGATGAACAAAGTGGGAGGTACAGAGAACTTAAGTAACTTGCTCAGAAATACTCTGACAGAAACTGGCAGAGCCAGCTACCAAAGTCTGTTAAACTCAACTGCCTTGTACCTCTTTGGAGTCAATCTCACTGCACTCCATCAAGATTTGCTGCCATTTCCCCTGTTTTTGTCTCATGCTAAAATCATTTTCTACTGGCTAATAAGAGTTATATACCAACCACTGCATCAGTTCAGGTCAGTCGTTCAGTCATGTCCGACTCTTTGCAACTCCATGAACTGCAGCACACCAGGCCTCCCTTTCCATCAACAACTCCCGGTTTCCCCCAAACCCATGTCCATCGAGTCGGTGATGCCATCCAACCATTTCATCCTCTGTCATCCCCTTCTCCTCCAGCCCTCAATCTTTCCCAGCATCAGGGTCTTTTCAAATGAGTCAGCTCTTTGCATCAGGTAGCCAAAGTATTGGAGTTTCAGCTTCAACATCAGTCCTTCCAATGAACACTCAGGGATGATCTCCTTTAGGGTGGACTGATTGGATCTCCTTGCAGTCCAAGGGACTCTCAAGAGTCTTCTCCAACACCACAGTTCAAAAGCATCAATTCTTCGGCACTCAGCTTTCCTATAGTCCAACACTCACGTCCATACATGACCACAGGAAAAACCATAGCCTTGACTAGATGGACCTTTGTTGGCAAAGTAATGTCTCTGCTTTTGAATATGCTGTCTAGGTTGGTCATAACTTTCCTTCCAAGGAGTAAGCGTCTTTTAATTTCATGGCTGCAGTCACCATCTGCAATGATTTTGCAGCCTGAAAAAGTAAAGTCAGCTACTGTTTCCACTGTTTCTGCAACTATTTGCCATGAAGTGATGGGACCAGATGCCATGATCTTAGTTTTCTGAATATTGAGCTTTAAGCCAACTTTTTCACTCTCCTCTTTCACTTACATCAAGAGGCTCTTTAGTTCTTCTTCACTTTCTGCCATAAGGGTGGTGTCATCTGCATATCTGAGGTGATTGGTATTTCTCCCGGCAATCTTGATTCCAGCTTGTGCTTCTTGCAGCCCATCGTTTCTCATGATGTACTCTGCTGCTGCTGCTGCTGCTGAGTCGCTTCAGTCGTGTCCGACTCTGTGCGACCCCATAGATGGCAGCCCACCAGGCTCTGCCATCCCTGGGATTCTCCAGGCAAGAACACTGGAGTGGGTTGCCATTTCCTTCCCTTCTTCCAGCAAACAAAAGCCCAGGTCCAGACGGCTTCACAGCTGAATTCTACCAAAAATATATTTAAATTTGTTAATGTGGTGTACTACATTGATTGATTTGCGGATATTGAAGAATCCTTGCATCCCTGGGAATAAAGCCCACTTGGTCATGGTGTATGATCTTTTTAATGTGTTGTTGGATTCTGATTGCTAGAATTTTGTTAAGGATTTTTGCATCTATGTTCATCAGTGATATTGGCCTGTAGTTTTCTTTTTTTGTGGGATCTTTGTCAGGTTTTGGTATTAGGGTGATGGTGGCCTCATAGAATGAGTTTGGAAGTTCACCTTCCTCTGCTATTTTCTGGAAGAGTTTGAGCAGGATAGGTGTTAGCTCTTCTCTAAGTTTTTGGTAGAATTCAGCTGTGAAGCCGTCTGGACCTTGGCTTTTGATTGCTGGAAGATTTTTGATTACCGTTTCAATTTCCGTGCTTGTGATGGGTCTGTTAAGATTTTCTATTTCTTCCTGGTTGAGTTTTGGAAAGTTGTACTGTTCTAAGAATTTGTCCATTTCTTCCACGTTGTCCATTTTATTGTCATATAATTGTTGATAGTAGTCTCTTATGATCCTTTGTATTTCTGTGTTGTCTGTTGTGATCTCTCCATTTTCATTTCTAATTTTATTGATTTGATTTTTCTCCCTTTGTTTCTTGATGAGTCTGGCTAATGGTTTGTCAATTTTATTTATCCTTTCAAAGAACCAGCTTTTGGCTTTGTTGATTTTTGCTATGGTCTCTTTTGTTTCTTTTGCATTTATTTCTGCCCTAATTTTTAAGATTTATTTCCTTCTACTAACCCTGGGGTTCTTCATTTCTTCCTTTTCTAGTTGCCCTAGGTGTAGGGTTAGGTTATTTATTTGACTTTTTTCTTGTTTCTTGAGGTATGCCTGTATTGCTATGAACTTTTCCCTTAGGACTGCTTTTACAGTGTCCCACAGGTTTTGGGTTGTTGTGTTTTCACTTTCATTCATTTCTATGCAAATTTTGATTTATTTTTTGATTTCTTCTGTGATTTTTTGGTTATTCAGCAGCGTGTTGTTCAACCTCCATATGTTGGAATTTTTAATAGTTTTTCTCCTGTAATTGAGATCTAATCTTACTGCATTGTGGTCAGAAAAGATGCTTGGAATGATTTCTATTTTTTTGAATTTACGAAGGCTAGATCTATGGCCCAGGATGTGATCTATCCTGGAGAAGGTTCCATGTGCGCTTGAGAAAAAGGTGAAATTCATTGTTTTGGGATGAAATGTCCTATAGATATCAATTAGGTCTAACTGGTCTATTGTATCGTTTAAAGTTTGTGTTTCCTTGTTAATTTTCTGTTTAGTTGATCTATCCATAGGTGTGAGTGGGGTATTAAAGTCTCCCACTATTATTGTGTTATTGTTAATTTCTCCTTTCATACTTGTTAGCATTTGTCTTACATATTGCAGTGCTCCCGTGTTGGATGCATATACATTTATAATTGTTATATCTTCTTCTTGGATTGATCCTTTGATCATTATGTAGTGACCATCTTTGTCTCTTTTCACAGCCTTTGTTTTAAAGTCTATTTTATCTGATATGAGTATTGCTACTCCTGCTTTCTTTTGGTCCCTATTTGCATGGAAAATCTTTTTCCAGCCCTTCACTTTCAGTCTGTATGTGTCCCTTGTTTTGAGGTGGGTCTCTTGTAGACAACATATGTAAGGGTCTTGTTTTTGTATCCATTCAGCCAGTCTTTGTCTTTTGGTTGGGGCATTCAACCCATTTACGTTTAAGGTAATTACTGATAAGTATGATCCCGATGTCATTTACTTTATTGTTTTGGGTTCGAGTTTATACACCGTTTTTGTGTTTCCTGTCTAGAGAATATCCTTTAGTATTTGTTGGAGAGCTGGTTTGGTGGTGCAGAATTCTCTCAGCTTTTGCTTGTCTGAAAAACTTTTGATTTCTCCTTCATATTTGAATGAGGTCCTTGCTGGGTACAATAATCTGGGCTGTAGGTTATTTTCTTTCATCATTTTAAGTATGTCTTGCCATTCCGTCCTGGCTTGAAGAGTTTCTATTGAAAGATCAGCTGTTATCCTTATGGGAATTCCCTTGTGTGTTATTTGTTGTTTTTCCCTTGCTGCTTTTAATATTTGTTCTTTGTGTTTGATCTTTGTTAATTTGATTAATATGTGTCTTGGGGTGTTTCGCCTTGGGTTTATCCTGTTTGGGACTCTCTGGGTTTCTTGGACTTGGGTGATTATTTCCTTACCCATTTTAGGGAAGTTTTCAACTATTATCTCCTCAAGTATTTTCTCATGGTCTTTCTTTTTGTCTTCTTCTTCTGGGACCCCTATGATTCGAATGTCGTAGCGTTTAATATTGTCCTGGAGGTCTCTGAGATTGTCCTCATTTTTTAAAATTCATTTTTCTTTTATCCTCTCTGATTCATTTATTTCTACCATTCTATCTTCTAATTCACTAATCCTATCTTCTGCCTCTGTTATTCTACTATTTGTTGCCTCCAGAGTGTTTTTAATTTCATTTATTGCATTATTCATTATATATTGACTCTTTTTTATTTCTTCTAGGTCCTTGTTAAACCTTTCTTGCATCTTCTCAATCCTTGTCTCCAGGCTATTCATCTGTGATTCCATTTTGATTTCAAGATTTTGGATCAATTTCACTATCATTATTTGGAATTCTTTATCAGGTAGATTCCCTATCTCTTCCTCTTTTGTTTGGTTTGGTGGGCATTTATCCTGTTCCTTTGTCTGCTGGGTATTCCTCTGTCTCTTCATCTTGTTTAAATTGCTGAGTTTGGGGTGTCCTTTCTGTATTCTGGCAGTTTGTGGAGTTCTCTTTATTGTGGCATTTCCTCGATGTGTGTGGGTTTGTACAGGTGGCTTGTCAAGGTTTCTTGGTTAGGGAAGCTTGTGTCGGTGTTCTGGTGGGTGGAGCTGTCTTTCTTCTCTCTGGAGTGCAATGAAGTGTCTGGTAATGAGTTATGAGATGTCTATGGTTTTGGGGTGACTTTGGGCAGCCTGTATCTTGGAGCTCAGGGCTGTGTTCCTGTGTTGCTGGAGAATTTTCTTGGTATGTCTTGCTCTGGAACTTGTTGGCCCTTGTGTGGTGCTTGGTTTCAGTGTAGGTATGGAGGTGTTTGATGAGCTCCTGTCAATTAATGTTCCTTGGAGTCAGGAGTTCCCTGGAGTCAGGGTTTGGACTTAAGCCTCCTGCTTCCAGTTATTGGTCTTATTTTTACAGTAGTTTCAAAACTTCTCCTTCTATACAGCACCATTGATAAAACATCTACGTTAAAGATGAAAAGTTTCTCTACTGTGAGGGTCACCCAGAGAGGTTTACAGCATTACATGGAGAAGAGAAGAGGGAGGAGGAAGTTAGATCCGAATGAGATGAGGTGGAATCAATTGAGGAGAGAGTGGGCTAGCCAGTAATCACTTCCTTACGTGCACTCCACAACTGGACCACTCAGAGATGTTCACGGAGTTATACAGAGAAGAGAAGAAGGAGGAAGGAGACAGAGGTGGCCAGGAGGATAAAAGGGGGGAATGAAAAGGAGGGAGACAGATCCAGCCACTAATCAGTTCCCTAAGTGTTCTCCACCGTCTGGAACACACAGAAATTCACAGAGTTGGGTAGAGTAGAGAGGGGTTAGGGAGGAGACACAGGCAACCTGGTGGAGAAAAAGGAGAGTCCAAAGGGAGAGAGAGCAGTCAAGCCAGTAATCTCGTTCCCTAGTGAAAAATGGATACTGAAGATTGGGTTCTTAAAGGTACAAAATTGGTAACAAATACATAAAAGCAAAAATTAAAAATCTAGAGTAGAGTTTGGAATTTCAAAAATACAATGTTAAAGAAAAGAAGAAGGAAAAGAAAGAGAGAAAAAATGAACAAACAAAAACAAACAAGATCGTGAAAATTATAAAGAAAATATAGGTACAAAATTGATATCAAATACCAAAAAGCATAAATTAAAAATCTAGAGTAGAGTTTGGAATTTCAGATATACAATGTTATATAAAAGGAGAAGAGAAAGAAACAGAGAAAAAAAAGTCACAGAAATTATAAAAAAACTATAGGTACAAAATTGATAACAAATACCAAAAAGCTAAAATTAAAAATCTAGAGTAGAGTTTGGAATTTCAAAAATACAATGTTAAAGAAAAAAAAAAAAAAAAACAAAAGAAAAACCAAGGTCAAAAAAAATTATAAAAAGAATATATATGAAGTTTGCTTTAAAAAAATAGGGTCTTTTTTTTTTTTTTTTTTTGCAAAGTAATAGGATATAAAAGTGAAAATTAAAGGAATAATAGAGGACTTAATTTTTTTTTTTTTAATTAAAAAAAAAGAAAGAAAGAATGATTGTAAAAATAGTAAAAATATATCTAGGACTTTCTCTGGTTTTGTTGTGAGTATTGTGGGTTCAGTTCATTTTTGGCTAGTTCCTTGGTCCGACTTATAGGCCCCTTCCTATGTAGTTGGTAGTAATCACAGGGTTTTAATCTATTGCCTGTAGCTTCCAAGGCAGTTCCCTCTGTTATAGCTTCTTCTATTTGCTGGTCTCTTCAGTGTCTGGTTTCCACCCTGACACAAAGGGGACGGTGGAGGACACTTTTTTTTTTTTTTTTTAGGCTCACTTGTTCAGTTGCACTGTGGGGAGGGAGGGAGGGATGCTGCAAACAAGTAACACTGGCGTGTGCTCGCAGTGCCTCAGCCACACTGGGTCTGCCCCCGCTCAGGGCACCTGTAGCCTCCCTGCCCACACTGCTCAGGCTCTAGGTTGCTCCGCCAGGAGCCATCTGTGGCCGGCCCTGGGCTGCCTTCACCTCCCAGGTCCAAGCCGCTCAGGTTCAGGCACTCGGGTAGTCCTCAGAGGCGCAGACTCGGTTGGCCCTGCGTTTTGTGCCCTTCCCAGGTCTGAGCAGCTCAGGTGATGAGGTGTTTGGCAAGCGCGATTGCTGCGACTTATCGCCTCCCCGCCGCTTGGTTATCTAGGTGTACAACCGGCACACCTTCTCAGGCAGATGTTGACAGTCCAGACCCCAAGAAGTTTTAGTTAGCAAAGAAGCCTGCTTACAGTTTTATAGATAATGTCTCTCTGGGGCTGCGATTGCCCCCTTCCAGTTCTGGCTGCCTGTCACCGGAGGGGGATGGTCTGCAGCCGGCTATCTCTGTTCAGTTCTTTGTTCCGTGCGCGCAGGCCTGGCGGTGTCTTAGGTTAGGGCTGGCTTTTCGTGTGGTAGATATCCCACAGTCTGGTTTGCTAGCCCAAATTATTTCGCTCAGATAGCATTCAGGTTATTCAGGCCAGATCCTTACTCTAAGCGATGCAGCCCACGCCACGCCTCCCTGCCCAGCCCCCGCTTGCTAGTGGCATGTGCAGGCGTTTGCGCTGCTTCTCCGCTGGGGGAGTTACCGCAGGGCTTGCAATCTCTGGGTTTTAATTCTTTATTCATTTTTCCTCCCTGTTATGTTGCCCTCTGTGCTTCCAAAGCTCAGCACAGATTCGGCAGTGAGAAGGTTTCCTGGTGTTTGGAAACTTCTCTCTTTTTAAGACTTCCTTCCCGGGACGGAACTCCGTCTCTCCCTCTTTTGTCCCTTTTTTTGTCTTTTATATTTTTTCCTACCTCCTTTCGAAGACTTGGGTTGCTTTTCTGGGTGCCTGATGTCCTCTGCTGGCATTCAGAAATTGTTTTGTGGAATTTACTCGGCGTTTAAATGTTCTTTTGATGAATTTGTGGGGGAGAAAGTGTTCTCCCCGTCCTACTCCTCTGCCATCTTAGCTCCTCCCTCTCCATTCTATTGTTTTCCTCTATTTCTTTGCATTGATCACTGAGGAAGGCTTTCTTATCTCTCCTTGCTATTCTTTGGAACTCTGCATTCAAATTGGTATATCTTTCCTTTTCTGCTTTGCTTTTCACTTCCCTTTTTTCACAGCTATTTTTAAGGCCTCCTCAGACAGCCATATTGCTTTTTTGCATTTCTTTTTCTTGGGGATGGTCTTGATTCCTGTCTCCTATACAATGTCATGAACCTCCATCCATAGTTCATCAGGCAGTCTGTCTATCACATCTAGTCCCTTAAATCTATTTCTCACTTCCACTGTGTAGTCATAGGGATTTGATTTAGGTCACACCTGAATGGTCTAGTGGTTTTCTCCACTTTTTCAATTTAAGTCTGTATTGGACATTAAGGAGTTCATGATCCAAGCCACAGTCAGCTCCCAGTCTTGTTTTTGCTGACTGTATAGAGCTTCTCCATCTTTGGCTGCAAAGAATATAATCAATCTGATTTTGGTGTCAACCATCTGGTGATGTTCATGTGTAGAGTCTACTCTTGTGTTGTTGGAAGAGGGTGTTTGCTATGACCTGTGCATTCTCTTGGCTGAAATCTATTAGCCTTTGCCCTGCTTCATTCTGTACTCCAGGCCAAATTTTCCTGTTACTCCAGGTGTTTCTTGACTTTCTACTTTTGCATTCCAGTCCCCTATAATTACAATGACATCTTTTTTTGGTGTTAGTTCTAGTAGGTGTTGTAGGTCTTCATAGAACTGTTCAACGTCAGCTTCTTCAGCATTACTGGTTGGGCATAGACTTTGATTACGGTGACATTGAATGGTTTGCCTTGGAGACATACAGAAATCATTCTGTCGTTTTTGAGATTGCATCCAAGTACTGCATTTTGGACTCTTTTGTTGACCATGATGGCTACTCCATTTCTTCTAAGGGATTCCTGCCCACAGTAGTAGATATAATGGTCATCTGAGTTAAATTCACCCATTCCACTCCATCTTAGTTCACTGATTCCTAGAATGTCAATGTTCACTGTTGTCATCTCTTGTTTGACCACTTCCAATTTGCCTTGATTCATGGACCTAACATTCCAGGTTCCTATGCAATATTGCTCTTTACAGCACTGAACCCTTCTTCCATCACCAGTCCCTTTCACAACTGGGTATTGTTTATGCTTTGGCTCCATCCCTTCATTCTTTCTGGAGTTATTTCTCCACTGATTTCCAGTAGCATATTGGGCACCTACCGACCTGGGGAGTTCATCTGCATATGGGTTCTTAATAAGAAGATTTTATGCTTTCTGTGATTGGTTTGTAAAATATAAGTCAGGAGAATGTCCACACCAAAGGAGTTCTTGGCATTATAATCAGTGCCAGGAGCACAGTATGTAGGCTAAATAAATTGAATGAACAAATTAGACAGGAAGAGAATGTGTTTTTGTTAGTGAGCCATAGAGTAATCCCAGATGTATTTGGGTAGTTAGCTGCAGACTCATATGCTTGAAATTTCATGCCTTATTAAAAAAAGATAAATCAATGGACAATGTGCTCAGAGCTTAGATCATTTTTTAAGTCTCAATCTAAAAATATACTAATTATATCACTGAGTAAGTGTTTAAAAATTACATATCTAAGAGGACTCAGACTTACCAGATAGGAGACATTGCTATCCTATAACTGATAATACAATTACAGTGTAATAGATTTTAACCATTCCAGAAGAAATTATAGCTATAAGAGAAAAAGAAATTGGCTGCTTTTTCATAGCATAGTCTTCTAGGGGTAAAGAAATTCCCTGAGGAATATATACAATATGACATACTTTTTATATAGTTCAAAGGTAAGTACACATCTATATGTGAATAAGGGGATGAAAGCCAACAAAGGAATGATAAAAATAAAATTCAGGATAGAGGTTACTCTAGCATTGTGGGGATTGGGGTTTGGAATAAGAAATAATACAGAGATAGATATGAGCAACTATTTATATTCTATTCTTAGGTGACTTGAGGAATTTATAGAATTACATTCAGTAAATAAGCAAATAAACAAAAATTTAAAAGGCATTGAAGACCAGTGATGATAGTGTTCATGAGTGAAAGATTATAGTTAATTTATTCCTATGCCCTGATATAATAACAGTAAAAAGTAAACTATTTTAAAAATAGATTTATGTATTATAATTAATATTAACCAATTTGTAAATGTGTCAGGAGCCCATAAAGCTAAGAGAGGTCAGTCTTTTACCAATTTTAATGATTAGTGACAAATTTAAGTGGAAGGGTGATGATGGTTTGATAAAACCTAGCAAAGGAAAGTGGAAAATTTCATTCATTTTTTTTTTACCCCTCTATTTGTCTACTCAGCAACCTTTAATTGAGCACTAGCTATTGCTCTGGAACAAATTCTGTAGGTAATGGATGAAGTGGAAGACATATATAGATGAATACTACTAATTTGTTTATCCCTCTATTCAGCCAAGCCTTTATACACCTTTGTTGTCGTCCAGGCGCTGAGTCATGTCTGACTCTTTTGTGACCCCATGGACTGTAGCTTGCAGGGCTCCTCTGTCCATGGATTTTCTAGACAAGAATACTGCAGTGATTGCCATTTCCTCCTCCGGGGGATCTTCCAAACTCAGGGATTGAGCCTGGGTTTCCTGCATTGGCAGGCACATTCTTTACCACTGGGCCACCTGGGAAGCCTCGTCATAGACTACATGTGATATAATAGGCAGTGACTGAGGTGCTGATGATACAATGATTAGTAAGACAGATTGTCTGCACTTCCATTTTGGTAGGTAAAGCAAGTATTTTCTGGTAATTATTATAAAGGTGATGAGTATTGTGATAGCAGAAATATAGGGTGCTAACAGAGGGCCAGGGAAACAGCCTGAATAATGTGAGTATTTATCTTAAAGCTTATGAAAATCCCAAGGCAAGATAATAGTTGAGAGGGGTCTTAAAGGCTGAATAGGAGTTTACTAGGTAGAGATGAGAATGGCTTTCAGGTAGATTGACCAGAATGTAGAAAGCATGAAAATAAAACAAAAGGTAACAAGTTGCTTTTAGAAAAAACAAATAGCTTGATATAACTAGGACATGGAATACATTAGAAAGAAAGGTTCTGGTAAAAGATGAAGCTGGAAAGAAGAGTTGGGAATATATTTTTGTGAGAGATTATTTTCTGTGCTAAAGGATTACATGTCATGCTAAAGAGATGAACTTTATTTATAGCAATAGAGGAATACAGATATTCGTTTTGTAGAAATAAAGAAGGATAGAGTGGTGAGACAGAGAATTCAGTTAGGAAGCAGTGGAAAGTACCCAGGCAAGAGTTTGACAAATTAATATTTCCAGGTCTTTGATACTGAAAGGATAAGTCCAGAGTAAACAGAATCATTCCTAGCATTGTCACAAAGAGTTTATGTCCTAAGGAATCAACTGTATATGTCACTGTATATATATGTGTATATGTGAGGAGAGTAATATGTAGAGTGAAACAATTTCTCAAAAAAAAAAAAAAATAAAATAAAAAGCCATGATGTAAGAATGTATGTGTCTAAATGCCTCCATAGGATCAGAGAGAGAGAAAGATTTAGGATGGAAAGGATGATTTCAGTGCAAAGTTGTAAGATGAGAGAAGACTTAGGTAAGCCTGAAGAAAGAAACAGGACCTAGTGAACAGGGAGAACCTGAAGCTACTAAGAAAAATGAGACAAATATGGAAGTAAAATTTTTCAGGAATTGAAAGGGTTGGGATTTATAACTGTGGTGGAGTTAGATAAAAGGACAGATTTCTGATCCTGTGAAGGTGAAAAAGGATGAGTAGGTACGCATAGTGGTCAACATTTGGAGAATTGAGATGCAGGATATTTAGGAGCTCAAAATCCTTAATAAAGTCTGAAATGAGGCCATCTGCTAAGAGAGAAGTGGTAAGATTTTAGATGTTAACGAATTAGGTGACTATATATATATCAAGGGGTCAGTTATAATCAAGTTTCTTAATAATCTATGCTTGAGTTATTAGAGTCTCAGTGGCAATGAAGAGTAGTAGGTTTATTGAATGAAAAAAGATTGAAGTATACATTACAACAAAATTATTAGAGGCTTATAAAGAAAAAAAATGTGACAATGAAGTTTAAAATATTGTCAAGTTTGTGCATGAATGATGCAGGGTGGAGGAGACTGTTGGCTGACAGATGGAGGGACCACAGGCTGAGGTTGAAATTTAACTAGGTCATGGTATGAATGTAAATGTCAGTGAGAATGAAAGCAAAGATATGATTATAGATAAGAAAGGAAAGAAAGAGAATTGTACATAGTTGTAAATTTTAAATTAGGTTCTGTGGGGTTTAGAAAATTATGTTAATAAAAGAACATTGTAAAATGCATTGGAATAGTAGAAGGAATAAAGGATCACAAACTTTTCAAACTAACCTGTGTTCATATTCAACTTCTGTGTCTCTCACCCTACATTCTTATTCAGATAATAAAAGTAATGTATTTACATGGACCTCTATTTTTATTTTTTCTCATACTTACATTAATAAAACATACAAATACATAACTATGTGGTAAGGAATTAACTACACTTACCTTTGGACTGCAAGGAGATCCAACCAGTCCATCCTAAAGGAGATCAGTCCTGGGTGTTGATTGGAAGGACTGATGCTAAAGCTGAAACTCCAATACTTTGGCCACCTGATGCGAAGAGTTGACTCATTGGAAAAGACCCTGATGCTGGGAGGGATTGGGGGCAGGAGGAGAAGGGGATGACAGAAGATGAGATGGCTGGATGGCATCACCGACTCCATGGATGTGAGTTTGAGTGAACTCCGGGTGTTGGTGATGGACATGGAGGCCTGGCCTGCTGCAATTCATGGGGTTGAAAGGAGCCGGACACGACTGAGCGACTGAACTGAACTGAACCTCAGGTACATCATCATTTTTGATCCATATTAGTCCCCTCCATTGTTTCTTTTATTTAATGATTCCATTGTATCTTCATTCCCAGCTCCCATCTTCCTTCCTTTTCTCACCTTAGGCAAAATTTCGAATGTGCACAACATGAAACTTTTTGCTTGCCTGTGCTCTTGCAGAATGTGTATTGTTGATTCTCAGTATGTAAATTAAATTAGCATAAAGTAGCATTGTGTAATATATTTTGTTCAGTATTTTTCACTTTGAGTAATGCCTTTAATCATCTATATTTTTATTTTTATGATTACATCCAAGTTGTTGCTTTTAATGTGCATTGAACTCTGTGGTGTGCCTTCAAAAATTTTTGCCTATCACTCTTTGAGTAATGAACACAGGAGTTTGCTTACACAAATAACACTGCAGGGAATATCCTTTACATACCCCTTTGGGACTTTTGAACAAACTTCTTTGAGATATATATCCAAAATAGAGTTGGAAGTGAGAAGTTGTACACATACTATTTTGACTGAGTAGAGCCAGATTGTTCTCAAGAATAGCTGCTCTAGTTCACACTCCCAGTAATAGTACCTGTAAGTTCCAACGGCCCTACATTACTGCCAGCACTTGGCATTACCACCTTTCTTATTTTTGCTGAACTAATAGGTTTAGATTGACTTCCTATTGTGGCTTTAATTTACGTGTCTTTGATTACTAGAACGTTAGAGCATCTACTCACATTCTTTATGGATGTTTGGATTTTCTCTTCTTTATGCTTTTATCCATTTTTCTGTTGGGGTGACTGTTTTATTTTCTAACTGATTTTCAGGATTTTCTGTTGTAATCTGATTATAAATACCACATCAGGTTGGGGTGTTACCAATATATTTTCCAATTCTATCATCTCTGTATTTACTTTGCATATAAGTATTCTCATTGAATAGAAGTTTTTAATTTCAGTGCAAACATGTTAGAAGAGGAATGGGTCAATAAGTCTCTGCTTCTCTAGATTTAAAATTTTTGAACTTAAGGACCTTAAGACTCAGCTGGTTTTTGAGATACACTGATGACAACATTAGCTGCTACTGAAATTTCACAACTTGTTTCTATCCCTTACTTCAAGAGATTTACTTTTTCAAAAAAACTCTTCTTTGAAATCTGTGAGATATCTTAATATTCTTTTAACAAATTCTCTTCTTGTTGAAGTCAGAGTTGCTTTTTAGAGTTTACAGTCACAAAAACCTTTATTAATACAGTCGATGAGAAGACAATGACAAAATGGTATTCTTGGAATCACAGTTCATAAAATAGTCATGCAAACCTTTGTAATCTATGAATTTCCAGCCACCAAGAGGTATTCCCTAATAACCTATTCAAATAAACAGAGAACAAAATGGTATATTCTCTGATAGTAAAACTTTTATTATTGGTAAATGACCTTCTCACCTTGTTCGATTGTTACATTTAGTTATAAATATATACCCTAATAACAGCATGATAATTTTATTATTCAGTAGTGCTAAAAACATTTTAAATGACGGACTTAAAAATCCAAAGGTCTCTATTAAGAGAACTCCGAATAAGCTAAGTTTTCTCATTTTTTGGTGACTTGTTAATCTGGGCAGCACTTGACTCATCAGGTACATCTTTCTAAATATGGATACTTAGAGAGTAAATACATCTTCTTCCCAGGACAAGGTTTGTGTCCTATCAAAGGATCTATTATTCTTCTGCAAGGGAGCAATACATTACTAAATAATGTCAAAACTGTGATTGCCTTATAGAATAATGACAGAACAATGTTTATGTAAGAAATGCTCAAGGAATGTAGGTTTTTTTTGTTTTTGTTCTTTAACTGGTAATTGAAATATGCCCAGATCCTAAAATAGGAATTCCCGAGAACAGATGTGATTATAATTCTGTCAAGGACTACAGTTTGAATTTTTGTTACATTATAGGAAATGAATCTTTCAGGTCAGTGTGAATGAGAACTCTTTTACTCTTTTATTTTAGTACATCTCAAACTTTGTTAGGCATAAGATTTTGATTCAAGAATTCTGGGTAAGGCCCTGGAATCTGTATGTTTAACTAGATCCCCAAGTAGTCCTTAAGAAGTTGGTCCATATTCTGTCCTAGAGGGATTCTGTTTAAGTCTATCAGAATAACTTGGAAAGGGATTGATTGGAGTGAATATCTTTGGGAAGTTTATGATATGAACTACTGTGAATTTATTAAGGGCTTCCCTTGTAGCTCAACTGGTAAAGAATCTGCCTGCAATGTGGGAGACCTGGGTTCAATCTCTGGGTTGGGAAGATCCCCTGGAGAAGGGAAAGGCTACCCACTCCAGTATTCCTGCCCAGAGGATTCCATATTAAGTCTATCTAGAATTTTAGAAAATTGTCTTTATTGATAATTTGCAATAGTATCAAATATCTCATCTATAAATATAGCACAGAGTTGCTTGAGAAACTGGATGAGGTGGTTTATATAAAGCATTTATTTTTATTCACTTCTTCACTTAGAAAAAATTGATTAGTTCCTACCATGTTGAAGTTAGCTTGGAAGATACAGGGCATACAGAGATTATAAAATGTAGTTCTTGACTTCAAAGAGTTCATGATATATTAGACAAATTGTTAGTCACCAAGTTGTGTCTGACTCTTTTGTAACCCCATGGACTGTAACAGCCCAGCAGTCTCCTCTGTTCATGGGACTTCCCTGGCAAAAATACTGGAGTGGGTTGCCATTTCTTTTTCCAAGGGGTCTTCCCAACCCAGGAATTGAACCTGCATCTCCTGCATTAGCAGGTAGATTCTTGGCTGCTGAGCTGCCAGGGAAGCCCATTAGACAAATACATAATGAAAATTTGCAGTTATGTTGAGATGGTGATGATAATACCATATATGTTAGGGTTCTTTTCTAGAAATGGTGGTGTTCAATTGTGTTAGAATGTAGTCCCTTTCATTAACTCAGTAAATACTAATCAATTATTTGCTGTGTCTCCAGGTGCCTGAAAAATCCCGTGGATGGAAGAGCCTGGTAGGCTGCAGTCCATGGGGCGTAAGAGTCGGCACGACCCACTTTCCACTTTCCACTGTTGCCTGGAAAATCCCTGGAGAATGGACGGAGAAGCCTGGTAGGCTGCAGTCCATGGGGTCACAGAGTCGGACATGACTGAAGTGACTTAGCAATTAGCAAGGTGGTGTTAGCTATATAAAGTACTACAATTGTGAATTAAAGATAATCCTTGTCTTCATGATAATTACAGTCTAGTGGAAAATCCCATGGACGTAGGAGCCTGGTAGGCTGCAGTCCATGGGGTCGCTGAGAGTCAGACACGACTAAGTGACTTCACTTTTACTTTTCACTTTCATGCATTGGAGAAGGAAATGGCAAACCACTCCAGTGTTCTTGCCTGGAGAATCCCAGGGACGGCAGAGCCTGGTGGGCTGCCATCTATGGGGTCGCACAGAGTCAGGCATGACTGAAGTGACTTAGCAGCAGCAGCAGCAGCAGGTTACAAGCACTGAAGAATTAACAGAAAATGAAAATGTAGTATGATAAGTGCTATGATTGTAGAAATGTAGTGTATCACATTATAAGAATTTCAGATCTATACTGTGGAGTATAGGGATAGATAAATTGGTAACTAAAAGATGAAAAGGACTCACACAAACAAGAAAGGAGTTATAATAGTTTATACAGAAGGAATATCATCTGAGAAGACATGATAGTGATGGAGAGAATGGCATAGTTGATCTGATGTGGGACTAAAGCCTGGTATGAGAGGAACATCATATTGAGAGAAAATGCTGGAGAGGTGAGCAGGAGTCGAGAGTTGTGGGTCACGCTGAATAATTTGTAGTTTATTTCTGAGCTGTGAGAAACCACTGAAAGCCATTTTGCAAAGGAAGGAATGTTTTAGAAATCTTCAGATTTATGTTTTAGAAAACCACTCAGGCTCCTGAATAGAGAACAGATTTATAGAGTGTTAAAACTGCAGTTAAGGGGACTGGTTGGACTGAAACATTAATTGAGTTGAGAGGAGATGGAGATGTGAATTAGGGTAACTTGGGGTGGGTAAAGAGAGTTGGGCAAATCTGAGAGTTAAGAAGCAAGCAGACTCAATAGTACTTAGATATTTGTATTCTGAGATTTGTGCAGTGAAAAGGACATCACTTCAGTTCAGTTGCTCAGTTGTGTCTGACTCTTTGCGACCCCATGAATCGCAGCACGCCAGGCCTCCCTGTCCATCATCAACTCCTGGAGTTCACTCAAACTCACATCTATTGAGTTAGTGATGACATCCAGCCATCTCATCCTCTGTCGTCCCCTTCTCCTCCTGCCCCCAATCCCTCCCAGCATCAGGGTCTTTTCCAATGAGTCAACTCTTCGGATGAGGTGGCCAAAGTACTGGAGTTTCAGCTTCAGCATCAGTCCTTCCGATGAACACCCAGGACTGATCTCCTTTAGAATGGACTGGTTGGACCTCTTTTCAGTCCAAGGGACTCTCAAGAGTTCTTCTCCAACACCACAGTTCATCCCACCCTCTCCTTCCCCTGCTGTGTCCTGTAAGTCTGTTCTTTTCTCACTGAAGCATCAATTCTTCAGTGCTCAGCCTTCCTCACAGTCCAACTCTCACATCCATACATGACCACTGGAAAAACCATAGCCTTGACTAGATGGACCTTTGTTGGCAAAGTAATGTCTCTGCTTTATAATATGCTATCTAGGTTGGTCATAGATGGCATTAAAAAAAGAAGTTTATTGGATGAGTCAGGATAAAACTTTACAAAGGAGATAATAGAGCTTGATTGTGACAAATTTTACGTATGGGACACATTTTCTGGATTTTCAGCCAGATCTTCAAACTCAGTGTTTCCATATTTGCATATGTCTTTGCCCATGAAATCTACTCCTCTTGACGTTATTTTGTGGATGTGACATTAAATCTCCTCCTGCTAACCCAAGAATGGAAATAGTTTACCTCTTTTTCTACAGTGTCTAATACAATACTTTGCCAAGACAGGCAAATGTATTTCATAATTTTTGATTGAATAAACAACTCCATGAGTTTATTCAACCTCAAAACTTCACTTCGAATGAAGTGTACCCACTTACATCAAATCAGTGATCAAAGGACTGAACCTATCTTTGCAATTTTTTCTGAATTCACTCCTCTTTCCTCTATTGCTGTTTGCTTTAGTTGACACAGGCAGGTCTCTTTCTTTCCAAGCTGTGCCCTCTTCAATCCATTCTAATATAGTTGTCACATAAATTATTTTATAAAATGTCATGACTCTCTTCTATTCAGAATGTTCAGTGACCCTCTCTCCCCATGCTAACCTGCCCCCTCATGATCTTTCTTTGTGTCCCTTCTGATTTTCTCTTCTTTTTCCCCTATTGCCCTTCTCTCAACCCCTACACACTAGTCTGTTTCCGCCATAATGGTGTTAATGGTTTCTTAAAATGACTTCTATTTTGGCACATTTATATTTTGGCTCATACTGCGTTTTGCTTGGAATTCTCTTCATTTTGGATTCTACTTGTTCAAGTCTATCCTCTCTTCAAAGCTTAGGCCTAAACCTTATCTTCCCCATGGGAATGTCTGATCTGTCTTCAACTAGCAATGACTTAAGGACATTCTAATTTGCATATGTCTCATAGTACACATCCGGAGAAGGCAATGGCACCCCACTCCAGTACTCTTGCCTGGAAAATACCATGGACAGAGGAGCCTGGTGGGCTGCAGTCCATGGGATCGCTAAGAGTCGGACACGACTGAGCGACTTCACTTTCACTTTTCACGTTCATGCATTGGAGAAGGAAATGGCAACCCACTCCATTGTTCTTGCCTGGAGAATCCCAGGGACGGGGGAGCCTGGTGGGCTGCCGTCTATGGGGTCGCACAGAGTTGGACACGACTGAAGGGACTTAGCAGCAGTAGCAGCAGCATAGTACACATCACTTTCTTTTTTTATTTATTTTTAATTGGAAAACAATTGCTGTACAGTGTTGTGTTGGTTTCTGTTATACATCAACATGGATCAGCCATAGGTATACACATGTCCCCTCCCTCTTGAAACTCTCTCCCACCTCCCAACCCATGCCACCCTTCTAGGTTGTCAAAGAGCACTGGGCTGAGCTCCCTGTGCACTATAGCAACTTCACACTAGCTATCTATCTTCCCATTAGCTATACTTTGCACATGGTAATGTATATACTTCAGTGCTACTCTCTCAGTTCATCCCACCCTCTCCTTCCCCTGCTGTGTCCATAAGTCTGTTCTCTATGTCTGAGTCTTTATTCCTGCCCTGCAAATATGTTCATCAGTGCCATTTTTCTAGATTCCATATATATGCCTTGTTGCTGTGATGTGCTTAGTTGCTCAGTCATGTCTGACTCTTTTCGACCCCATGAACTGCAACCTGCCAGGTTCCTCTGTCCCTGGGGATTTTATAGGCAAGAATACTGGAGTGGGTTGCCATGCCCTCCTTCAGGGGATCTTCCCAACTCAGGGATCAAACCCAGGTCTCCCACATTGCAGGTGGATTCTTTACCATCTGAGCTACCCATATATGCCTTATGATACTTATTCTTCTCTTTTTGACTTACTTCACTCTGAATGGGGCTTCCTGGGTAGCTCAGCTGGTAAAGAATCTGCCTGCAGTGCAGAATACCCCAGTTCAATTCCTGGGTCAGGAAGTTCCCCTGCAGAAGGGATAGGCTACCCAGCTCCAGTGTTCTTGGCTACCCTGGTGGCTCAGGCAGTAAGGAATCCTCCTGCAATGTGGGAGACCAGGGTTTGATTCCTGGGTTGTGAAGATTCCCTGGAGGAGGGCATGTCTACCCACTCTGATATTCTTGCCTGGAGAATCCTCATGGACAGAGGAAACTGGTGAGCTACAGTCCATGGAGTCAAAAAGAGTTAGACACGACTGAGAGTCTAAGCATACGGCACACTCTGTATTACAGCTTCTGGGTTCATTCACCTCACATCACTTTCTTTTAAATATTATTTGTATTTTTGTCCTACTTCCCTTTATATACTGTAAACAGGATGTGGATTATATGTATTTTCTTTTTGGTGACATGGTGATACCTTGTCTTTTGCCTTAAGGACAATATACCCATTAAATATTGAATGAATGAATGAGTGAATAGCCAAGATTCATTCCTGGCTAAATCCAAGAAACTGTTTTGTCATTCTCCTTAAAATTTTATTCTTAAAAAAGGGCTATGATTTTCCCCTAGGGAGAATTGAGAAGTAAGTGGAGATGTTTTGAATGTAACAATGTCTAGAAAAGGGTCATTACTAAGATTCAGTGGTTAGGATACTAAATTTCTTAAGGCACTCTGAACAGTCTTGTCCATTTTTGTTGAAAAACATTTATAGGCTTTGAGTTTTAGTGTATGATAGTTCTATTCTTGGCTGTTCTTTCTTGGGCTTTGGCCATGCAATTATGTTAAGAATTTGATGAAATAAGGTTTATAATGCATCTAGGTTACTTTGTAAAATAAGCTTGTCCTGTCAGCTGCTTGTCTAGAAAATGAAGATAATGATAATATTAGGAAAATTAAATACATTAGTGCATAAGAAGTTCTTTGAACAATGCCTGACATATTGTAAGTGCTCAGTAAACATAAACTATTATTATTATTGTTATTCTATTATTAGTATTATTTTCAGATGTTTCTTACACCTATGATGGAAATAAGCTCAGACCTTGCTGTTCTTTGGTTCCTTTTGGAGGCTGATGGGAAATTCCAAGGTAAACCAGACTTAATGCCTGTGGCCTTTACACACAGCACTGAGAAAAGAATATCAAGGTGAAGCAAAACAGCAATTTGATTCTTTTTGCATTGAAATAGATCTGGCACTGTGCTGCTTTTTATGTGGTATTGGAGTCGCCTGTCCACTCAGCATTTGGTTTTCT
Organism: Bos mutus; assembly: GCF_027580195.1. Lineage (NCBI taxonomy): Eukaryota > Metazoa > Chordata > Mammalia > Artiodactyla > Bovidae > Bos > Bos mutus. Next base: position 34,968,578 of record NC_091619.1, read on the forward strand.
AGAAAAAGAAATGTATGAAGACAAAAATTCGCTGAGGGGCTAGTTTTTACTACTGCATGTTTCAGTGGGGCTTACAAAGCTATCCATCTTCCAATCTAGTATTAACTTTCTTTTGTTTGGTTCTTAAGTTATTTTTTATTTAATAAATTTGACATTATATTTTATAAATGTAAGGCATATGGTGTCACTTTGATACATTTATCTATTGTAATATGACTGCCATTGAAGTGATATCTATTGCAGTGTATCATTATACAACAATACTATTATCTATATTCATGATATTGTACATTAGATCTCTGCAACTGATTTACAACTTGTTACAAGTTTGTACTCTTAAGCATCATAAATATTATCCCTCCAGCCCCCATCCCTTGGTTACTACTATTTTACTCTCTCTCTTTTTTTTAACAGATTTTCTATTTTTTATAGAGATTTTAGAGTCTACATAAAAGTAATATCATACAGCACTTGTTCTTTCTCTGTCTGACTAATCTTGCTTAGCATACTGTGCTCAAAATCAATCTGTTTTGTCACACACATGGCAGGATATCCCTTTTTCTTATGGCTGAATAATATTCTATTGTATATTAACGAAATGAAATGGCAGTCTACAGAATGGGAGAAAATTTTATAAACCATATTTTGAATATGGAGCCCTATATATCTAGGGTTTATATATATATTCACATATCCAAAATATCTGAAGTTCTAACACAATAACAAAAAATAGGATTAAAAACGGACAATTGAATAGACATTTTTTTCAAAGCAAGCATCAAAATTGCCAACAGACACATGATTAGATTCTCAACATCACTAATCATCAGGGAGATGCAAATAAAAGCCACAAGGAGATTGTCACCTCACACTTCTTAGATGGGCTATCATCAAGGCATGAGACAGGTGCTGGCACGGATTTGGTAAAAAAAGGGAACCCTTGTGCACTGTTGATTGGGAATGTAAATTGATTCAACACTATGGAAAACAATATAGAGTTTCCTCTAAAAGTTGAAAATAGAGCAACTGTATGATCCAGTAATTCCACTTCTGGGTATATACTCAATGTAAATGAAAATAGACTTTTGATGAGATACATGGGTATCCATGTTTATTGTAGCATTATTCACAATAGCCAAGATATAAAATTAGCTTTTTGCTTGCTTTCATAATAATTGTTACCATCACTGGCTCACAAAACTTTCATGTATGATATACCTCATTTGATTTTTTCACAATAGCCCTGTAAAGTAGGGATCATTATTACCTTTTACCGATGAGGAAACTGAGTATATTTTTGACTCACACATGTAATGTCAGCTCAAAAATTTACATTTGAGTTTTCTTATTCTAAAATCTAAGATTTTTAGTAAAATGATAAGAGTCTAAGGGATTCTTAGAATCAGATTGTTTGACAGAAAAAGTGAAGGAAAGAAAAGTGGCCGCTCAGTCATGTCTGACTCTTTGTGACCCCATGGACTGTAGCCTACCAGGCTCCTCCGTCCATGGGATTTTCCAGGCAAGAATACTGGAGTGGGGTGCCATTTCCTTTTCCAGGAGATCTTCATGACCCAGGGACCGAACCCCAGTCTCCCACATTGTAAGCGGACGCTTTACCATCTGAGCCACCAGGGAAGTCCATTGGCAGGTCAGTATAAACCCCTGACAGTGTTTCTGCCATAAGCCATATGAGGTCGCTGTGGAACTGAAGAGCAGGGCTCCTCACTTGCTTTTCCCAGGTCATGTCATTCATTCACACAATCACACGGTATAGTTAGTTGACAGAACAATGAGAGGAAAAAAGGAAACTATTTTACTCTATGGATGGATTTTTATTTACCAGTCAAGTTGCTAGACATTATTCATTAGCCATTTCCTGTGGTTTTTCCTGTGGTCATGTATGGATGTGAGAGTTGGACTGTGAAGAAGGCTGAGCGCCGAAGAATTGATGCTTTTGAACTGTGGTGTTGGAGAGACTCTTGAGAGTCCCTTGGACTGCAAGGAGATCCAACCAGTCCATTCTGAAGGAGATCAGCCCTGGGATTTCTTTGGAAGGAATGATGCTAAAGCTGAAACTCCAGTACTTTGGCCACCTCATGCGAAGAGTTGACTCATTGGAAAAGACTCTGATGCTGGGAGGGATTGGGGGCAGGAGGAGAAGGGGACGACAGAGGATGAGATGGCTGGATGGCATCACTGACTCGATGGACGTGAGTCTCAGTGAACTCTGGGAGTTGGTGATGGACAGGGAGGCCTGGCCTGCTGCGATTCATGGGGTCGCAAAGAGTCGGACACAACTGAGCAACTGATCTGATCTGATCTAATCTGATGACCCTATATATAGAGCACAGAAACTGAGTAAAAAATAAGTAATTTAGCACATCCAAACTATGTACAGGCTGTGTCTTAATTTTTTTTACGTTTGTTTACAGCTGTTAATGCTTCCAGTGTTCAAAGTGTTCAAAGTGTTGGTTAACAGTAATCAAAAGTGGTTCAAAGTTCTCCAGCAAAGTTCTCACAAAGCTTGTTGTTAAGTGCCATTTTTATCCTTGGCCCTGTAGAAGGTGAGCTAATTATGATTTTAAACATAGAATGCAGGGGAAGGGATTTTCCTGATGGCAGTGGTATGGGCAAGATAGGATGGCTTCAACCAGAGCCATTTGTAATAACAATGTTAATTTTAAAAAAAGTATCAAAGCATCTAGGGCTTCATGTTTTCTATCGTTTTTTGTTGGGACTTGGAGGGACCAGAATTCTCTTGAAAAAAATGTATATTTTTCCTCTCATTGACTCAAATAATGAGAATCTTCTGGGAACAGAATATTGTGGATCAAATTTACCCACCAATTATTTTCGGTTATTTAAAACACTTACAAACTTGAATTTAAACAAAGCACTTTATGATTCTGATTAAAACAGGTATAGGGAAAACTTATCCATGAGGTATTCTTGCTCAAGCTAGTGTAAAAATTTAACAAACTCCATAGGATGAGCAGTTTTCAGAGTTTTATGAAAACTATTTATGTTTTTTATGTGTTTCAGAGAGATAAAATTTTGCATTTAGTATATGGACATACTGAATATGTATATATACATATTTCTCCTTTTCGTCATGAACATATCAATATTTCCTACTTGTGATAACTTTTAAAATAATTATAATTATTTGTTTTATCTTTCAATTATATTACTTCTATGTGCCTTATTATTTTTACCCTATTTTTAAAAAATCTAAAGGAAGAAGAGGTGTATCTGTCATCTATGGCTATATGGCATCAGATGAATATTTTAAAAGCAAGTTATAGAAATGTCTTAGAAACTTATGCAACAGGTATATGTTTATTATTCAGTGCCTTCATGAAAAAATAGATTTTTCAACTCCTGAGGTTATAGTGGTGAACATAATTTAAAATAAAACCTGAGAAAAGTAAAAGAGATTAAATAAATATTCATGAAAATGCCCTCTTCAGGAAATAGGGTCATTTGAACAGTCTATTCCATTAAAAATCGCTTTATTTCACTTAAATTGGTTACCTCGCAGGGAAGGAAGACATAAGAATACTAACGGATTGATTCTGAAATCTGGACCAAAGAAATGACTTTGAAATATCTCCATTGCATTACCCAGATGGAATTTATCACAGAAAATCTAGAACTGCTCAGTTGTTTCAACCTGTATATACTCAGAAGAGTACCAAGAATCGATTTAAGTGCTATGTCAAAATTTTTTGGAATATTAGTAATTTTATTATAAATATTAATAAACTACAAACTAATTTGGACTTTTATTGGATTTGGAGTGATCTAAAACTAGCAATTGCCTAAATATCATTTGCTAACACTTATAATGATTATTAGTATTAACTCAGAATATCACAAAAGACTGAAATCATTACCATAATTTGATTTTTGTTAATGAAAATCACTAGAAATCAAACCAAATAATCTTTAATCAAAACTAAATTTGAAACTATAATATTTTATCAGATATTCATACCCATATTTGCTGATGAACTATATCTGAAGCTTCATTCTAAACAATTTATAACTGCTGTGTAGATGGCTTCTCAGACATATGCTTATTCCACCATCCATCTCCCTCCCACCATGCCTCCATTATGTCCCTTTAAGTGCTGCTTTCAAGTTTTAAACAAGCTATGGTCTGAATGGTTGTATCCCCTCAGAATTTATATATTGTAATTCTAACGCCCAATGTAGTGATATTATGAGACTTGGCCTTTGGGAGGTACTTGATCTTGAGGGTGGATCCCTTTGAGAATGAGATTAGTGTTCTTATAATCTCACTTGGAGCTCCCTAGCTCCTTCTACCATGTATGGACATAGGAAGAAGTTGGAGATTTGCAGCCAGGAAGAGTGTCTTCACCAAATCCTATTGTGATGGCAATCTGATCTTGGACTTCTCTGTCTCCATAGCTATGAGCATTAAGTTTCTGTTGTTTATAAGCCACCAAGCATTTTGCAGCATTTTGTTATAGCAGCCCCAACAGACTTAGACAGTACATAGTCCAAGCCTCTTGGGACCAACTTAAAGAATCATGGAAAAGTTAGGAGGTTAGACATGGTTGTTTTAGACCACTGATACTCAAATGTGTCCTGGGACCAGAGATATCACCATCATCTGAGAGTTTGTTAGAAATGTAAATCCTAGGCCCCATCCTCAACCTATTGAGTTGAAATTCCCAGGTAATTTATATGCAAGATAAAGATTGAAAAGTACTGTGCTGTGAGGTGCCATGAATACTGCAGGAGCAAAATTGGTTCAGATACCTTTCCATTCCTGACCATAGTGTGGCCATTTTGAGGTAGAAGTACTTTGGGATGGGGACTTGAATGTCCCGTCCTATTACACAGGAGAATGTTTTCAGTCCTGCTGCTCATTTAGTCTCCTAGTGGTTAGAATGAAGGGGGCTCAGCCATTTAACTTTGCCCCTTCTTCCAAAATTCATTTAGGCAAGAGATCAGACAAGTTTGAGTTAATGATTATCTGAAAGCTGTTAAATTAATTAAAGAAGGGAGTTATTAGACTGAAGTTATTCTAATGCCTTAACAGCTGTGAAAATGAATAAAGAAAACCTCATTTAAATTGGATTTGGGAAGGTTGGAAGCAGGAGCTCTGATGCCCATCTGCAGACCCCAAAAGGAAGAGATGTACCTTGCATCTCCCATAGAAAGAAACTTGCAACTTTACTATCCCAACAAGAGGTAGGAAGATTTCCTCTTTGCCTGTTAACAGCCCAGCCAAAGAAGGATGGTCACAATTCAGCCAGTGAAAAGCCACTGTACCTCAAACTCTCAGTTTTTTCCAAAGGACTCTTTGTGTACTACAATCCCTCCCAACCTTCCCTTTTCCTCTGTAAAAGTATGATCTTTTCCTTTAGAAAAGGATGCCTGGATGCCTGTGGTTTTTGCTGTAGCAGGCTTGTTCTGAATTGCATTTCTGTGCTATTCCCACTTTACTGGCAAAATAATTGGCTATAAGATAGCAGCCTAAGCTGAACAAACCAAGACCAAATCCCATAAGCATCTCAGGATTAAGAAATCAAAATCTAAGGACAACCAATCACACAACAGCTCACTTCAGTTCAGTTCAGTCGCTCAGTCGTGTGCGACTCTTTGTGACTCTATGAATCGCAGCACGCCAGGCCTCCCTGTCCATCATCAACTCCCGGAGTTCACTCAAACTCATGTCCATCGAGTCAGTGATGCCATCCAGCCATCTCATCTTCTGTCGTCCCCTTCTCCTCCTGCCCCCAATCCCTCCCAGCATCAGAGTCTTTTCCAAGGAGTCAACTCTTCGGATGAGGTGGCCAAAGTATGGGAGTTTCAGCTTCAGCATCAGTCCTTCCAATGAACACCCAGGACTGATCTCCTTTAGAATGGACTGGTTGGATCTCCTTGTAGTCCAAAGGACTCTCAAGAGTCTTCTCCAACATCACAGTTCAAAACATCAATTCTTCAGTGCTTAGCTTTCTTCACAGTCCAAATCTCACATCCATAACATGACTACTGGAAAAACCATAGCCTTGACTAGATGGACCTTTGTTGGCAAAGTAATGTCTCTGCTTTTGAATATGCTATCTAGGTTGGTCATAACGTTTCCTTCCAAGGAGTAAGCATCTTTTAATTTCATGGCTGCAGTCACCATCTGCAGTGATTTTGGAGCCCCCAAAAATAAAGTCTGACACTGTTTCCACTGATTGCCCATCTATTTGGCATGAAGTGATGGGACCAGATGCCATGATCTTCGTTTTCTGAATGTTGAGCTTTAAGCCAACTTTTTCACTCTCCACTTTCACTTTCATCAAGAGGCTCTTTAGTTCCTCTTCACTTTCTGCCATAAGAGTGGTGTCATCTGCATATCTGAGGTTATTGATATTTCTCCCAGCAGTCTTGATTCCAGCTAGTGCTTCTTCCAGCCCAGCATTTCTCATGATGTACTCTGCATATAAGTTAAATAAGCAGGGTGAAAATAAATATACATCCTTGACATAATCCTTTTCCTATTTGGAACCAGTCCGTTGTTCCATGTCCAGTTCTAATTGTTGCTTCCTGACCTGCATATAGGTTTCTCAAGAGGCAGGTCAGGTGGTCTGGTATTCCCATCTCTTTCAGAATTTTCCACAGTTTATTGTGATCCACACAGTCAAAGTCTTTGGCATAGTCAATAAAGAAGAAATAGATGTTTTTCTGGAACTCTCTTCCTTTTTCCATGATCCAGCAGATGTTGGCAATTTGATCTCTGGTTCCTCTGCCTTACTAAAACCAGCTGGAACATCTGGAAGTTCCATGTATTGCTTAAGCCTGGCTTGGAGAATTTTGAACATTACTTTACTAGCGTGTGAGCTGAGTGCAATTGTGCAGTAGTTTGAGCATTCTTTGGCATTGCCTTTCTTTGGGATTGGAATGAAAACTGACCTTTTCCAGTCCTGTGGTCACTGCTGAGTTTTCCAAATTTGCTGGCATATTGAGTGCAGCACTTTCACAGCATCATCTTTCAGGATTTGAAATAGCTCAACTGGAATTCCATCACCTCCACTAGATTTGATTTAGTGATGCTTTCTAAGGCCCACTAGACTTCACATTCCAGGGTATATGTCTCTAGGTGAGTGATCACACCATCGTGATTATCTGGGTCGTGAAGATCTTTTTTGTACAGTTTTTCTGTGTATTCTTGCCAACTCTTCTTAATATCTTCTGCTTCTGTTAGGTCCATACCATCTCTGTCCTTTATCGAGCCCATCTTTACATGAAATGGTCTGTTGTTATCTCTAATTTTCTTGAAGAAATCTCTAGTGTTTCCCATTCTGTTGTTTTCCTCTATTTCTTTACATTGATCGCTGAGGAAGGCTTTCTTATCTCTCCTTGCTATTCTTGGGAATTCTGCATTCAGATGCTTCTATCTTTCCTTTTCTCTTTTGCTTTTCCCTTCTCTTCTTTTCACAGCTATTTGTAAGGCCTCCTCAGACAGCCATTTTGCTTTTTTGTGTTTCTTTTTCTTGGCAATGGTCTTGATTCCTGTCTCCTGTACAATGTCACGAACCTCCGTCTATAGTTCATCAGGAAATCTGTATATCAGATCTAGTCCCTTAAATCTATTTCTCACTTCCACTGTAGAGTCATAAGGGATTTGATTTAGGTCATACTTGAATGGTCTAGTGGTTTTCCCTACTTTCTTCAATTTAAGTCTAAATTTGGCAATAAGGTGTTCATGATCTGTATAATCAATCTGATTTCAGTGTTGACTATTTGGTGATGTCCATGTGTAGAGTCTTCTCTTGTGTTGTTGGAAGAGGGTGTTTGCTATGACCAGTGCGTTCTCTTGGCAAAATTCTATTAGCCTTTGCCCTGCTTCATTCCTTACTCCAAGGCCAAATTTGCCTATTACTCCAGGTGTTTCTTGACTTCCTACTTTTGCATTCCAGTCCCCTATAATGAAAAGGACATCTTTTTTGGGTGTTAGTTCTAAAAGGTCTTGTAGGTCTTCATAGAACTGTTCAACTTCAGCTTCTTAAGCATTACTGGTTGTGGCATAGGCTTGGATTACCGTGATATTGAATGGTTTGCCTTGGAAATGAACAGAGATCATTCTGTCATTTTTGAGATTGCATCCAAGTACTGCATTTTGGACTCTATTGTTGACCATGATGGCTACTCCATTTCTTCTAAGGCATTCCTGTGCACAGTAGTAGATATAATGGTCATCTGAGTTAAATTCACCCATTCCAGTCCATTTCAGTTCGCTGATTCCTAGAATGTCGACATTCATTCTTGCCATCTCCTGTTTGACCACTTCCAATTTGCCTTGATTCATGGACATAACGTTCCAGGTTCCTATGCAATATTGCTCTTACAGCATCGGACCTTGCTTCTATCACCAGTCACATCCACAAATGGGTATTGTTTTAGCTTTGGCTCCATCCCTTCATTCTTTCTGGAGTTATTTCTCCACTGATCTCCAGTAGCATATTGGGCACCTACTGACCTGGGGAGTTCCTCTTTCAGTATCCTATCATTTTGCCTGTTCATTTTGTTCATGGGGTTCTCAAGGCAAGAATACTGAAGTGGTTTGCCATTCCCTTCTCCAGTGGACCACATTCTGTCAGACCTCTCCACCATGACCCGCCCGTCTTGGGTGGCCCCACATGGCATGGTTTAGTTTCACTGAGTTAGGCAAGGCTGTGGTCAGTGTGATCAGATTGGCTAGTTTTCTGTGATTATGGTTTCAGTGTGTCTGCCCTCTGATGCCCTCTCACAACACCTACCATCTTACTTGGGTTTCTCTTACCTTGTCATGGGGTATCTCTTCACGGCTGCTCCAGCAAAGTGCAGCCACTGCTCCTTACCTTGGACAAGGGGTATCTCCTCAGGGCTGCCTCTCCTGACCTTGAACATGGAGTAGCTCCTCTAGGCCCTCCTACTCCCATGCAGCTGCCGCTCCTTGGACGTGGGATTGCTCTTCTTGTCTCCAAGAACTCACTAGGTTTTTTCCAAATAAGGCAAATGTTTAAGCAATAGCCAATCAAGTAATTTTCTTGTTTTGCTTCTATCTCTTCTCCATACAAGTCTCTTCCTAGCTCTTGTGGATAGAATTCTTCTAACCATTTCCATTTTGGTGCTGCCTCTTTCAAGTAAATTTTTGATCAAATTCAAAGTTTTTATTATGCCTCAGTTAACTTTTCAGAGAAGGCAATGGCACCCCACTCCAGTATTCTTGCCTGGAAAATCCCATGGATGGAGGAGCCTGGTGGGCTGCAGTCCATGGGGTCGCTAAGAGTCAGACATGACTGAGCGACTTCACTTTCACTTTTCATTTTCATGCATTGGAGGAGGAAATGGCAACCCACTCCAAGGTTCTTGCCTGGAGAATCCCTGGAATGGTGGAGCCTGATGGGCTGCCGTCTGTGGGGGCGCACAGAGTCGGACATGACTGAAGCGACTTAGTAATAGTAGTAGTTAACTTTTAACAAAGCCTTAACCGGGAATGCTGGTCCAGTTCTTACAGACTTACTGGTGCATTCCTGGCAGGACAGAGGTAGAAAGTTGAGGCTTGTGTGGGACAGTGAGAATTGTTGAGGGACAGGCAATAAGGAGGTACATAATCTCTTATGGCAAAGAAAAATAACCTGAGCTAACTTAGTTCTGTCATCCTGCGTGACCATTTGGAATTTTGTGTTACAAATGTTTTTCCAAATTATTTAATTTTTAATTGAATGAAAGATTCTTTAAATTCTATAGTGCTTTATAATTTTCAAAAGTTTCACAAGCATGGTTTCATAAAATCCCATAAAACCCTGTTTTCTTCTCCTACCATCATATTGCCCCTCCCTCTTCCCTCTTCACATAAGTAACCACTAGTGTGTTCTCTGTATCTGTGAATTTGATTATTTTTTGCTTCATTCATGAGTTTGTTGTATTTTTATGTTTACACACATAAATGATATCATACAGTATTTGTCTGTCTGACTTATTTCACTTAGCATAATATCTTCCAAGTACATTCATGTTGCTGCAAATGTCAAAATTTTACTCTTCTTTATGACTGAGTAGTATTCCATTGTGTGTTTGTGTGTGTGTGTATCTCACTTCTCCTTTATCCATTCATTTGTAGATGGACACTTAGGTTGCTTTCATACCTTGGCAATTGTAAATAATGCTGCTATGAACATTGAGGTGCTTATGTCTTTTCAAAGTGGTGTGTTTTTTTCTTTTCATACATATGCCATGGAGTAGAATTGCTGGATCATAGAGTAGTTCATTTCGTAGTTTTTTGAGAAGTCTCTGTATTGTTTTCCACAGGGGTTAGGCCAATTTACATTCCACCAACAGTGTAAGAAGTTTCCCTTTTCTCCATATCCCTAACAGCATTTGTTATTTGCATTCCTTTTGATGATAGCCATTCTGACCAGTGTGAGGTAATATTTTATTGTGATTTTATTTGTTTAAAAATGTAATACAGTGAAAGAGAAAATAAACTGTAAGGTGTGATATTTTTTTGTTTGGAAAGTGCAAATTTTAGTCCATATTATGAAATATTTTATGGAATGCAGATAATGCATTTTAAAATTGCTTATTATTTTAAAATTATTAGCCATTTGTTTTAAAGCTAAAAAAATGAATCAAGAAAATAAAATGTTATGTCAGTGGTAAATTATGAGCAAGTGTTTTGATTTTATTAAAATCTACTTAATGGACACTATAATATTAGTATCTACTACTGCTACAGAGTAATATTAAGTATACATTTTTTCACCTTTAAAAAAATTAGAGTAATTGAAAGTGTTAATCCATTACTTCTTTCTTTGCACTGTAATATTTATTTTATTTTAATCTTGAAATTATTTTAACTGACATAATTTTACATATTGTTGTTCAGTTGTTCAGTTGTGTTGGACTCTTTGCAACCCCATGGATGGCAGCATGCCAGATTTCCCTGTCCTTCATTATACCCTAGAGTTTGCTCAAACTCATGTCCATCGAGTCAGTGATGCCATCCAACCATCTCATCCTCTGTCACGCCCTTCTTCTCCTGCCCACAATCTTTTCCAGCATCAGGGTCTTTTCTAATGAGTCAGTTCTTTGCATCAGGTGGCCAAAGTACTGGACTTTCAGCTTCAGCCTCAGTCCTTCCAATGAATATTCAAGACTGATTTCCTTTAGGATTGACTGGTTTGATTTCCTTGCAGTCCAAGCTTTTCTCAAGAGTCTTCTCCAGCACCACAGTTTGAAAGCATCAATTCTTCAGTGCTTAGCTTTCTGTATGGTCCAAGTCTCACATCCATACACGACTACTGGAAAAACCATAGCTTTGTCTATATGGACCTTTGTCAGCAAAGTTGATGTCTCTGCTTTTTAACATGCTGTCTATGTTGGTCATAACTTTTCTTCCAAGGAGCAAGCATCTTTTAATTTCATGGCTGCAGTCACTGTCCATAGTAATTTTGGAGCCCAGGAAAATAAAGTCTGTCACTGTTTCCATTGTTTCCCCATCTACTTGCCATGAAGTGATGAGACAAAGTTCTCATCTGTATTTCTCCATTGACTATCATAAGTATTCCTTTCATTTGATGACTATAACTGGTATATTTTTGGATTGTAGAGGAGGAGGTGTTAAAAATGATCCACTCCTGATGTCAAATACACTAGGTACACTGCTACCTGGAACCGTCTGTGCCAGAAGCAGCTTTGGTTCTGTGCCAGTATTTCTGTTCCTTTTGACTTCCTGAACTTGGATGTTAGGATGATATAAGTTTTACCCAGCATCAGGGTCTGCATCATAGTGCAGACCTATTATTGTTCCTGGAAAGGATTCTTTGTGGGAAGTATTTCATTTCTTTGCTTTTTCAAATAAGGATTATCTGACTCCAACTAAAGAGTGACATGGGACTTGAGATTTGGCCTTTAGAGATTCTAAGATTTCACCTTGTGTTCATTTGTATCCAGCTTTGGATATGAGGGTGGGAATGGAGAAAATACCTTCTTACCCATATTCTCTTCTCAGAGGACACTTACTGAATGCTCCTAAGCTGAATGTGTTAACATGTATGGTTTTCCAGAGTTTATGAACTCTAAGCGGGCTATTTGTCTTGAGCTGTCTGTTTTCTAATGTCTTGGAGTCTGAAACCTTTGAATGCATTTCTGCTGCATTCTCTACATTTAGTCAAGGTTAAGGAGGAGAGGGAATGAATATATTCTTGGAACTTCACAAGGAGAAATATAGTACATTATGACTAACTAGGATGAATGAATGAAATAGGGATTAAAAACAGCTACCTAGGAAGGGCAAGCAGGTAAAATAAATGTATGAAGCAAGTAATAGGAAATAGAAGGGATCAGGGTAAACTGGAGAGAGCCTGTCCAATTTATAGGGACAACCACTGTTCAGCTCCAGCTGACTGCAGTCAGGGCGCTTTCTGTGCATAGAATTGCCAGACCATTCAATAGAAGCGTGAAATCTGAATTTTCACATGGCATCTCTTAATGTTTTACAATATGGTGCAAGCAAAAAGGAATGTGTCTGATGGACAGATTCAGTCCACAGGCCACAAGTTTGCCACCTCGAGAAAAACAAATTTCCATAATCCATTCCAATAATTATCAGTTGCTTCTCTAAGGAAGTTATTCCTTTCAGATGTTATAAAACCATTATGTGTTAATTCATATCCCATTTTCTTTTGTCCTTGAGGAGAAGAATGGTATCATTCATTTTTTGCATAAAATTGAAATGCATTTAAAACTTGAGCAGCCCCACAGAGAATTTATTAATCTCTCAGTGAAATGGTAGGAAAACATTCTTATAATATAACTCATATACAGTTAATTTTCTCAGGATTTTTGCTAAGGGGATCTGATGGGTCCCTGTTTGAGATAGGAAAACAGGGCCTTGTCTTCTTTCAGTAGAGTATCTCTAAACCTCTAAAGGAACTCCTGGTAAATCTGAAAGTTTTTGATGTGCTTAAATTTGCTTAATTATCACTAACACTGAATGTTTAGTCAAAACATACTGTCATATAGTGAACAACCTCAAAGACTGTTTCTATTAATGGCAATTGCTTTAGATAATGAATGAGCTAAAACTGTCCTGCCTTCTGTATTCCTATATATGTCTGTATCGGTATAAACAGAGGTCTTCAGAAAATGAATTTTGGATTTTGTAAGTCACTGAGACTCTTAACCTGATATCTATTTACCTTAAATATTTTATCTGTAAACCTTACTTCTCTGTTAAGTGATAATGCCATGATTTACCAGAATCTTCTATTCCTATTTAATCTTTTGCCCAGTAACAACAATTTGAAAGCTTATACTGACAAACAAATAAAAATGACTATTAGGTCAAGATATCAGAGCAAGTTTTAATATGCACTCTGCTAAATGAGTGCTTTAAACTTATATTTAAACCCAAAGTCCCCAAATGCATTGTTGTCTGTGTTTTAATTTAAGGGAAAAAAATGAAATTTGAGGTATTTTTAGCAATCTAGGGGAGAACAGTGTGATTCTTGTGGGAAGAGGAGATTGCTAGGCCATTAGGGAAATGTGAAAATGTTCTTTATTCATGTTTGTGTTCAAGGAAGCCAGTACAGTGTCTAGCACTTTGCAGTAACCCCGTGAAGAGCAGAATGAGTAATGGGAACCCTGCTGCTCCATGACCAGGTTCCTGTCAAGGCCTGGTTGAACCCAAGATGAGTATTGAAAGCCCATCAGCAAGGAGCATCCCTCGGGCTGATCTTTCCAATTCTAGAGAAAGTGGAAGAGGGGTGAGTTTCAGTTGGATTATGTGTGGGGAGCGTCCACATTCAAAGATCCTATATTTTTTATTCTTGTAGCAGTATTTTTTAAAGAGCATATTCAAACCCACTCACTCATTTATACTAAAAGTTAATTGTCAAGCAAACAATATTTCAAATTTAGAAACCCTACTCATTCCTAATTATAGTTTCAGAGCAGCAGGGCTTTGTGAACTAGCAAGTAAACATGGAAAGCCTTCCTAGTAAATCAATAAGGTGGAGCATTTTGAGAGATGTGTGGTTAATTATTTAGAACAAGGAAACTCTATGCAGCTTGTACTGTGTCTACATACAATTGCACAGATTCTTTTCTTTCTAATAGAAAGTTAATTTTTCTTAAGTACCTAGGATACAAATCACTTGATTTTCTAAGCATGTAGTCAGTGCCTACTTGTGAATATATTGCAAATATGGCTGTGGAAATAAATGGAATGGATCATTCACAGCCTTCTTTATAATACCTCAAAGGCATCTATTATGCAGGCAAGCACTTCGACTTAACAATTTTGTCCTTTAATAAAGAGGCTTTTTAAAATATAGTCTATTCAGAATATGCTGCTCCTTCAGTAGTGATTTCTGATAGTTTGTAGTAGGATGCAGGGAATTGTGACAGTGACTTATTGAAAGTTATTAAAGTAATTGCAAACATGGTATTAATTAAATTATTTTCTTAAAATTTCAACATAGAAGAGAAAAAAATGTAGACACAGAAATGTGTAATTAACATTGTGGACAATATAGATTGTATAAAAAAACTTCCTGCATTCAGTTTCTGCTCCTGTCATCTAATAACTGGGTGAATTGGTCGATGTCCTAATGTGTCTGGGCTGTAGTTTCCTCAGTTGGAATACAGATCTGATAATAATAACTATACTCATTGGATGAATGAGGATCAGATATGATAATGTATGTAAAATGCTTAGATGGTGCCAAGTGTGTAGTAAACATGCAATTATCTTTGTTATTATTGCTTCAAAATTAAGCCAGGAATTGGGTGCATTTTCTGCACTTCCAAAAAATATTTAATAGTCATTTGAAAACCAGTGGTTCGTGTCAGCTTCTATAAATATTCACAATGTGCTATGCTTAGTCGTTCAGTTGTGTCCAACTCTTTGTGACCCCATGGGCTGTAGCCTGCCAGGCTCCTCTGTCGATGGGGATTCTCCAGGCAAGAATACTGGAGTGGGTTGCCATGCCCTCCTCTAGGGCATCTTCCCAACCCAGGGATCAAAGCCAGGTCTCCCGCATTGCAGGTGGATTCTTTATCATCTGAGCCACCTATTCTGTTGTATAGTGAAGGAGTTAAATGGATGGAGATGCTTTTTCTCCTGAAGAAACTTATGAGAACATCTTATACTTCTACCTGTCAGTCTCTGTGTCTTTGTCCTTGAATGAAATCCATTATTGATATGAGACTGATACTTTAGCTATCTACAAATTCAGTGATTTTGCAAACTCCTCTGTCTGGAAGACGGCTTAGCACCAGGAAATAAACAGGCCACTCTAAGCAGAAAAATTGATGTCACAAAATATATGTCCCCAATTCTCACACTTTATTTACAGAAGTGTCTTTCAGACCTTTACTCAAAGTTTATTTGTCCTTTATTTCAATATATAGTTTTTTAAGAAAAAGTCATTGTCTAGATTCCTGCTAAAGAGACTAGGATGCAATAAATTAGGAATAGGAAGAATAATTATATCTATATCATAAAGAATTTAGCAAATGGCTTGATGACAACATTGAAGATAGAAAAATTACAAAAAGCAGAAGTGATGTAAAAGAATAAATCTTAGACCTTTGGGGGCTACTTTGTATTGAGACAGAATTTGTATCTCCATAGATTCTGGTGAAATCCAAGATTATAATAATATAGAAGAATAATTGATATTTACAAATAGTCTAAGTCATCAAGAAATAATTGGATCTGTTTAGGTTACTCTATTTAAGAATATAAAGAAGTATGTGATATATCAGAAATGTCAAATTTGTGTCCTGCAGGGACAATCTGGCTGTTGAATATTTTGGTATGTAAATTTATTTGAAACAATTGAATTACCTGACAATATTTAAAAATCAGAAACTTGCACATAAAATCAGAATCTCTCAATTTCTTGGAAGAATTAAAAACTGTGGTGATACTGAACCCACAGTCCCACTTTTCAACCATCAACTCTACAGAAACACTCATAATGGGATTGCCAATGGGATTAATAGT
The DNA here is from genome assembly GCF_027580195.1 of Bos mutus. Taxonomy (NCBI): domain Eukaryota; kingdom Metazoa; phylum Chordata; class Mammalia; order Artiodactyla; family Bovidae; genus Bos; species Bos mutus. The sequence goes on from NC_091619.1 coordinate 34,984,599, forward strand.
ATGGTCTCCACTTTAGAAAGCAGAAATTTTATTATAAAGTTAATCATAAATCTAAAATGTGGTCCAGAAATTCCACTCCTAATTGAACCAAAAGGATTAAGTATATGTGCCCAGAAAAAGGTTTATCTAATAATAGTCATAGCAACTTTCACAGTAATAGCTTCAATCTGGAAACAACTCAAATGCCCATCAAGAGGATGCAGTAACAAGCTGTGGTATACAATGGAACCTACTCAACAATTATAAAAATAAAAACAAATTATTGATATTTAACAACATGGATGGATCTCAAATACATTACATGGAGCAAAAAAAGCCAGGCATAAAAAGCACATCCTATATGATTCCAGATATAATGTCATTAAATAATAAAAAAAATTAGCTTATGATGCTAGAAATTAGAATAGAGATTGTATTTGGGGAGAGTGGCAGAGAAATTAACTGAAAGAAAAATTTATGGGCTGATGGAAATATTATGTATTTTGAACATTCTTAGATTATATACATTTGCTAATGTTAAACTATGTAATTATGATATATGCATTTTATTGTATACACCTCAAGTTCCACAAGTCCTATTAGCATAAAAACAAGAGAGCAAACAAATAATTGGAGCTTAATAGCTGCCATCTCCTTTAGCCATGCTCTACCTGCATGACTCCTGCATTTGCAACTCTTAAAAAGTATATTTTTGTTTATTATTTTTCTTAAAGATGTACATTTTTGCTATCTGGAAAACTCAGCTGTTCAGAATATCTAATTCCTTTAAGGTTCTAGAAAGTTGTAATTCTTGTGTGTTTTGCACAATATCATTTTCTGAGCTTGCTTTACTGTGGGTGTTTCAATTGGGTATCTGTCCTTATACATCAAGTGATTAACTATTAGCAGTCATAACATTTCGAACATTTCAAATAAATGGAAGTACTGCTTGACACAGCACGTAGCAAGCTTATGGTGAAATAATGAAACTCATTTCCCTAGAAGATTTATACATATTCAAAATAATAATAAAAAATAGCTGCACACCAGCAAATAAAATTATGTGTTTCAAATGTTAGATTTTAAATCATAGCTCATAGATCCATAATAATTTTCTAAAAGAAGCTATGGATGATTTCAAGTGAATAACAAGGTCTTGGTCAACCATATCTCTTTCATAATACATTTCTTTGATTTTTTTTTATCAGGTACTGGATTCTGAGCTGAACAGATTAAATATCTTACCAAGTATGGAATTTTCATATTAAACAAATTCAGTCACTACCAGAATAAAATATTTCTTCATGAAATTATAAGTCTGTGTTTTTCAGAAATTTAAGGTTATGCACATATACAAATACAGCCCTTTTATCTGTTAAGTTCATTTACATTCAGAGCACACCAGTTTTAAAGCTTTGTAAAAGAGAGATCTATTCAAGGTCAACTATTATACTTGATAACCAGCATTAAAAGTAGTTTGTGAAAAACACATGTTATTAATTAATAATGCAACAGAGTTCTGTGTTGAGATTAAGCAATATTTATGCATGTAAGTATGACTCATTCTTTTCCTAATGATTTATGAGACAGAATTTTTATCTAACAGACATTTCCAGGTATCTAATCAACCAGAAGGTATTGCATTTTCATCATGGGCCAGAGATGTTTCAAATTTAATTACAACCCATTGACCTATGGTAGTAAATTCAGGTTTGATTTGTATAGTCATCACCACCAAGTTGAAGCTGACCATTAATTAGAAGAAGTCTGAAGATTTACAAAAAGACTGTAATTGTGGGCTTTTTATGTTTTCCCTTAATGCTCCAAATTTGGAGATGTTATAATGAAGTCATATATGTCCTGGCTTATGAGTTAACCATGCTTATATAGATCTGCAAACATCCCTGCATCCCCAGAATGTTATAGAAGGTTTCTACCTTATGCTCCTTCCCAGGTACCCTTGCTCAGCATGCCCACATGAATAAATTCATCCACCTCAAAGACCATTTTCACAAGTTGTCTGATACTCAAGATGTTTCTAATGTCAAAAAGCAGTATAAACCTCTTCTAAAAGCTCAGAGGTAGGTTCCTTGTCAGCATCTGTCATGATATAGCTATACAGCCTTATTTTAACTTAGGTCATTTTGGCTTTTCAATCTTATTTTCCTCATACAAAGGGATACAGTAAGTACTTCTTGTTATCCCTGTCTCATGTGTTCAGTAGTAAACAGCGTAGTCCACTTTGGCTGCAGGTAATGAACACCTGGAAAATAATTAAACAGTACCGATAGTTGTACCTGAGACATGGATAGTATTTAAATCTCCACAAGTGATTCCAATGTGTAACCAAGATTAGGAAAAATGATTCTGTTGAAAGAAATCAGAAAAGGCTTCTGAAGTGGTAAATTCTCTCAAAACCTTTCAGCATCTTTATCAAACCAATTCTAAAGTGCCATATTCTAGATTCTTTGTCATATTGTCTCTCTATCCAGAATTTCTTCCTGATGATTCTTTCTGTGTCCCCATTTCTAAAATGGGCCCAATTCTACAAAGCACTCACATTATTATCATAATACATCATTAATTTCTAGAAAGAATTCTGTCTCTACCACATCTGAAACATCTCTAAGATATTCATGCCTATTACCTCCTCAACTGGGACTCAAAAATAATTTCTTCCCATGATGTTGTACACATTCAGGTGTTTCATTTCCCCTAAATAAGGAAAATTAAAACATCAAATTATCGTTATATATTGTTTTGTCATTATCTAGCTGCCTCACTTACGCAAGTTTTCCTTTTCTTAAAACTAAGCTCCTTGAAGGAATAGCCATGTCTCTGGTGTGTTTTGCTTTTCTTTCATATGTTGTCTACAGGGCATTAGTTTTTCAAAATTAAATTTTAACTATTTAGTATTTTCCTTGAAAAATATCATAGATACATTTCTACTATTTCCCTTTAAAATATTCATGGCGATATGGACACTTGTGATGGCTTCTATTCCTTTTTTAAAAGGCCATCAGCCAGTGTGGGCAGGCTCCCCAGGTGGCGTGGTGATAAAGAATCCGCCTACCAATTCTAGAGACATAAGAGACGAGGATTTGATCTCTGGGTTGGGAAGATCCCCTGGAATGGGAAATGGCAACCCACTCCAGTATTCTTGCCTGGAAAATTCTGTGGATGGAGGAGACTTAAGGATGACTGTTCATGGGGTTACAAAGAGTCACACATGACTGAGTGGCAGAGAACACATTCAACCAGTGTGAGCAATGATTTCCCTTTGGCTCCAGTATAACCAGTATGAATCTGTGACTAATTGATAATTTGGTAAAATGGAAATGTGTTCCTTCTATAAGTTAGAAGGAATTCATTTATTATAGCTAATAATATGAGAAGAAATTAAAGTGGGCAAAGACAAGCACTCTAATGTTTTTTTCTTGTCACAATACAAAATTCTAAAAATAGGAAAAGTCAGCTTGTCTTTCTCCATGAGACCTAGAATATACATAAATCTTGATACCTTAAACAATGTCTGGCATTATGACTTTCAAAGACTTGATGGATGGATCATCTCTCAGGATCTCTAATCCTCCATCATTAGTGCTGAGTGAAGGGCTTTTCAGAAGAGGTGATGATATAGGTAGTGTCTAATCAAAAAATGCAAATTTGAAGAAACCAGACTGCTTGTGCCGGTGTTGTGATAATATGGGTTGAAAAAGATAAGGGTGGCATGTTTTTCTGACTTCACCTTGGCGGACATAAATGCCCCAGCACTATGTGCTAATTCAGACATGAGATAGAGAGACAAATCAGCTTAGATATTTGACAGCTTTACTGCAGCTGGCTGTAGATATATATCTTTTTTTTTTCCACCCTTGGGATTTTACAAGGAAAACACATTGTAGTGTGGATCGTAATGCAAGGAAACTATGTTTATTAGCGATTGACAGCTATAGGTTTCTGTCATCTTCAAGAAGAAAAGATGCCTGGCAATAAAGGAGCTCATCCGTAAATCTGTACATGATTTGGGAGACAATCTGTTAGAGTTCTGTACAGATGGGAGCATTTTAGCACAGAGCAGGCAGAAGTTCTCTGACTCTTTGTCTTAGAGTTCCTATCTAAGGGCTTCAGGGCTTCAAAATTTTGTGTAATATTTAAAACATTGATTACCTGCTGTGACTGCAAAGATAATGCAATTACTTGGCATCATTTAAATGCATTCTTCTCCTGCAGTGTTGGTGAATCTACATTCAGCCGCTTACGCCTGTTCATTCAGTTTTCCTAGTAATCAAATGCAGGCACTTCTGAAATGAGTATTTGGAATTATAGTTAATATCTGGAGTGGAAAGGGGGAGTGACTAACTCACCTGCTTGATACTAGAGACACTTCAACTTCTTTTTGTCTTTTAATGCCAAACTTATCGAATGAGTAGGGTCTAATTATTGCCTCCGTTTCCTACCAACTAATGATTTGTTTCACCACCCCAGTGAGATTGCTTATTTAAAGGGCTTCAGATGACCCCTTCATTTATACTTCAACAGTGCTTTCTTGGTCCTCAGTTTTCTTGATGGTTTGGCACACTGAACACATTTGACTACTTCCTTTATCACAACACTGTTCCTCTGGCATTTAGTTTATATTTTTACTTCTTTTCTGTTTCCTATTCTGATTTATTTTCTTCCCTTTGTAGAAGACCTAAGGATTTGATAGTTTTGTCTAACTTTTCTCTGATCTCTTTACATCTCCTTCAAAGATTTTATCCATTCATATCTCCAACTGTCATTGTTAAGAAAACAGAGAAGACAGTCACAAATCTCCCATGGAATTTATCTGCTGAACTTTCACTTGAATGTTTGAATGCATATAAGATAAGAACAGGATCTCGTTTGAATTTCTCTGTGTTTTCACATTCAGTGAGTTTCTAATTCTTGTGAACTTTTTTCTTTGGAATCTTTGTCAAATCTTTCCATTCTCCCTGCCTCTGGTCTAACCCTGAATCTCTTCCTATCATTTTGAGTCATTGCAATAGCATTACAGAAGAAAAGTTTAGTTCCAACATGCTCTCATTTCTTCTGATTATGACCATCTAATCAATATTTCTAAAATATAAATCGTATCACATTACATCCTTGTTCACAGCCATCAGTATCTTTCCTTTGCTCAGTGTAAGCTCCATGAAGATAGGAATTTATCCATTTTATGTATTAGTATATCCTCAGTTATTAGGTGACTGGCAAATAATATTTTCAATAAAATTACTGAATGAATAATAAAGATTTCACTCTAAATGTAGCCTGAATTCAATATTTTCTACCATTTGACACCAATCTGCTTCTTTAAACCCACCTTTCTTTACTCTTTTCTGTGAATCCCAAATTTCAGATTGGCTAATCTACTTCTTACTTCTGCCTTATAAATCTTGCTTTACTTCAAATTCTAAAGCCTGACTTCCTTTGTTAATCCCATCTGAAAACTGCCACTCATTTTTGCATTCACTGAAGACTCTCACTGTGCCTTGCACTTTGCTATGTGCTTTCCATAGGTTACCATTTACCTTTCCCATATACCTTCCCTTGCCCTGTGAGGTTGGTATCATTTTCTCCTATTTTATGACTAAGGACCTGGCAGTTCTGAGAAGTGAAGTCACAGAGCAGTTAAACTGGAGGGTTGAGATTTGATGCTTGAGTGGTCCAGCTCCAGAGCCTAGACTCTAAGTTCCCATGGCTTTCACAATCATTGCATTCTCCTCTGAATGCTTGGCATGTGAGGTCTGTATTGCTAATTTGGTATTTTTCATATTTCCTTATAGTGTGTTTAATTTTTCATATCTATTAACCTTATCTCTCAAGTGAAGAGACTTTATCTTTCACTCTCATCATTCACAGATACAAATAGAGATAAGAACAATGATACTGAAGTAACTCCATCACCTGGTGGGATTTCTTTTGGATCAAAACCCACACTTCAGGCCTAGTGAACTAAAAACTGAATAGGTATTGCCTGTTGAGTGCTTTATACTCACATGAGCATTACATCCACTTAGTAAAATGTATTTTCAGAACTGCAGTAGGTATAAAATAAGAACACCTCTTTATTTATGTAAATAATTAAAAATAAATGTCAGGCATATCCCATTCCAACTCATTTAAGTCATTTTAATGATACATGAAATATAAAAGGAGATTTTGTTAAAGGTCTCTAAGGAGAAAAGGGCAACTCTACTAAATAAAGAAGCATGAGCATGCTGGGGCAAACTTAAAAGGAGATGGCATTTATACAAAATGCAATTTACTTTGACAGTAATTTTCTGAATTTCCCTGGTTGTTATTGAAGATATATGTGTGTTTGAAAAAGAACTCTCCCTTTTCCCTTTCTAGCCAGCTGCTCTGTTTGATCCTGCAGTGAAGTCACCATCCTGTGTTAATGGCTTCACAGTTTGTTCCTGGAGAAAAAAAAATTATTATGATGTCACAAATTTGTCATTTTGACTTCACCACAGGGTCAGGTTGGGGGAGAAAATGCATTATAAAGGATTAAAATCTTGCAGGCAGAAACTTCTTTTTTCCTCCTTATAACATGAAATAGGTAGTGTTAGGACCAGCACCTAAAATCAAGTAGGTAAAAGGGCACCCGTCTATAAAGGTTCACAGATATCATGTTAGAAATAATCCATCTGAAATTCTCTTACATTTAATGATACCAGCATAACTTTTACCTCTACACTTAGGCCAATCTTTTTCTTTATTTTTCTATATATATACCCTAAAGATCCCAATTTCAAAATGGAGTGTTTCCTTTCCTGCAATTGCAGTTTTTTGCAACCTGTTAAACTCTTTGAGGAATCACAATAGTATATCCTCTCTTTGCACAACTATTAAAGAGCTGCATTGTCCCAGGATTTTAAAATTAATGCACATGAACCTCAGTTTAAGACAGCAGGGTTGCTATTCTTTTCCTTTCTTAAATCCATCAAAAATAATGACTAGAAATTAAAAAAAAAAAAACTAGTTAAAATGAAACCAAAAAAACAATTGTAATCTCCAACTACTAATTGTTCACACACCCAGCAAATGATGTGAAATCTGGTTCTAAACAGGGCAGCATCTGAGAGCCAATGCATGCCTTCTTGAACATTGATGGATATCGATTTTCTCCAAAAGTAAAAGTTACACTCCAGAAGGGCATAGCTGATGATTCTTTGATTCAAGATGACAAGATCCAGGGGGTGTAGTGACTGCAGAAAAGCACAGAACCTCCCTGTAGAATTTGTTTAATAGCATAGAATGGCAGGAGGTGGCACTGAAGGAGAAACTGAACAGACACTCCCTATTGCTATTGACCGCAGGCTAGTGTTCTTCGCAAGAGTGAGTGCCAGCGGTGACATAGGGAGAGGAGGCAGCAGCACAGGAAACACTTGACATAAAGGATTTTCTGAGTCACGATCACTACTTGCACACAGAGGGGAGTCATGCACTTAGGAAAAGGGAAGTAACTGAAGTGATATGAAAGTATTTGAGAGCACACATTTCCCTTTAGACTCTGGACTTCCTTGTCCTATAGCTCCTTCTCCCCAACACTCCTATACATTAGTATCCAGCAGGCAGTGAGCCTCATTCAAATTTGAGTAAAACTTAGAAACCAACACATAAACTGTAAGGAAAAAAGTGGTTGGAAAAAAAATGGATATAAGCAAATGGTAGCAAAGTAAACATCCTTACCTAAAAATACACAGGACAAATTTAATAAATAACTTCTCCTATTCTCAAAGAGGAGAATATATATAAAACACTATATATAAGTGGTGGTGAAGAACCTGCCTGTCAATGCAGGAGACATAAGAGACATGGGTTAAATCCCTGGGTTGTGAAGATCCCCTGGAGGAGGGCATGGCAACCCATTCCAGTATTCTTGCATGGGGAATCCCATGGACAGAAGAGCCTGGCAGGCTACAGTCCATAGGGTTGCAGTGGCCAACTGCTAGTCCTCAGAAAAGAAATGTAAGAAACAAATATAACATGCTGGAAGCAAAGCCATATTATGAAGCAATTTAAAATATAATAGAAGTGACTTAAAGCACAAAGCTATAGTGGGTATAATGGGAAAAAACACACAAAATTAAATGTGAAGTAACAAAGATACAAAAATACTAATGAAGAAGATATAGAGAATGCAGAAGATATCTTACTGATGCATATTTCGTGTTATTGAAGAAGAGATCAGAAAGGAAAAAAGCATTCGAATATAAGAAAAAGTCCTGAAAAAAGACTTTAATTTACAGCTAAAAAGGGTATTTTGTGTCTTTAGAAAAGATGATACAAATTTGGTGAAATTGCTAAATATCAGTATCAAGGAAATAATCATATAAACAACATGGGAGAAAACAGATTAAAAACCAGACTATCCTCAAGCTTATTTGAAAGAGAACCAAAGATCAGAAGACAATACATATGCTTTAAAACTTTTGAGAAAAAGGTGGTGTGGTCCAAGATTTATACTCAGTCTAGTTGACCTCTTAGTATAAAAGGCAATTAGCAGACCAATTTATACTCAGAAGAAGTTAGGGAATGCAACAAGGAAAACATTGTTTACATAAATAAATATCCAAACTGCTGCCTGGATCTTTCTGGCCAGAAGGTGAATCAAGATGAAACTGAAAAATAGAGAAACATGTCAAAAGAAAGAGAAGTAAATTCTGAATTGGTTAAGATATAAAATTATGACTAGAGAGTAGTATTTATAGCTAAAGGGCAGAATTTAAATGCTATCAAGTAGGCAAGGGAGGAAAATAAGAATCATGGAACATATAAGAAAGGAGATAGGAAAATGTCTAACTAATTTATTCATCTATCATGAAGGAAAGTCAATAGATTTGTGTAAATTTCAAATTTGTAGTTAAAATATGAATATTACAAATTTTAAAACATTTTTTATATTAAAATAAGCAAGTTCTTTTAGGAACTAATACCTCTCCACAAGAAGAAACAATTAGGTAAATTCTAGCATTTTATTCCCACTTGTTTCTTTTTCTTAAATTCGAATGAAAATAATTTTATATTTGTATTAAAACAGTTCATATGATGTGATTCCATTCTTCCAAAATTATTACTAAAAGCACTTATAACTATCTATATCTAGCTGCCTAAGAATCTAACCAGATAGGTCTCTTTAGATAACAAGTTCTCCAGCATCTAGCTCTAATTCCATATATCCTTATTTATTATCTTCCATCTATGTAACAACATTGAGATGACAGAAATTAATCTTACCTAAAGGTAATGATGATTCTTTTTGGTTGGGGAGATTCAGAATAATATTTTATTTTCTATTTATCCTCTCATCACTACTTGACTTTTTATTTTTATCATAATTTTTGTTTTTAAAAACCCACACTGGATAATAAAGCAGGGGGGTGTGTCATCACATTTAAAAAACACATTAAAAAAATATTTGGCTTGAATAAATAATTCCTAAGTGTTGGTAATTACAAATAGCACAATTTAAGAATTTTTACATATTTTGGAAGTCTTCATTCTTTTAAAACCTTATCGCTCATTTGGTTTCAACCTTATTGTTCTATCTTTTCCTTGGACTGCTTTTCTATTTCTTCATTTCTAGACTCCAGATTCATTTCCAGCTTCTTTTCCTAAATGGAGAATTTCACTAAGACTAGCTCTGAGTTCTTAGTTTTTCTCTATGCTCTTCTCTTCTCACTAAAGCCTTCCTGGAAGCCATGACTCGTCTTGAGATGATGACCTAATTCATTTTTCCAGCTCTGTCTTCTTTCTTGAGCCTTGGTGTTCCTCTACAGATGTTTGAAACTTTAATGTTTCTGCCATCCTCCCAAATTCAAGTTGGTTAAAACTGAATTGTTATTTCCTTAAAAACTAACAACATACACAGACACACACATTAAAGTAACAAGAACAACAAAACTTTATTCTTCCTTTCAAAAAGTTGATTTTATTAAGTCTGTTAACTGCCAAATGTTTCAAACCGAGCTGTCTAGTTTCTCACCTCCCACTCAGTTCGTATCCAACAATAATTTGGCTTTTATTCCTTCTCCTCCTCCTAAAACTACTTTCATCAAGGCCAACAGTGCCCTTCATATAATTAAATCCAATAGGAGGTCTTTTTTAGGCTTCAACTCGTTTGTCCACAAAGCAGTTTTCAAAGATGTTAACCACTTTTAGCAGGAAACAATCCCTTTCTTAATTCTCTCACACCATATCCTCCACATTCCTCCCCACCATCATCCATCAACTTATTAGTTTCCTGGGCAAGGATATCCTCTTTTGCTTCCCTTCTGAACATGGCAGATTTCCAGGCTTGCTCTAAGTCCTGTAAGCCTCTTACTGTAAATTTTCTTCCTAGTGGTTTTTATCCATATCTATGACTCATCTCTTTGCTAGGAACTTTCACATTTAGATCTGCAGCCTAGACTGTTCCTCTGAGTGTCAAACCTGTACTTCTATCTAATGATTCAACATTCCCAACTGGATGTCTCAAAGCAGCCTCAAACTCAACTTGTTCAGAAACGAACTAATAATTTCCCCTTCCAAAGCAGGACCCACACTATTCTTGTTCTTAGGAATACTCTTCTATTACTTGCCTAGTTAAAACCACTTCCTCAGAGAAACTTCCTCAAACCATCCCAGCTCATACAGTCTTCTTGTTGCATGCATGTATAGCTTCCTCCATTTCTTTTATAAGCCTTATCAGAGTTCAAAATTATATACTTATCATCTGACTATAATTAATATATCATTTATTTGATTAACATCAGTCTTCATAAGTGTGGGTGTGTATGTATAAATATTAATAAGATTACATGTATAATAAAATACATATTTTTCCATCATCATAGACTATAGCCTTACCATGGTGAAGGGGCTTGCATAATTCAGTGAATCTATGAGCCATGCCCTGAAGTGCCAGCCAAGAGAGATGGATCATAGTGGAGACAAAACATGGTCCACTAGAGGAAGAAATGGCAGCCCACTGCAGTATTCTTTCTTGGAGGACACCATGGACAGTATGAAAAGGCAAAAAGATAAGACACTGGAGGATGTGCCCCCCAGATTGGAAGGTGTCTAATATGCTACTGGGGAAGATTGGAGGGCAGTTACTAATAGCTCCAGAAAGAATGAAGCAGCTGGGCCAAAGCAGGAAGGATGCTAGGTTGTGGATGTGTCTAGTGGTGAAATTAAAGTCTGACACTCTAAGGAACAATACTGCATAGGACCTCGGAATGTTAGGTCCAAGAATCAAGGTAAATTGGGCAGACTCAAGCAGATGGCAAAATTGAACTTAAACATCTGAGGAATCAGTAAACTACAATGGATGCGAATGGATGGATTTGATTCAGATGACCATCGTATCTACTACTGTGGGCAAGAGTCCCTTAGAAGAAATGGGGAAGCTCTCATAGTCAATCAGAGTCTGAAATGCAGTAGTTGGGTGCAGTCTCAAAAATGACAAAATGATCTTGGTTTGTTTCCAAGGCAAACCATTAAACATCACAGTAATCCAAATCTATGCCCCAAACACTGATGCCAAAGAAACTCAAATTGGCCATTTCTATGAAGACCTACAATACCTTCTAGAACTAACACCAAAAAAAGAAACCCTTTCCATCATAGGGGATTGGAATGCAAAACTAGTAAGTCAAGAGATACCCAGAATAACCAGCTAGTTTGACCTTGGAGTAAAAAAATGAAGTAGGGCAAAGGCTAACAGAGTTTTGTCAAGAGAATACACTAGTCATAGCAAACACCCTTTTCCAACAACCCAAGAGATGACTCTAAACATGGATATCACCTGATGGTCAGTACCAAAATCAGTTTGATTATGTTCTTTGCATCCAAAGATAGAGAAGCTCTATGGAATCAGTAAAAAGACCTGGACCTGGCTGTGGCTCAGATCATGAGCTCCTTATCGCAAAATTCAGGCTTAAATTTAAGAAAATAGGGGAAACCTCTAGGCCATTCAGGTATGACCTAACTCAAATCCCTTATGATTATACAGTGGGGGTTATGAATAGATTCAAGGGATTAGATCTGGTAGGCAGAGTGCCTGAAAAACTGTGGATAGAAGTTTGTAACATCATATAGGAGGCAGTAAACAAAACCATCTCAAAAAAAAAAAAAGTAATGCAAGAAGGCAAAATGGTTGTCTGAAGAAGCTTTATAAATAGCTGAGCAAAGGAGAGAAGCAAAAGTCAAGGAAGGATGGGAAAGATATACCCTGCTAAATGCAGACTTCCAGAGAATAGCAAGGAGAGATAAGAAGGCCTTCTTAAATGAACAATGCAAAGAAATAGAGAAGAGCAATAGAATGGGAAAAGCTAGAAATATTTTAAAGAAAATTGGAGATATCAAGGGAATATTTCAGATAAGGATGGGCATGATAAAGGACAGAAACAGTAAGGATCTAACAGAAGCAGAAGAGATTAAGATGTGAAAAGAGTACACAAAGAACTATGCAAGAAAGTTCTCAATGACCCTGATAACCACAATGGTTTTGTCATTCACTTAAAGCACACATCTTGGAGTGTGAAGTCATCTTGGCCTTTGGAAGCATTATTGTGCTTGTGTTTAGTCGTTCTGTCGTGTCCAACTCTTTGCAACCCCATGGACTACAGTCCTTTAGGCTCTTCTATCCATGGGGATTTTCCAGGTAAGAATACTGGAGTGGGTTGCCATGCCCTCCTCCAGGGGATCTTCCTAACCCAGGGATTGAACCTATGTCTCCCAAATTGCAGGCAAATTCTTTACCTACTGAGCCACCAGGGAAGCATTACTACAAATAAAACTAGTGGAGGTGATGGAATTCCAGCTGGGATATTTAAAATTCTAAAAAATGATGCTCTTAAAGTGCTGCTCTCAATAGGTCAACAAATTTTGAAAACTCAGAAGTGGCCACAGGACCTGAAAAGTGTCAGTCTTCATTCCAATACCAAAGAAGGGCAATGCCAAAGAATGTTGAAACTATCATACAATTGCACTCATTTCACATGCTGTCAAAGTTAATCTCAAAATCCTTCAAGCTAGGCTTTAGCAGTATGTGAACTGAGAACTTCCAGGTGTACAGGCTGGGCTTAGAAAAGACAGAGGAACCAGAGGTCAAATTGCCAACATTCATTGGGTCATAGAGGAAGCAAGGGAATTCCAGAGAAACATAGACTGCTGTTTCATTGACTACCCTAGAGCCTTTTACTGCGTGGATCACAGTGAACTGTGGAAAATTCTTGAAAAGATGGAAGTAGCACACCACCTTACTTTCTCCTGAGAAACCTGTATGTGGGTCAAGAGACAACAGTTAGAACTAGGCATAGAAAAACTGACTGATTCAAAATTGGGAAAGAAGGATGACAAGGCTGTATATTGTCAACCTGCTTATTTAACTTCTATCCTGAGTACATAATGCCAAATGCCAGGCTGGATGAATTACAACCTAAATCAAGATTGCTGGGGGAAATATCAACAACCTTAGATATGCAGATAATAATACTGTGATGGCAGAAAATGAAGAGGAACTAAAAAGCCCCTTGATGTGAGTGAAAGAGGAGAGTGGAAAACCTGGCTTGAAACTCGACATTCAATAAACTAAGATCATGGCATTCTGTCCCATCACTTCTTGGCAAACAGAAGGGGAAAAAGTGGAAACAGTGACAGATTTTATTTTCTTGGGCTCCAAAATCACTATGGATGGTGACTTCAGCCATGAAATTAAAAGATGCTTGCTCCTTGGAAGAAAAGCTATGACCAACCTAGACAGTATAGAGACATTACTTTGCCAAAAAAGATCAGTATAGTCTAAGCTGTGGTTTTCCCAGTAGTTGTGTACAGATGTGAGAGTTGAACCATAATGATGGCTGAGCTGAAGAATTGATGCTTTTGAACTGTGGTGCTGGAGAAGACTCTTGAGAGTCCCATGGACTGCAATGAGATCAAACCAGTCAGTCCTAAAGGAAATTAACCGTGAATACTCATTGCAAGGACTATTGCTGAAACTCCAATACTTTGGCCACCTGATGGGAACAATCAACTCATGGAAAAAGACCCTGATAATGGGAAAGATTGAAGACAAAAATAGAAAGGAGCTACAGAGGGTAAGATGGTTAGATAGCATCACTGACTCAAGGAACATGAATCTAAGCAAACTCTGGGAGATAGTGAAGGAGGGTGGTGCCTGGGGTGCTGTAGTCCCTGGGGTCACAAAGAGTCAGACACAACTAGTGACTGAACAACAAAAACAAAAATACGTATTTATATTACATGTATGTGTATTTTATGTATAGTATAATATATGTATGTAATATGCATATGTGGAGCTTCCCTGATGGCTCAGTGATAAAGATTCCACTGCCAGTGCAGGAGATCTCTGGTCTGGGAAGATCTCCTGGAGAAGGAAATGGAAACCCACTCCAGTATTCTTGCCTAGAGAATCCCATGGACAGAGGAGCGTGGAGGACTATAGTTCTTGGGGTCTCAAGAGTTGGGCAAGACGTACTGACTGGAAAACAACAACAATATGCATATATGTCCATACATTTAGAATATTTTCTCTATAAATGCTTATAATTAATAGATATGTGTTGGTTATTTCATATCTATCTATTTATCCATCTTCCTCTGAAGCTTGCAAACCTCAATGAACGCTCGTGGACTTGCACAATGTGTGACAAATAGTATACTGTTAAAAATATTTGTTAAAAATACACTTTTTAAAGTAAATTAAGAAGTGGTAGAGTATTCTCTCTGCTGTTAAGCCTTACAGTCATGAGGTCTTTATTTATTCCTTCAACCTCCTATCCAGCTATTGTAAGACCCTGATGATGGGAAAGATTGAAGACAAAAGTAGATAGGAGTGGCAGAGGATACGATGGTTAGATAGCATCACTGACTCAAGGGACATGAGTGTCTTTGAAATAAAATGCCTCTCTTAGACTTTTTCTTCCTGTTTATATTGCTACCATTCTGATCTAGGTCCTAATCATCTTGTATTTAATGTATTTCAAGTCAAAATTTGACCCCTATTCCTTTAATATATTCTTTATAATACTGTGGGAATTAAACATCAAAGAATTATATTGTACCTAATATCCTCTCATTCAAAAGTCTTTTAACATTTTAAATTAATTAATAACTAAAAACCCACATTTCAGTGCACCCTGGATCATCCAGGCTACATCTTCACTGTCCTCTTAAAATGGATAGTACAGTCTAGTACCTTTGGTTCCTCTTTCTGGAAGAAACTGCCCCCTCTCTCTCACCAAATCCAGAGTACATATGCACATGCTACTCCATACTTAATGAAATTCTACCCAAACATCAAAGCCAGTCATACACTACCTCCTGTGAGTTCTTCTCCAATTACTCAGATAAAAATATTCTCTCCCTTATATGATGCTCAGTGTCGGTCCCACACAATACAATATATTAATTATGATTTTTAAGCACACATATGTGGCTTTTCACAAACTTGAGTGTGTATGTGTGTGTGTATGTATTTGTATGTATTGTATTTTGCCAATGAGATGTTAAATTATTTCAGAGTAAGGATAATATTGCTTATTTTATTTCCCAGTGCCCACAATCATAGTAGGCGCTTAAACTCTTTTGATTGATTTTACCAGTAGAATAACAGCAGTCAAGGAGTTTGGGCAACTGAAAGGCCATGATTATGATGGTGTATTTTTATTATCATTATTCCAAATGACTTTCTTATTAGTCATTTCATTAGAGCTCCATGAGAGACTAGCTCAGCATTAATAATAAGAGAACTGAAGCATTTTTCTCTTCCAATTTATGGAAATGAATTTAAAACCCATGTCTTATGATATGTTGTGTGCTGTGCTGTGCTCAGTCGCTTCAGTCGTGTTTGACTCTTTGCAACCCTATGGACCATAGCCTGCCAGGCTCCTCTCTCCATGGGAGTCTCCAGCAAAGAATAATGGAGTAGTTGCCATGCCCTCCTCCAGGGAATCTTCCTGACCCAGGGATCGAACCCATGTCTCCTGTATTGCAGGCAGATTCTTTCCTGCTGAGCCACTAGGGAGGCCCATGTCTTATGATACCTGTTAGAAATAATAGTTATTTTGTTTAACATTGAAAGAGGTGAAATTTTTATACACACTTAGTAGGAACTTCTAAAATAAATTTTGGGAACAGATGAACATGTAGAGATATACTCAAAGTTTACAGTGGTGTTCATGATTTTAAGATTCAAAACTTACTTTAAATCTTTAAATGCCCTTTAAATCTGAGTACTCTAGGTGAAAAGGGACTGCTGCTGCTGCTGCTAAGTCGCTTCAGTCGTGTCCGACTCTGTGCGACCCCATAGACGGCAGCCCACCAGGCTCCCCTGTCTCTGGGATTCTCCAGGCAAGAACACTGGAGTGGGTTGCCATTTCCTTCTCCAACACATGAAAGTGAAAAGTGAAAGTGAAGTCACTCAGTTGTGTCCGACTCTAGCGACCCCATGGACTACAGCCTACCAGGCTCCTCCGTCCATGGGATTTTCCAGGCAAGAGTACTGGAGTGGGGGGCGGGGGGGACTGTAGGTAAATAAATAAATCAGAATATAAATTTCAATATAGGGAGAATAGGAGAGTTAGAGAGAGAGACAGACAGACAGATAGCCAAGAGAAAGGAAGAGAAGAAATACGGGAGATTTCCCCTGACTTTTAGCAAACTCTTTGGACCAATGTCATAAAATTAAATTGCTCTAATAAAAATGTTTTAAGACTACATGAAAACGAGTCCCTTTGCTCAAATCAAACCAGTTCAAGAAAATTTGGCTCCTTTAAAGTTGACCTCATTAATTTCATGATCTTTGGATGGCATATAGCACCCCAACTGTGCAGATTAGTTTGTATCTTTGAAACCCACCAGCATTGGGTATCTCTGAAGATTTAAAAAAAAATACAGCATAGAACTCTGAACTTGTGAAATTAAAATGCAGGCATTTGTTCAAACAGCTCTTGTGTTTCAACTATAAATAATCATTTAAAAAAATTTAAAAATTAAAATAGGTGTGACATAGGGATGTAATTAAGCATTCCTTTGTTAGAGATGGCTGCTCCTACACGTTGAGGAAGGGGAATGTTCCCTGTTGCTGGTCATGCAAGTGTACACTCTTCTCTTGACATTGACATAAACACAGAATAACAACCATTTTGAATACCAAGATAAGTTAATATCAATCAATACCCCTATATTTCTTTTAAGAAAAAATTGGCAGGTTCCACAATTTGACAGAGAAGTGATAGATGGATATTTGCTGCCACCCATTGTACTGCCCCAACTTGATTAATGCTGCATTCTGCATCTCCATTTATGAGCGTTCATTCTAGATCTATAGGAGAAATTTTCTGTATTTAAACTCTCATTTGTTTTCATAGTTATACTGTAATAGACCTTCACATTACTAGAATAGTTACACAAGCAATAGTTTTAGTTGAACTATTTTGCATGCAGTTTTAAAACATGCTCATCAGAAAGACTGATATAAGAAAAGGCAGATTTATAATCTCTGGTACCAAACTACTTGGGCCCATCAAATTGTAAGACAGATTTTGCCTTTCATTTCTGGAATGGGTTTGGATATTTTTTGCTCGCCATATGTTGGATGTAAAACTAGAAACCAACAGGAAATGTAAACATCATTCATGATTAGAGGTTTAACAAGTTTGGGAAGCCTTCTGATTTATTTTACTGGAGAAGTAATTCCACTCTATTGAGCGCCACATCGCTTATAACCATAAGAAGTATAATTTGCCTTCCTGAACTTATTCCCCTCTGATGGTTTCTGTGCTCCAAGAACAATTACGTAAATGAGCAAATAGGTTTGGTAGGTATGAAATAATAATGTAAGGGTTCAACCTCCAAGCTGTGGCTTTAGATGTTGTGTATACCAGAGTCAGACAATTTTCTGCCAACAATTATATTATTTGAGTCCTGTAGTCCCCTCTTAGAAATGCATCCTATGGTAATAATTTCCTGATTCATATGGAAGGTCTAATTTTGAGGCTACCAGATTTTCTTTGAGATAGAAAAACCATCATTTTGTTTGCAGGTGTGTATGATGATAATCTAGTATGATGATCCCAGAAAGAATAAATCTAACTTGTCTTACAGGTGTAGGGAACTATTTAATTTATTCCTTAAGTCATAGGTAAATAGGTAACTGGAAACACTTCTCATTAATCAAAAGAAAGAACTCTAGGCACAAACTTGGCATCATGCTAAAATGTTCTTATATGCTGAGAGGTATTAAATACTTTTTCTCAAGAAAATTGAAAATTGCATTTTTCCTGATTCAGCAAAATGTCATAATTGCCCAGTAGAAAGAAAACCATACATTATTTAATCACAGAATGTTAATTAAGCACTGCATGGGTTCAAATGGTTATATTTTTACATAAAAAGCCACTTATTTGTGATAAAGGTATGGTAGTGAAAGGATTGCAAATAGATGGTCATTGTGTTAAGTTAGACCAGTGGATCTTCTTTGCTGTGGCCTTGTGGTCTTAACCCACAGGATTTGCTATTACTGTTAAAAGCCCTTGGATGCCTTTCCTATATAAATCCATACTTTCAGTTTCTCTTGAAAAAAATGGCAACACTGAACCTCCATTCCAGCTTTGAAACAGTGGGTTGGAGCCCCTCCTGTTCTGCTTCTCCAGGCCTCTCCAGACCTCATACCCTGTGAAGTCTAGGATTCTTCACTTGTTCCCTTACCTTTAAGACCCCTCTGGGGACATGTGTGTGACCTCTGTACTAAAGTTTTTCCTTTTTGTGACCCCCCCCTTATATTTGTTATCTATAATAGTGCTTATAAAAGTGCTTATAAATCATGGCAAGTGATTTAGATATTTTTAAAAAATCATCAATTGTGAATAAAGAATACCTTGCATAAAATACATTAAATGTCAAAGTCTTTTCAGGGTACAATGGAGTGCCATGCTGTAGAGTGGCATCTCAAGCGGGCATAATGTCTACAGTCAGAAGGTAAAGCAAAAGTTGAGTACAGGCAAACTTGCCTTTCCCTTGAAAATATCTTAGGGAAATGCCAAGTTTGAACCTGATATACTGTGTCTCAATAAGTCTAGTACAGCCAATTTTTCTTTCTAGCTTGGGAACAGATAGATTTTTCTTTTTTGGTTGAGCACCAGATGAAGTACTTGCATTGAATTTAGGAAGCATATTATATGCAATACACATCCTTAAAAACTAGAATACTCAGAACTGCAGCAAGATGATCACTAAAAGAGACGCGTGGGAAGTGAACTCAGCAGAGGAAAAGACAGAATCCCATTTTCCATCTCATGCTCACTCTGGGGCATATGCTAAGTGAGTGGAATGACAAGTGAACTGTTCATACTATTTAATTCTCTATCTCTGTCTCTATTACTCTCTCATCCCTTTTATGAGTGCATGTACTTGAATTTGACTACATTTGAGTTTGTGCATTTGGTAGAGATACACTGACTCAAACTACAGTATCACCTAGCACACTCTTTGATCACTTACTAAATTTTTAGACCATAGGACAAAGAAAGTGAAGAATAGAGATTTTATTTCTGCTGATAACAATTCACAGATAGGAAAATGATTAAATCAGTTAATCTATTTGGTAAACCCCCTTAGTGTATGAGATACTCTGATAAGACCTGTTTGGGATAAACAGAGGTATAAGGTCACTATCTTAAGGTCTCATAGATTTCGTAGCCTATATTTTTTTTAAATTGAAAATCTGACAAAGAGTGAACAATTGTTTTATTTTGGAGATTGAGTGCATTTAAAAGAATATACTAATCTTAGAGGGAGAATGGCCAAGATGGCATAGTTTGAAAACCCTGAGCTCACCTCCTCCCATGGAACAAGAAAATTACGACCAGTACAGAATAGCTACTGATAAGAAAGACCAGAAGACTACAAAAAGACTCCTACAACTAAATATATAAATAAGGAATCATGAAACAGAACACCTTGGGCCCCTGAACTAGCCATTCCAGGATTTAACCCCACATGTCTGCTGGCCAACATAAGCTTTGCTGCATTTAAATTGCTTCAGTCATGTCCGACTCTGTGCGACCCCATAGACGGCAGCCCACCAGGCTCCTCTGTCCCTGGGATTCTCCAGGCAAGAACACTGGAGTGGGTTGCCTTTTCCTCCTCCAATGCATGAAAGTGAAAAGTCAAAGTGAAGTCGCTCAGTCGTGTCCAACTCTTAGCAACCCCATGGACTGCAGCCTACCAGGCTCCTCCATCCATGGGATTTTCCAGGCAAGAGTACTGGAGTGGGGTGCCATTGCCTTCTCCAACATAAGCTTTAGAGCAGCATAAAATGCAGCCAGCCATGTCAGGAACTGGACTTGCCTACCAGCAGGTTAGCACTAGGTTTGTGACCTCAGACCCCACAACCATCCACTCAGAACACAGCTTTGTATGCCAGTAAGGTAGCACTAGTCCCATAGAACCCTGTGGCCCTGCAGCCAACCTCCTTGTGGCCTGACCTTGCCTACCTGTGGCCAGCAGCCTCTGCACAAGGCAGTTCTTGGCAACCTGACTAGGGACCAGTCACACCTACCAGACCACCCGTAATGGTCAATCTGCCACAGAAGACCCAGCGGCCCGTACTGGGGGCACCCCCTAGAGCGTATTATCTGGTGAAAGGAGAGGAGCCTTGCTGAGTTTCAGAGCATGTCTCCTACAAAAGGCCATTTCTCCGAGCTCAGAAAGCATAACTAATCTACCAAATACATATAAATAAAACCAGCAAATTAGGCAAAATGAGGCAACAGTGGAATATATTCCAAAGGAACAACCATAAAACCCAGAAGAACAACAAAATGAAGTGGCGATAAGGAATTTACCCTATAAAGAATTCAAGATTACGACTGTAAAGAGGTTTAAAGACCTCAGGAGAAGATTGGATAAAGAGAGCAAGAAGTTAGAAGTTATAAACAAAGAGTTAGAAAAGATAAAAGAACTAGAAATAGGTGAGGAATACAATAACTGAAATAAGAAATACACTAGTAGAAATCAAAAGTAAATTAGATGATAAGGAGGAACAGATCAGTGAGCTGGAAGATAGAAGAGTGGAAATTGCTGAAAAGAAGAAAGAAAAATATGAATAAAAAATGTGAATAGTATGAGACCTCT
Source organism: Bos mutus (assembly GCF_027580195.1). Taxonomy (NCBI): domain Eukaryota; kingdom Metazoa; phylum Chordata; class Mammalia; order Artiodactyla; family Bovidae; genus Bos; species Bos mutus. The sequence goes on from NC_091619.1 coordinate 35,005,749, forward strand.
GAGAAAACATCAAGTATACTAACATTCTAACATTCATATTAAAGAGGTTCCAGAAGGAGAAGAGAGAGAGGGAGTAGCAGAGAAAATATCTGAAGAATTAATTGCTAAAACATCACGAACCTTAAAGGCAACAGACACCCAGGTCCAGGAAATTTAAAGTCTCAAGCATTATCAACTCAAAGAGGGTCACATCAAGACACATTGTAATTAAAATCACAAAAATTAAAGATAAAAAAAAAATTTTAAAGCAGGAAGGGAAAAGTAAATTTATATACAAAGGAACTTTATAAGGTCACCAGCTGACAGTTTAGCTGAAAGTCTGCAGGGATGATATATTTAGAGTGATGAAAGGGAAAGACCTGTAACCAAGGGAAAAACCTTTACCCAGCAAGCCTCTTATTCAAATTTGGTAGAGAACCAAAAGTTTTGCAGATAAAAGATAAAAGTACTCAGTACTACTAAACCATCTTTACAAAAAATGTTAAAGCTACTTCCCTAAGCAAAAGAGAAAAGGCCATAACTAGAAATATAAATTTTGAAAGGAAAGCTTTCATTGGTAAAAGCAAATGTAAAGGTACTAAATCAAAAATGTATAAAGCAAGTAGGAAGGTAAAGAGACAAAAGCAGTAAAATCATCTGTATCCATAAGTACTTAAGGGATACATGAAAGGATGTAAAATATGATGTCAAAAATAGTAACATGGATGGTAGGTAGTAAAAATGCAGGGTTGCTAAAATGCATTTTAAATAAAGAGATCAGGAACTTAAATATATATATACATATATATATATATAATATATGGATTGCTCATAATAATCACAAACCAAAGGTCTATAATGTGATACACACACATACACACACGAAGGGAATTCAAACATAACAGTAAAAATAATCAGAACACCAGAAGAGACAAAAAGAAGAAAAAAGGAACTACAAAAACAACCCCAAACAATGAACAAAATGGCAGTCAGTACATGCATAGGATAATTGCTTTAAATGTAAATGGACTAGTTGATCCAATAAAAAGACGTAGAGTGGCTGAACAGATACAAAGCCAAGACCCAAATAGATAATGCATAGAAGAGACTCCAAATCTAAATATTCACACATATAGAAAGTGAGGAAATGGAAAAGGGTATCCCATGCAAATAGAAATGAAAATAAAGCCAGGGTAGCAATATTTCTGTCAGACAAAATAGGACAAAACAAAGACTGTCACAAGAGGGGAAGAAGAGAATTGCATAATGATCAAGGGATCAATCCAAGAAGGAGATTTAACATTTATAAATATGTATGTACCCAACATGAGTGCCTAAATATATAAAATAATTATTAACCACCATAAAGGGAGAAACTGACAGTGACACAATAATAGTAGAGGACTTGAACACCTCCTTAACATCAATGGACAGATCATCCAGACAGAAAATCAGTAAGGATACCTTGGCCTTAAATGGATAAGATGGACTTAATATGTATATTATATACATATATGTGTGTGTGTGTGTGTGTGTGTATTTGGCATCATGTATTTATATATGTTGTTGTTGTTCACTTGCTTAGTCATGTCTGACTCTTTGTGACCCCCATCACTGCAGCATGCCAGGCTTCCCTGTCCTTCACCATCTCCCAGAGTTTGCTCAAATTCATGTCCATTGAATTGGTGATGCCATCCAACCATCTCATCTTCTCATTTTTTGTCATCCCCTTTTCCTCTTGTTTCAATCTTTCCCAGCATCAGGGTCTTTTCCAATGAGTCGGCTCTTGGCCTCAGGTGGCCAGATGATTGGAGCTTCAGCTGTAGCATCAGTCCTTCCAATGAATATTCAGGGTTGATTTCCTTTAAGATTGACTGGTTTGATCTCCTTGCAGTCCAAGGGATTCTCAAGAGTCTTCTCCAGTACAAGAATCTGAGCAAACTCTGGGAGACAATGAAAGACAGAGGAGCCTGGTGGGCTGCAGTTCATGGGGTCACGAAAAGTCAGACTGTGCTTAGTCGCTCAGTCCTGTCTGACTCTGTGACACCATGAACTGTAGCCCACCAGGCTCCTCTGTCCATGGGGATTTTCCAGGCAGGAATACTGATGTGGGTAGCCATGCCCTCCTCCAGGGGATCTTCCCAATCCAAGGATTGAAGCCAGGTCTCCCACATTGCAGGCGAATTCTTTACTGTCTGAGCCACCGGGGAAGCCCAGAACACGACTTAGCCACTGAACAGCAATAACAAATCTACCACAAAGAAGACAAGAATATACATTGGGGAAAACACCACCTCTTCAATAAATAGTGTGGGAAAAATAAATTCAAAATGGATTGAAGACATTTAAATACAATACCTTAAATAAACCTTCTAGAAGAAAATATAGGCAGGGAACTCTGAAACATTACTCTTTTGCATCAGTCTCAGTAATATTTTTTTAAGCTATATCTCCTTATCCCAAGCAAGGGAAACAAAAGTGAAAATAAATAAATGGGACTACATCAAACTAAAATGCTTTTGAATAGTGAAAGAAACTATCAATAGAATGAAAACGCTGCCTACCAAATGGGTGAAGATATTTGCAAACAATATATCTGATAAGGGGTTAATATCCAATATATATAAGGAACTCATATAACTTATCAATATAAAATACTGTAAAAGTCTTAGAGGATTTGAATAGATAAATCTTTAGAGGAGGAGAGATAAGTGAGGGTGATTAAGAGGTATAAACTTCCATTATAAAATAAATGAGTCATGGGTACGACAGGTACAGTATGGGGAATATAGGCAATAACTATTAATACCTTTGTATGCAGACATACCAAAACTCTACTTATGTGGTGATCATTTTGAAATGTATAGAAATATGGAATCACTAGGTTGTATAGCAAGAATCGATATATTTTAGGTCAGCTAATACTTAAATGGCTCAGATGGCAAAGAATCCACCTGCAATGCAGGAGACTTGGATTTGATCCCTGGGTCGAGAAGATCCTCTGGAGAACGGCATAGCTATGCACTCCAGTATTCTTGCTTGGAGAATTCCAAGGACAGAGGAACCTGGCAGGCTATAGTCTATGGGGTCACAGAGACTCAGACACAACGACTGAACAACTATAACAGAGGGCACTTACTGTTACCTGGAGCACCTAAATACTTTCCTCAACCTCCAGTGCTTGATCACTCTCATTTTGGCTCGTAAAAGCCTCATCTGCACTGTTCAGTTGACTCTTCACTCTTTCATTTGTCTTGCTGAGTTGATTAATTTTTCAAAAACATGTACCATATCTTCACATTTAAGTTTGTGGTTTCTTGATAACATTTCATAGTCAAACATATAATAAGGCAGGAGTGATTTTCATAAAGTTATTTATTCATTTTAAAGGACTGTATTGTATTATGAGTGATACTCTATTGTTTTTTTTGATATTAAACTTTATTTTTTTTTTAGTTTTATTGAGATAAATAATTGCAACAAATATGAGGGTGCAGATATCTCTTCAAGATAGTGATTTCATTTCCTTTGAATATATACCCAGAAGTAGAATTGCTAGATCATATAGTAGTTCTATTTTTGGAGGAATCTCCGTAGTGTTTACCATAATAGCTGGACCAATTTATATTTCTACCAAGAGTGCTCAAAGGTTCCCTTTACTCCACCATCCCTGTCATCACTTGTAAACTCTTATCTTTTGTGTAATAGCCATCTTAACCGGTGTGAAGAGATTTCTCATTGTAGTTTTGACTAACATTTTTGTGGTGATTAGTGATGTTGATAACTTCATATATATATATCTGTTGGACATTTGTGTATATTCTTTGGAAACTATCTATTTAGGTCATTTGTCCATTTTAAAATTGACTTGTTTACTTTTCGCTACTGAGTTGTAAGTCCTTATAGATCACAGACATTAACTCCTTATCAGATACTTGATTTGCAAACATTTTTTCTCATTGAGTAGGTTATCTTTTTATTTTGTTGTTCATTTCTTTGGCTGTATTGCCTTTTTAGTTTGCTGTAGTAATACTCCATGGGGTTGCAAAAGAGTTGTACATGACATAGTAACTAAAAAACAACAATAAAACAAAAGTAATACTTGTTTATTTTTGTTTTTGTTGTTTGCATTCTTGGTGTCATATCTAAAAAGTTATTGTTGAAACCAATGTCAAGGAACTTTTTGCCTATGTTCTTCTAGGAGTTTTATGATTTCAGGACTTACATCTAAGTCTTTCATACTTTTTTCCTTAATTTTTGCATATGATTTAGGAGAGGACTCCAGTTCATTCTTTTGGATAGGATATTCAGTTTTCTCATCACCATTTACTGAAGAGACTATGTTTTCTCCACTGAGAGTCTTAGTGGCTCCCTTGTCAAATATTAGTTGACCATATGTGTGTGGGCTTATTTCTTGGCTCTTGATTACATTTCCATTAGGCTATGCACCGATTTTTATGCCAGTACTATGCTACTTTGATTACTATATACTACAATTTTATAGTATAGTTTGAAATCAGGCAGTGTGATGCTTCCAGCTTTGTTCTTTTTTATCAAGATTGCTTTGGCTATTTAGGGTCTTTTGTGGTTCCACACAGATTGTAGGATATTTTTTTCTGTTTCTGTGAAAAATACTATCGGAATTTTGATAGGGATTTTATTCACTATTATAGATGGCTTTGGGTATTATAGACATTTTAATAGCATTAATTATTTCAACTAAAGAACCTGATATTTCTTTGCATTTATTTGTGTTTTCTTTAATTTCTTGCATCAGTGTATTATTATAGTTAGTGTTTGGGTCTTTAAATGTGCAATTTCCTCAATCTGGAAGGTTGAACTTTTATTCAAAGATAATTTCTAATTACACTCAGCTTCCAGTTTGCATGTGACACTGTTAGGACTGTCTTCCCTTAAGTTCGTAGAATAATTATATCTTGTTATGCATTGTCTTCATTTTCTGTAGCTTTCTTTCATAGCACTGAGAATGTTGGTAATGAAATAATTATTTATGTATTTACATTTTCATCTCCTCCACCAAACTGCGTGCTCCTCAGGGCTACAAATTTTATCTCCTTTCTTTCACGGGTGCTCTATCCTTTTGGGTTGAGTCCTGCTTTTCACTAATATGGCTTCCGGTCACCACTCTAATTCTTGTTTATATCACACTGTGCTATGATGTTTTCACTCGCTTTCTCTGTTCTATATAAGGATGTGATATAAGACACAGATGCAGAACTTCTTGAGGGAAAGGATCAACTACATCTTTAACTCTATTACCATACCATCTAACTGAGTAATTGGAAAATAGTAAGGCCATTAATAAATACTTGACTAATGAATGAGTGAATGAATGACTGTTGTATTGTGTGATTTTTTTTATATTTTAGGGAAGAGATTCTGATTTCAGAAATTTCAAATATATAAAGTACTAAATTCAGTATTTTTCTGAATTTAAAAAATAGTCCATTCTTTTTACTCAGATATCACTGAAATTCATTAATGTTATATCTATTTTAAACCAGATTGTCATGAACAATCTATAGACTAGAAGAAAACATAGGAGAAAACATTTGTGATCTTGGATTAAGCAGACATTTCTTAGATACAATATGAGAAGCATAATCCATAGTAGGGAAAAAAAAAAAGACTGATAAATTGAATTGCATTGGAATGAAGACTTTTGCCCTATGTATGACATGGCTAAAAGAATTAAAAGACATAGACTATGAACTGGGAGAAATTTCTGAAATCACATATGTGATGAAAGACTTGTATCCAGTTTACATAAATACTCTCAGAAGGCAGTAATATGAAAACTATATGTCCAATCTTAAAAAAAAAAATGAGCAAAAGATTTACAATGACACTTTATCAAAGAAAATATACAAATGGCAAATAAGAACATGAAAAGATGCTTAACATTTTTATTAGGAAAATGCAAGTTAAAAACCACACTGTGATGCCACAGTAAATTTATTAGAATAGCTAAAACAAACATACAAAATAAAGATTCCAACTGCTAACAAGGGTGTGGAGCAACTGAAATCCCCATACATTGTTTGTAGCAAATCAAAATGGTGCAGCCACTTTTCAAAACAGTTGTCAGTTTTTTGTAAAGTTAAACATACTCTTACCATACAATTCAGTTAGGTTTTTACCCAAGCCAAATGAAATTTTATGTCTACACAAAAGTATATATGTTAATATTCATAGTAGGTTCATTAGTAATCACTGAAAACTGGAGTCAATCCAAACTGAGGTACATTCAATCAATGAAATACTACTCAGTGAAAAAAGAATATACTCCTAGTACCACAACAACATGGATAGATCTCAGTTGCATTTTTCTGTGTGAAAGACCACAGACTTAATAGACCATATACTACAAAATTCCACTGATGTAACACTCTGGAAAACATTAAACTATAGGGATGGAAAAAAGATCACTAGTTGCCAAGGACAAAGTGTGTGGAAGGGGTTGATTACAAAGGGGCAGGAGGAGATTTGGGGAGATTATTGAACTGTTTCATTTTTTTCTCCCTCTTAAAAAAAAAATATTTTTAACACCAAAAACTTAAAAAAAATTGGTTAATAGCTGATTAACAGCATTGTGATAGTCTCAGGTGAACAAATGGATACACATATATGTAAGGTTGAATTCCCTTTACTAAACTGTTCCATATTTTGATTGTGATCATGGTTACATGACTATATGTCTTTGTCAAAACTCAGAGTGGTACACTAAAAGGATGAAATTTACTTTATTATACTTTATTACAGGAATGAAAAAAAATGTTAGTGGCAGATTTTTTTTCTTTCTGAATTATTAATACTTTCAAAGTCCATGTCTTATGATCATGTGCCTTCCCTGTTCTGAATATATGCAATGTTAGCAATGTCAGCATGTATCTTGCATGCCTGTTTTAAGAAGAAATGTAGGACAAATTATAGATTTAACTAGCCTTAAATGTCATTTAATAGTAGAAGTCATTAAAAGCTTTTTGACTAATAGCAGCTAGAAAAAGAATCTAGATTCATACCAGAGCATTACATTGCTGAGTGGCTAGATTCCAGGTAAAGTGATTGATTATATTATTGAGGAACACATGTTTTACTGGTCTACCTATAAATTATCCTCAGCTCCAGGGCTACAGTAATAGGTTTTCATTTCAGAGCATTTTCCTCCATTTAAAATTCCATGATTTTTTCAGTCTAATCCTTTGCCCACTTCTATATTATTCATTTGTGGAAATAATTTCTATTTTGTATTATTTGCTAGACAACTACCATCCAGTGAAGTGAAAGTCACGCAGTTGTGTCCGACTCTTTGTGACCCCATAGACATAAAATCCATGGAATTCTCCAGGCCAGAATACTGGAGTGGGTAGCCCTTCCCTTCTCCAGGGAATCTTCCCAATTCAGAGACCATCCAGTACAAGTGCCTAAAATGCTGGTAGTAATTATTTGAATGACTTTGTTAGGTAGTTAGAATAGGGAAAAGGAGTCCAGAATGGCGGCGGCTAAAAGATAAGGAAGAAAAAAGCCTGCGAAAATAGAACAAAGGAAGGTCCAAGGACAGGAGTGAGGACCTCAGGTAGAACAAACAACACTCCTGGCTAACCCAGTTTACATAGGGCAGGCCCAGGGGGAAAAGAAAAACATATAAAAAGAGGAGCCAAAGGGATCTCTCTCTCTCTGTCCTGCGCGCTGGGGTGCTCTTCGCGTCTTTGGGTCGACATGCCCTCACGCCTTGAGGATGGATTTTCCTGTTATTATCTAAATAAAATAGAGCTGTAACATGGAGCTGTAACATTGATTTGTCTAAGAGCTATAACACGGTCCGTTTGAGACCTGAGAGCTATAACATGGCCTGTCCAAGACCCGAGATCTGTGACACGCCGAGGGCTTTAATGTCCATCGCTCCAAATCTTTGTTGTGGATGAGACAGAACCGAGGAGCATACACTCGCCTGACATCTATGGTGCCATGACTCGGGTTTAACCTGGCTGTTACAACCTCAGCACGGCCCCCCACAAGGAGGAGGCCAAGCTCAGCAGGAGCCCAACTCAGCGAAACTCCTGTGGTAGAAGCTGAACGTGAAGAAAACCCAGCGCAGGGGAAGTGACAAGAGGCCCATCGTGCTGGAAACCAGGACAGCGAAAAATGAAGTCAGCAGAAAGCTCACACAGCTCAGTCTCAGATTCCAGAAGACCTCCAGTTAAAGTAGGAGATCCTCACTTCTATGGCTGCAGGGACATATGCCTAACAAAATCTTAATTCCTTTACAATCTCTCGTTTCTTGTCTCCTTGAACCTCCCGCAAACAGGCGGGCGGCAGTGGGCACAATTGAGGGACCCTGGAGAGGCTACTCCTCAGCATGTCCCAAAGGCGCTATCTGCTGAGCCCCAGTAGCTGTTACACAAGCCTGTGGGGGTTCTTCTATCCTTACTCTTCTTTGTACCAAGGATCAGACCAATGAAAACTGTGAGCACCGGTCAGATATTTAGCAAATTTTCCGGCAAGCTGTGAAGGGGACTCCTTGGCACGTTTTTCCCACTGCTTTTTCCTCCTGTCCTTCAGCTCTCTCTCCCAGGAATTGAGTCTGACCAAAACCCAGGAGGCCCAACTTCAGGACCTAATGAAGTTCAGGCTCTGATGTCTCATTGCAAAAATTCAGTGAGAGACAAAGCGATAAGTGAGAAGTGGATTTGTTAGGATTCAGAGAGAAGTGCCCACTCTACAGGGTACAGGTACCAGGTGATGAAATGCAGCCTGGCTAGGTTTTGCGAGTGGGGTGAATTCATATGCTAATGAGTGGGAGGATCAGCCCAGCCATTGGGGAACCACTCACTCCTCTGTCTTTTGACAGTGCCTTAGAGCTGTTCTGCCATCTCTGGGTGTGCCTTTTGGCTTACAGGTTGGGGATTAAGGTTTACTTGAATTTGACTTGTCATCTTGGACCCAACTGATCTTAATTGGTTTACGTTTATGTCCTTGTGCTCTGTCATTCTTTCAAAGGTTGTGCTCTGCCCCCTTCCCTCCTGTTTCATGCTCTTTTCCTCAGCCCCATCCGGGCCCACACTGTCGCCTCTTCAATCTTATGGAGGGACAACCAGAAAATAGCTGGTCCTTGGGAGGGAAATACTGTATAATATCTAATCCCTCTAGATATTCAGGCCTTCATCTTCCACGTTTCCTACAACATGTGCAACACCAACATCTCTCAGTGAACCTGCTATGGCGGGCTACAGGCACACAGTGCCTGCTAGAAGTTCATCAGTTGGCATCCCTTCAAAGGCAGTTAGGCTTCCATGGATAATGTTTGCCACTTTGGGAGTTAGCCCTGCAGGCCGTTTGGGCCCAAACCCTTGCCACCCTTCTCCTAAAGTTACAAACATATCCCTGGATCAAATCTCCACTCCACTTTTATGGAACATTTGGTCTGTTGCCTCTTACCAATTTGTTCTTGAGCCAATTACTAACTCCTACAATCAGGACCCTGCCCCCTTGTAGGCAACATTGCTCCACCAAGCCTACTATTAAAATACCTTAATGTCCCTAACCCGGCCAGATAACCCATTCCTTTGTCGCTACTTCTGTTATTACCTAAAGTGGGTCTATGACAACAAAGTGTTTACCATTGGAGACACCCTAACCTGCTCTTATGGAGGACTAGGGAAAGAAATCAGTAACTTACAATTCCTTATAGTAAGAGGACAAGGCTTATGACTGTTACACTGTTTCCCAGTCTCAGGGCACAGGCTTGGATTGCTTTACATCATGATATCTATTCCCATCCACGGTGGACAAACCAGCAATGAGTTAATATTACAACCCGTTAATCCTACCCAGCACTGGTCATGCTGGAGATCTTGGGGACGCCCAACTCAAGTCTGGGGGTCCCAGAAGGTCAACCTGCCTTGATCTGCCTAGGGATCTGGCCCTCAAAAGGTTGTCACGCCTCAACCTGCTCAGGGATCCGCCAGTCCAGGGGTCCCAGGAGATTGTCATGCCTCGACCTGCCCAGGGACCCAATTCTCGGGAGGCCATCATGCCTCGACCTGCCCGGGGATTTGATCTCCAGGAGTCTGTCATGCCTCAGCCTGCCTGGGGATCTGCACCCTGACCCAGAGACTCCTGGCTTTCAGGTTGAAACAGTACTGGGTAAGATAAGCTTCAAAAAGACTCACCCCTAAGGAAGTCCACCCACGGAAATAGAATGAGGCCTATTAGTTTTTTTTTTCTTTTTCTTTTCTCCCTGTCTTTCAGATGGGAAATAACCAATCCACTTCCCGGCAGATGCCCTTGAGATGCATCCTTGATAACTGGAAGCTGTTCGATCCTCTAACTCTGAGGAGGAGTCGCTTAAAATTCTTTTGTGCCACTGTGTGGTCACAATATCCACTGGGGGACAAGGAACACTGGCCTGAGGATAGGAGTTTAAATTACAATACCATCCTGCAACTAGAATTATTCTGCAAAAGACAAGGAAAATGGACAGAGATCCCCTATGTCCAAATTTTCTTCCGACTAAGAGATATAAAGGAACTCTGGCTTAAGTATGAAATTGTTGTACACCCTAAAAGTGAGCCCACTAGGCAAATGGTATTAGGCACAGGCAACCAAGAAAAGGACCTCCCCCTCCCCCACTCCATGAAGGCTCACCTCCCACAGCTCCCGAGTTGCCTGGTGCTCCTTCCTTGTATCCAAACGTGCCCGCATTTTGTGGAGCACCCCCTCCACAAAAGCCAGCTAGATTATGTCCCTTAGTTGAAACTGGAGGAGAATTCAGACCAACCCAGGTCCATAAGCTCTTCTCCCTCTTAGAACTAAGACAGATCAAACAAGACCTGGAAGCTATACAGATGACCCAGTCAAATATATAGATACATTCCAACGTATTACCTTGACATGGAAAGACATCATGGTCATATTGAGCCAAACTTTATCTGACCCTGAACATACTAGGGTCTTAAAGGAAGCCCGAAGTTATGCAATGGGGCTTCACATGTCAAGTAATAGATATCCAGTAGGGGAAACTGCAGTGCCCTCCTCCGATCCTAATTGGAATTATAATGACCCTGAGCACATCTAGGAAAGGGATCATTTTCTAATCTGTGTGAAGGCAAGACTGAAAGCAGCCCAAGAAAAAGTAATTAGTTATGCCCGGGTCTCAGCAATAACTCAGGAGCCCAATAAGAACCCCATTGCCTTTCTGGAAAGGCTAAAAGAGGCCTTCCAAAAGTTTACCAATCTGGACTTAGACTCTTATGAGGGACAGGTGATTTTAAAGGACAAATTCCTGTCCTAATGTGCATCAGATAACAGAATTAAGTTACAACAGCTACAGCAGCAGGACCCTGTTTCCTCTTTAGATGAGATGGTCAGATAGCCACCAATACCTTTTATAACAGAGAACAGGAGAAGGAGGCCAAGGCCCAGGAGAGGGAGAGAAGGAACGAGACAAGGCACACCCAGATGCTGGCCGCCCTCCAGAGAAGCCCTATGGCAAACCCCGAGTCCTTGAAGGACAAGGCATGAGACAAATGCCTAATCTGTAGACAGGCGGAGCATTGGGTCAAAGAGTATCCAAACCGTGACAAGTCTCCTAAAATGGCTTGCTAGAAATGCCATCAACTGGGACATTGGGTGGCACTCTGCCCTCGGGACCCAAGAGCCTCAATCAAGGTCAAGCGCCAAGCCTTCCCTAATGATGGTTCAAGAGGACTGAAGCGGCCCGCTCCAGCCAACCCGCCTGTCACAGATAACCATCACGGGGCTGGAGCCAAGGGTACAACTGGATGTGGCAGGTAGGTCCGAGAATTTCTTGGTTGACATGGGGGCTACCTACTTTGTTTTGATCTCCTACTCTGGAGCCTTCTCCTCCCAAATCTGTACCATTTTGGGTGCTACAGGAAAAAAAATACTACTAAAAGATTCACCCAAGCACTTCTTTGTTGCTGGGATGGACAAATATTTTCTCACCAGTTTCTGGTGGTTCCTGAGTGTCCTACTCCCTTAATGGGAAGAGACATACTCACTAAACTGGGGACCACCCTTGTGATGGGAAGCTTTTCAATCCCTAGAGCCCTACAGCTCCTGGTTACTACTGAATAACCCATTACACCTTCTCCAATAGGGAGGGGCCAAAAACTATGGAAAGACAAAATTAACCCCCAGTGTGGGACCAGGGGAGTCCTGGACGAGTCCACCAAGCTGAACCGGTCATCATTGTCCTCCGAGATCCCACTCAGTTTCCTAACCGGAAACAATGTCTTCTCAAGAGAGAGGCTCATGAGGGACTACAGCCTTTAATAAATAAATTCCTTGCTTGTAGGCTATTGGTCCCCATCAATTCTCCATGTAACACCACAATCCTCTCAGTAAAGAAAAAGGCTGGAACCTGGCGAATGGTTCAAGATCTCCAGATCATAAATGAAGCTGTAGTCCCCCTCCATCCCACAGTACCCAATCCCTATGTAATCTTGGGAAAAATCCCACCCAGTTCCAAGTGATTTACAGTCTTGGATCTCAAAGATGCATTTTTTTGCATCAGTTCAGTTCAGTTCAGTCACACAGTCCTGTCCGACTCTTTGGGACCCCATGAGTTGCAGCACACCAGACCTCCCTGTCCATCACCAACTCCAAGAGCTTGCTCAAACTCATGTCCATCGAGTCGGTGATGCCATCCAGCCATCTCATCCTCTGTCATCCCCTTCTCCTCCTGCCCCCAATCCCTACCAGCATCAGGGTCTTTTCCAATGAGTCAACTCTTCACATGAGGTGGCCAAAGTATTGGAGTTTCAGCTTTAGCATCAGTCCTTCTAATGAATACCCAGGACTGATCTCCTTTAGAATGGACTGGGTGGATCTCCTTGCAGTCCAAGGGACTTTCAAGAGTCTTCTCCAACACCACAGTTCAAAAGCATCAATTTTTTGGTGCTCAGCTTTATTCACAATCCAACTCTCACATCCATACATGACCACTGGAAAAAACACAGCCTTGACTAGACGAACCGTTGTTGGCAAAGTAATGTCTCTGCTTTTCAATATGCTATCTAGGTTGATAATAACTTTCCTTCCAAGGAGTAAGCGTCTTTTAATTTCATGGCTGCAGTCACCATCTGCAGTGATTTTGGAGCCCAGAAAAATAAAGTCTGACTCTGTTTCCCCATCTATTTCCCATGAAGTGATGGGACCAGAAGCCATGATCTTCGTTTTCTGAATGTTGAGCTTTAAGCCAACTTCTTCACTCTCCTCTTTCACTTACATCAAGAGGCTCTTTAGTTCCTCTTCACTTTCTGCCATAAGGGTGGTATCATCTGCATATCTGAGGTTATTGATATTTCTCCTGGCAATCTTGATTCCAGCTTGTGCTTCTTCCAGCCCAGCGTTTCTCATGATGTACTCTGCATAGAAGTTAAATAAGCATACAGCCTTGACGTACTCCTTTTCCTATTTGGAACCAGTCTGTTCCATGTCCAGTTCTAACTGTTGTTCCTGACCTGCATACAGGTTTCTCAAGAGACAGGTCAGATGGTCTGGTATTCCCATCTCTTTCAGAATTTTCCACAGTTTATTGTGAACCACACAGTCAAAGGCTTTGGCATAGTCAATAAAGCAGAAATAGATGTTTTTCTGGAACTCTCTTGCTTTTTCCATGATCCAGCGGATGTTGGCAATTTGATCTCTGGTTCCTCTGCCTTTTCTAAAAGCAGCTGGAACATCTGGAAGTTCGTGGTTCACATATTGCCGAAGCCTGGCTTGCAGAATTTTGAGCATTACTTTACTAGTGTGTGAGATGAGTGCAATTGTGCGGTAGTTTGAGCATTCTTTGGCATTGCCTTTCTTTGGGATTGGAATGAAAACTGACCCACGACCAAGGTAAGAGAAACCCAAATAAGATGGTAGGTGTTGGGAGAGGGGATCAGAGAGCAGGCACAATGAAACCATAATCACAGAAAACTAGCCAATCTGATCACACAGACCACAGCCTTGTCTAACTCAATGAAACTAAGCCATGCTGTGTGGGGCCAGCTAAGACGGGGGGGTCATGGTAGAGAAATCTGACAGAATATGGTCCACTGGAGAAGGGAATGGCAAACCACTTCAGTATTCTTGCCTTGAGAACCCCATGAACAGGATGAATAGGCAAAATGTTAGGATACTGAAAGATGAACTCTCTAGGTTGGTAGGTGCCCAGTGTGCTACTGGAGATCACTGGAGAAATAACTCCAGAAAGAAAGAAGGGATGGAGCCAAAGCAAAAACAATACCCAATTGTGGATGTGACTGGTGATAGGAGCAAGGTCCAATTCTCTAAAGAGCAATATTGCATAGGAACCTGGAATGTTAGGTCCATGAATCAAGGCAAATTGGAAGTGGTCAAACAGGAGATGGCAAGAATGAACATCGACATTCTAGGAATCAGCGAACTAAAATGGACTGGAGTGGGTGAATTTAACTCAGATGACCATTATATCTACTACTGTGGGCAGGAATGCCTTAGAAGAAATGGAGTAGCCATCATGGTCAACGAAAGAGTCTGAAATGCAGTACTTGGATGCAATCTCAAAAAACAATGTGATCTCTGTTCGTTTCCAAGGCAAACTATTCAATATCACGGTAATCTACGCCTATGCCCCAAACAGTAGTACTAAAGAAGCTGAAGTTGAATGGTTCTATGAAGGCCTACAAGACCTTTTAGAACTAACACTCCCAAAAGATGTCCTTTTCATCATAGGGGCTGCTGCTGCTAAGTTGCTTCAGTCGTGGCCGACTCTGTGCGACCACATAGACAGCAGCCCACCAGGCTCTCCCGTCCCTGGGATTCTCCAGGCAAGAGCACTGGAGTGGGTTTCCGTTTCCTTCTCCAATGCACAAAGTGAAAAGTGAAAGTGAAGTCATGCCTGACTCTCAGCAACCCCATGGACTGCAGCCCACCAGGCTCCTCCGTCCATGGGATTTTCCAGGCAAGAGTACTGGAGTGGGTTGCCATTGCTTTCTCCTCATTATAGGGGACTGGAATGCAAAAGTAGGAAGTAAAGAAACACCTGGAGTAGCAGGCAAATTTGGCCTTGGAGTACGGAATGAAGCAGGGCAAAGGCTAATAGAGTTTGGATTTTTTTTTTTTTTTTTTTTGCATACCACTGGCTAAAGAATCCCAATATCTTTTTGCCTTTGAGTGGAAGGCCCCAGGAGAAAAACAACAGATGACTTGGACAGTATTACCTCAGGGGTTCAGAGATAGCCCCCACCTGTTTGGACAGGCCCTTAGCCATGATCTCCCAGATCTGGACTTGGGACCTAAGGGAAAATATTACAATATGTAGATGACCTATTAATCTGCTCTCCAGATGAGAAAAATGCCTAACAACATGCAATTCAGGTTCTAAACTTTTTGGCAGAAAGGGCATATAAAGTCTCCCGTGCTATGGCACAGATGGTCGAGACAAAGGTCACTTACCTGGGAGTTCAGATTACACACGGGTCCAGGAGGCTGTCCTCTGATCGGGTACAAGGAATCCTCCAGTTGCCCTCCCCCATGACTCGAGAACAATTGGGAGCTTTCCTGGGGCTAACTGGGTATTGTAGAATCTGGATACCCAACTATGGTCTAATTGCCCAGCCCTTATATGAAAACTTTAAGGGATGAGATGATTCAATCCCACTGATGTGGGGAACTCCTCAAAATAAGGCAGAGGCTACACCAAAACAGGCCTTAACTCAGGCACCTGCCTTGAGGTTACCAGATCCAGAAAAAGCATTCCAACTTTATGTCCATGAAAGAGAGGGAATAGCCTTGGGAGTGTTAACTCAAAGGTTGGGATCTGAGCCCCAGCCTATATCTTGCTTATCCAAGAGGCTCGATCCAACCACCTGAGGCTGACTCCCCTGGCTTTGTAATCTTGCAGCTATTGCAATCATGATAGAAGATGCTTTAAAACTCTCCTTTGGAGGCAAACTAACTATTTTATCAGCCACCAAGTAAAACAACTCCTAAATGGGTGAGGCCATTTATGGATGTCTGATCAAAGTATCCTCAGATATCAAGTAATGCTGAAGGAAATTCCAGGCCTCACTATATCCTCTTGTGAGGTTCTTAACCCAGCCACCCTCTTGCTTACCCCCGAGGGCTCTCTCCCCTTTCACTCTTGTCTAGAAACCTTGGACCTCTGGACAAAACCCCCAGAGGGATTATCAGAAGATCCTCTGACCAATCCTGAGGAAATCTGGTACACTGATGAAAGCAGCTTTGTCTTGGATGGAAAAAGAAGAGTCAGGTATGTAGTAGTCTCCAATTTTGAGATCATAGGGGTTAAGCCTCTGCCACCAGGTACTTCAGCCCAATTAGCCGAGCTCATAGCCCTGACTTGAGCTTTAGAGCTGGGAAAAGGAAAAAGAATAGCCATTTACACTGACTCCAAGTGTGCCTTTCTGGTGCTACATGCACATGCAGCTATTTGGAAAGAAAGGGGCCACTTGACCACCTGAGGGTCCCCAATCCAATATGGTGATCAAATTCTTTGACTCTTGGAGGCAGTCCATCTGCCCACTGAGGTTTCAGTCTCCCACTGTAAAGGACACCAAAAAAGGAGCATGGAAGTGGCACGAGGGAACCAAGCAGCTGATCAGGCAGCTAAGAGAGAAGCATTATAGAATCATGATCTAATAGGGGTTGCCACCTTAGTTACACAGACTAATTTGCCAAAAACTCCTTCATATACTGAAGGTTAGACTCCTAAAGCTAAGAGTGAGGGCTTTCAAGAAGATCATATGGAGTGGTTCGAAAAGGAGGGCCTCCTTTTTCTGCCTGGAAATCTCCAATGGAAGTTGGTTAACTCCTTACATGCCACCACTCATTTAGGGGAAAAGGTCCTCCAAAGATTACTAGAAAGGTCCTTCAGAGGAACAGGCTTCCAAACAACTATAAGACAAGTGGTCTCCTCTTGTCCCACTTGCCAATGAAACAACCCCCAAGGAGTTTGAAGACCCCAGCTGGCCCAGCCCATCCAATGACATGGGGCCTACCCAGGAGAAGACTGGCAGATGGACTTCACCCAGATGCCAGTTTCTCAAGGGTATAAATAACTATTGGTCATGATAGATACATGCACAGGATGGATTGAAGGCTTTCCCACCCAGACTGAGAAGGCTGAGGAGGTGGTAAAAAAAACTGCTCCATGAAATCATTCCAAGATTTGGTCTGCCCAGGTCATTACAAAGTGACAATGGGACATCATTTACTTCTAAGGTCACCCAAGGGGTCTTGAAAGCATTGGGCATTACTTATTATCTCCATTGTGCCTGGAGGCCTCAATCTTCAGGAAAAGTAGAAGAAGCCAACCAATTCTTAAAATCAGCGATAAAAAAGATAACCCAGGAGACCTCCCTGGATGGAAGGAGGCTTCTCCTCTGCACCCGTATTGCCCCTAAGGAACAGGTTGGTCTTAGTCCTTATGAAATGCTATAGGGGAGACCTTTTGTTTATGTCAATGACCTCTTCCTAGATCCAGAGGTTCAGACCCTCCAGTCTTATACCATGGCCATTGGACAATTCCAACAGGATATACGCTTGTGGGGTATGAACCAGGACCCAAAAGATTCTAAGGAGTCACCACTATATGCTCCAGGGACTCAAGTCCTAATTAAAATCTGGAAAGATGGTTGCCCAAAGGCTCAACTCCAGCCCATATGGAAGGGCCCCTACTCTGTAATACTTTCTACCCCCACAGCAGTTAAGGTGCCAGGACATGACTCCTGGATTCACTACTCACAAGTCAAGTCGTGGAAGAAAACAGAAGAGGACACTCAACTCACCTGTGAGCCCCTGGGAGATCTCAGATACCTATTCAGGACTACCAATGAGTGCCATTCTAATGAACACCCCCAAAATCTGGTCTCTGGGGATAAGATTTCTCAGGATAACTCTAAAGAGCCAACACAGCTTGGCAGGGATAGTACTCCAAAACAGATAGGAGATAGATCTTCTGATCCCTAAACAAGGAGGGACTTGAGCCATCCTGGCGATGTGATGCTGCTTATGATTATTGCATTTAGTGTTAATTGTCTAACCTGTTTTGTCTCCGCCCAGGTCAACAAGCTACAACATGCAGTGCCAGTTCAACAAAGTTGTAAGACTACAGCAGACCACGAAAAATATCACTTACCCTTAGATGGACACCTCTATAAGGACTCTGAGGCCTGAGACTAGCAAGAGGGGGAGGCCCAATGCCCCTTGCTGTCCCAGTTCAGCAGGAAGTAGCCAGAAAGACCTCGATGCCCCTATTCCCAAATAATTGAGCCTCCTGTCTCTTGAGGGGGGAATGTTAGGTAGTTAGAATAAGGAAAAGGAGTCCGGAATGGTGGCGGCTAAAAGATAAGGAAAAAGCCTGGGAAAATAGAGCAAAGGAAGGTTCAAGGACTGGAGTGAGGACCTCAGGTAGAACAAACAACAATCCTGGCTAACTCAATTTACATAGGGCAGGCCCAGGGGGAAAAGAAAACCAAATAAAAAGAGGAGCCAGAGGGCTCTCTCTCTCTCTCTCCCCCCTGAGTGCTGGGGCACTCTTCTCTTCGTGTCTTTGGGTCAACATGCCCTCATGCCTTGAGGATGGATTTTCCTGTTATTATCTAAATAAAATAGAGCTATAACATGGAGCTGTAACACTGAATTGTCTAAGAGCTATAACACGGTCCGTTTGAGACCTGAGAGCTATAACACAGCCTGTCCAAGACCCGAGAGCTGTGACACGCCCAGGGCTCTAACATCCGTCACTCCAAATCTTTGTTGAGGATGAGATAGAACCGAGGAGCATACACTCGCCCGACAACTTGTTTCTGAGGGAACAAAAAAGAATGTGGAGGTCTTTCTTTAGCACATTCTCATTTCAGGGGGAAAGGTCAACAATTCAGATAAACCCTATTTCATATCTCAATCGGGCTCACAAGGAGCCAGCCTTACTGAATTAGTGAAAATCTCTCCAATTTAGAGTAAGGGGCAAAAATTCTTCTGGAAAGGTATGATCTTCAGTGTTTGAGATTACTTCGTTTGAATACATACACATGTTATTTATTAAACTAAAAGATATTTGCCTTCTAAGTGATGACATTTGTGTTTTCATTTCCATTTCCTCCAAGATTTCTACCAATGAGTAACCTTTATTGGGTTGAAGGAGGAAGAGGGTGTTTGAATGACATTCAGAAACATGCAGTCTACAGTGGACCAGCAGAGTGGTGACTCGGTTACCTCCCTCAGGCCATTGGCCATACATGGTGGTTTTTCTGTGACAAACTCTGCTTCCTTCAGTAGTTTCCACAACCCAAGTCCTTGTCTTTTTCATCATATTATGATAGCCTCCCCTTCTCTCTGTACTCCCACACATCCTTATGCATAGATACTTAAACAATTTCCTTTATGCACATCTTGATTTCTTATCAGAAATCAATATTTTGAAGACTTTTTTCTTCATGGAGTACTATCATTTCAAAATCAAAATATTTTGCAATTGTTGAAAACTCACAGAAATATTCCATGCCTGAGCTGACAGGAAATTGTAATCATATTGTCAAGCAATTGCTCTGATTGTGGCAAAGTGAGAATGTTAGATTACATGTGTCAGCATGTGAAGATAAGGGCTGCGCAGTGAACAGCATGTTGAAGGCTTGATAGGAGACGGGGAGTTTATCGCTGTAAACCGCAGCCTGCTGTCGACAGTACTGCCACCTCAGCATTCCTCCATTTGCATTAGGAACCCTTTATGATCAATAAAGTGTCTCAGTTGAACTATTTGGAAAGCATTCTGAACATTCCTGGAAGAGCCTGTTCTGTCAATTAATTTGTGATAATCTGCAAGCCAGGGTTAAACAACGAATGGTTTCAAATGGGTGATATCGGTCCATCTTTCTCAGACTGGATCTAATAGCATTAATACATTCATTTCATATGAGCGACTATACAGCAAGAGAATAAATGCTTTTCTGCTAAAATGGATGAAATCCTTTGGTAGCCAGTTTTCTTGGGTATTGAAAGATTTATTGCCAATCTCTCCTGGTTTTTCCCCTGGTCACAGCAAGACCCTTAAGGTTCTTCATCACCTTCCTCTCCTCCCATGGCGACTTGCAGCCTCCACCAAGGTTATCCATTATTCAGAGCCTCAGTGTGCTGCAGCTACTTCCACAGCCTCATCACTCAGCATCCACTGTGTCTTCTTCCCCAGAGGCAGGAGAAGGCTGTGGAGTTGAGGTCAGCATGTGCTGGCTTCATTCTTTTATCCAAGTTGGCAGTCAGGTATTTTAAGGTGCTATATTTATTATTCAGTTGCAAAACCAGGGCGATTTCTGTGACTGATATTGTGGTATATATACTAGATGTTTATTAAATAAATATATATTTTATGATGTGCATTATTTATTAAACTAAACATTATTCTACTCGTGTATCTTTTGGGCCACTCTTTTTCTTCCTTTCTCTTTACATTCTTTTAGTTTCACTTTGCTTTATAACTCTATTCCTGCTCATTGGGACCAATATTCTATGGACATTCTCTTGTAAGAGTTGGACACTTTGGGAAGCTAAATTAACTCCTTCTGACCCTTTGGCCATCACTTTGTAATTGTTTGTTTCAATACCCTGAAGGGGACCTTAGCTTCCTGAGTTGATGAGTTAAACTTTCAGGAAGCCGGTGGGCTCAGGGAGGCAAGTTTTAAAACAAACCCTGCAGATTTCCTCAGAGTAGTTTTGGGCACTCTACCTTGTTCACATGGACTGTGAGTAATCTCAGCTGCTGAAAGGGAAGCAGACCCAGGAAACACTGAGGGTTTTTGTCTTGTGTGTATTCACTCCAGTCACCTCTGCTCCTCACTTCCCCTACCTTGCTTCACTTAAAACTCTTGGAGCCTTAAGGCAGTGCAGGTAGCTGTGGGGAGCAGATGGTCATCTCATGAAAACCTCTTTTCATGTTAAAAAAAAAGTCAGTGAGGGGCTTAATTTTCTTTTCAGGATAAGATCTAAAATAGGAAACAAACTGGCACGTATTCTGTGTCCAACACAGATTTGTGGATTTTCAAATACTTACAGTGTGGAAGAAGGTTACTTCTCACCTTCAGTGATTTGTTATATAAAAAAATGCATTATTTAACAGTTGTTAGATAAGCAGTAGCCTGTGATGTTATTAGAGGACATCAAATGAACTGGAGAGTCAACTTGGTATTTCATTTTTGTTTTTCTAGCCTCTTTCAAAACATCCAGTACAATAGAGTATCTTGGGACTCCTGCTTTAAAGATGGGCATGAGAAATCTTGCAACTGTTTTATGAGTCCCCAGGTGAATAATAGGCCCACCCTTAATATTTGTGGTTTTTACTTGGAGCCAGTGTATAAATGGAGGCTCTTGCCTGGCATGCTGGGCCCATGCAGAAGTCTATAGCTGGGACCCTGTTGTTGGCTAGTCTATGGGGAGTACAGAAAGTAACTAGCAACACCAATTATCTGTTTCCTTGTATTATTCATCTTATGTGTTTTGGAGTATTTTGTCTCTACCTACCCCAAATGTCTGAGATTTTCAAGGAAGCACTGGCACAGCTTTTACAGTCTTAGTAGTGCTTGGCACAGGGCTGTGGACATAGCAATAATAATGATATAATAATAATTTTACTGTTTTATAACTGCATAAAGATTTAGGTTATATGAAACTCCTTATATCTCAAATCTGTGAGATAAATATTAGATGCAGATGCAAGGAAATTATATTTAAAGAAGAATGATGTATGACTTAGAAAATGCACCCCAGCAATTTAAATCCATTGTTTCCAAGAATCCTTTTGAGCCCTTTTCTTTCTCAAGTAGGCACTTTCATTCCAATCCCAAAGAAAGGCAGTGCCAAAGAATGTTCAAACTACCGCACAATTGCACTCATCTCACACGCTAGTAAAGTAATGCTTAAAATTCTCCAAGTCAGGCTTCAACAGTACGTGAACTGTGAACTTCCAGATGTTCATGCTAGATATAGAAAAGGCAGAGGAAGCAGAGATCAAATTGCCAACATCCGCTGGATCATCATAAAAGCAACTGAGTTCCAGAAAATTATCTACTTTTGCTTTATTGACTGCAACAAAGCCTTTGACTATATGGATCACAACAAACTGTGGAAAATTCTTAGAGTTTTGGGAAAACAAGACCACCTGACCTGCCCTGAGAAATCTGTATGCAGGTCAAGAAGCAACAGTTAAAACTGGACATGGAACAACACACTGGTTCCAAATAGGGAAATGAGTACATCAGGCTGTATATTGTCACCCTGCTTATTTAACTTATATGCAGAGTACATCATGAGAAATGCTGGGCTGGAGGAAGCACAAGCTGGAATCAAGATCGCCAGGAGAAATATCAATAACCTCAGATATGCATGTGCCACCACCCTTATGGCAGAGAGTGAAGAGGAACTAAAAAGCCTCTTGATGAAAGTGAAAGAGGAGAGTGAAAAAGTTGGCTTAAAACTCAACATTCAGAAAACTAAGATCATAGCATCTGGTCCCATCACTCATGGCAAATAGATGGGGAAACAATGGAAACAGTGAGAGACTTTATTTTTGGGGGCTCCAAAATCACTGCAGATGGTGACTGCAACCATGAAATTAAAAGACATTTGCTCCTTGGAAGAAAAGATATGACCAACCTAGAGAGCATATTAAAAAGCAGAGACATTACTTTGCCAACAAAGGTCCATCTAGTCAAGGCTGTGGTTTTTCCAGTAGTCATGTATGGATGTTAAAGTTGGAACATAAAGAAAGCTGAGCACTGAATAATTGATGCTTTTGAACTGTGGTGTTGAAGAAGACTCTTGAGAGTCCCTTGGACTGCAAGGAGATCCAACCAGTCTATCCTAAAGGAAATCAGTCCTGAATATTTACTGGAAGGATGATGCTGAAGCTGAAACTCCAATACGTTGGCTACCTGATGTGAAGAACTGACTCACTGGAAAAGACCCCGATCCTGGGAAAGATCGAAGGCGGGAGGAGACAGGGACGACAGAGGATGAGATGGTTGGATAGTATTACTGACACAATGGACATGAGTTTGAGTAGGCTCCAGGAATTGGTAATGGACAGGGAAGCTTGGTGTGCTGCAGTCCATGGGGTCACAGAGAGTCGGACACGACTGAGCAACTGAATTGAACTTGGGTTTAGCAGCCGTTAATCTCTGGTCCTTTTATGTTCCCTTGACAATTGTTCATATATCTCTTTTTAGCAATCCTCACATTCTATTTATATTATTGTTCTTTAAGCATATATCTTAGCTCGCCTTCTGGAATGTGAGATGTTAAAGCAGAAGGAGTCTCACTCACCTTTGTGGGATCCTGTACATTCCAGAAAGACTTAATCCTTGCTTGGTAAATGTGTGTTTGAATTTAAATATGGAAAATAGTTAATGCAGCATCTTTTCATTAAATGCACTTTGGGGAAAGATAAATATCACACAAATAAATCATTGTTTATACTCTGTAGACCCTGAGAACAGATCCTCAAAAATACAATATTGTGTAGTTGTGGTTTTTTTTTTTTTTTCAGTTACTAAATCATGTCTGATTCTTTTGTGAACCCATGCACCAGGCTCCTCTGTCCATGGGGTTTCCCAGGCAAGAATACTGGAGTGGGTTGTCATGCCCTCCTTCAGGGGATCTTCCTGACCCAGGGATATAACCTGTGTCTCCTGCATTGGCAGGCAGATTCTTTACCACTGAGCCACCAAGGAAGTATAGTTATGAGTGCGTGTGTGTGAAGTCGCTTCATAACACCTTTTTAAAAAAGGAATTTTAGATTTGAAAACTGGTTTATTTCATTACACATCAGAAATCTACACCATCTTTGATCAAAACTCTATCCAGATTAACTTGATAAAATAACTGATTAATATAAAAACAATATTTAAAAATTACCAGTTGAAGAGTAATAAAAGTTTCCCTCTTCAAACCATGGTTTAATAAGTACTAGGATGGTGCTCACAATCAACATATAAATGTTTATCAGAGCATTTGTTCTTTAGGCAAAGTTACTTATTATTTAAGAAAGGACTGGGATAAGTGATATGCAAATCTTCAAACTACATGAATTTGCTACTGCAATGAAAGTGAAAGTTGCTCAGTTGTGTCCAACTTTGCGACCCCATGGACTGTACAGTCCATGGAATTCTCTAGGCCAGAATACTGGAGTGGGTAGCTGTTCCCTTCTCCAGGGGATCTTCCCAACCCAAGTATTGAACTCAGGTCTCCCTCATTGAAGGCGAATTTTTTACCAGCTGAGCCACTAGAGAAGCCCAAGAATACTGGAGTGCATAGACTATCCCTTCTCCATGGATTTTCCTGACCCAGGATCTGAACCGGGGTCTCCTGCATTGCAGGCTGATTCTTTACCAGCTGAACTACCAGGGTAGTGTGTGAATAGCTTTCACCTTCAACAACGAATTAAAACATGTTTTGTCTGGTATGAAAGACTTTTTCACATTACACTAGACAATTCCCTTCTAACTTCCACCCACTCATTATATTTTAAAAAATTTAACAGTATCTCCTAGGTGATGATTGAATAGTGGTTATCTTTTTTGTTGTGTCACCTGTACTGACTGATACAAGATCATGTGATGGAGTCTTATACTTACCGTAGAGGATTTTACATTAGAAGTGAGGATGTAAATGATGTCTAAAAGAACTTTAATTACTGACATATCGTTTGTGTTAAATCTTTCATATCCCAAGGGGGTCTTAAAGTTCTGAGAACAGCATCTCCTTGTATTCTCTTTCCTTTAAACATCACCTTACACTTCTCACGCACTCCTGTGCTTTTCCTCTTCTTTCAACTAGATAGGTTCATATCTCTACTGAGTGATAAGATTTCTGAGCATTTATAGCTAATTTTTTACTTGGTCCGAGAATGAAAACATGTTGAAAAATTAAAAACTTCTTGAACAATTAAACCACAACTTGTCTCCTTTGCTAGGAAGTAGCATCAAGTAGCCATTTCATTATTTTTGCTTTTAAATTGTGCCAATACAACATAAACCAGATAATATATAGCAAAAGCTACCTAACTATGAAAATATTTATTACCCTCCCTGCTTCTATTTTTTGAAAAGTCTGGTCAAAGTTTGCTGCCAAATATGATAACTTTAAAGATTGATGGATTTGGGTATCTGTTTTCATTGTAATTCTTAAAGATCCTACCATTTTCTCCTATTCCTGCCAATCTCAAAGCCAGTGATCTCTGGTTTATCCTCTATGACCTCTTTGTATGGTATTATCTTAATTTTTAATTTTCCTTAAAGCCAAGATCCTTCTTGCCTCAGGACCATTAAATTTACTCTTCCTTTTCAGTCTAGGGTGTTCTGCTTTTATCCCTGTTTTCTCCTTTTCTTCCTTCTCCTTTCTGCACTTTTTGGGAGTTGGTATATTATTCTATTCTCAAATTCTAACTTACATGTTATTTCTTGGAGGACTTGAAGAGAAATATTAACAAATTGAGAGACCAGGGGAAGTTTAACAGTGATAATACAAAAAATTAGTATTCACCAGGATTTGGGGTGAACAAAAAGATGTTTGGACCTACATTGCCCATTCTCTACTTGGGAGTCCCTTGTGTGCTCATACTTACTTGCTCAATCGTGTCCAACTCTTTGTGATGCCATGGACTGTAGTCTTCCAGGCTCTTGTGTCCAAGGAATTTTCCAGGTAAAAATACTGGAGTGGGTTTTCATTTCCTCCTCCAGGGGATCTTCCTAACCCAGGGATTGAACCCTTGTCTCCTGCATCTCCTGCATTGTCAGGTGGATTCTTTATCATTGTGCCATCTTGGAAGTCCCTCTTCCCTCCCAAATATGAATGGCACTGCCTCTCTTTCTGACTTTTCACTCCTTATTGTTTCTAGCAACTACTTTAATCATATTTGTTTTCTTCCATTCCTCTGAGAGAAGCCCAGCCACTCTGGTGTGTACATTTTGATGGAACAGAATAGAGAATCTGTAGAATACATGTTTACAATGAGGCTTAAATTTTTCTCTTGTTTTCTTTCTCTGAGGCAGGCTTGCTTATTCCCCAAGGCCTGATGGATGTCATATAATCAATACAATCTCCTATACTTCTTAAAGCTAAATGGTCCCTGCCACCTTCTTCCGTATTAGTTATTCTAGGGTTCTGATATAAACTGAATGCCTATGTTCCCACAAAATTCCTAAATTGAAGCCCTAATCTCCAGTATGATGCTATTTGGACGTGGAGCCTTTGGAAAGTATTTTTGGTTTAAATAAAATCATGAGCTCATGATGGGATTAATGCTTTAAACAAGAAAGAAGAGACATGCAATGACTCTCTGCTTGTACACACCAAGGCAAGGCTATGATACATAACCAGCAAGAGGGCCCTTATCAAGAACCTGACCATGTATGGCACTCTGATGTCGGATTTCCAACCTTCAGAAAGTGAGAAATAAATGTGTGTGGTTTAAGGCCCCTTGTCTGTGGTATTTCATGATAGCATCCAGAACAACCCACAGATTCCTAGAGATTGTGGATCATGGGCACAGTAGGAGCCAATCAGAGAGTTAAAGAGCTGGTAGTTTGTGCAGTAGAGCTTGAAAATAACCCCTGAAGCAGTGATGTACTTTTGGGAAAGACTTGGGGATGTGGTGCAAGGGTAGAGAAGCAGTGGGTACTACATGCTGGTGAGCATGGGCAGGGCTGGGTCCTGAGGCTAATAAGTTAGATGGAAGATTCCAAAATAGTGCTTGCCAGCACCAGTGTTTTTACAGTAGAAAGAGCTCCCCAAATGCCTGCTGCCAGTGTCCAGATCTCCAGGATGAGCTCCTGTTACCTCCTGCTTCTCTAGGAGACTCCAAGATTAGCAGGTGGGGCTGACCTAGGCTCCTCTCCAATTATTGCTTCTTCCCTGGTCCACAGTTTGTGAGATTTTCTGTGCTCGCTTTAAGAGTGGAGTCTCATTTCCCACAGACCTCTGGAACTCCTGCAATAAGCCCATTGGTTTTCAAAGTAAAATGTTCTGGGAGCTCATCTTCCCGGGTAGGGCCTCTGGGCTATAGAACCAGAAGTGAGGCTCAGACCCCTTGCTCCTTGGGGAGAACCCTGTAATTGTAATTATTCTCCTGTCTGTGGGCTGCCACTCCAGTGGGTATGGATCTTGACTATACTATGACTCCACTCCTCCTACCTGTCTTCTGGTTCTTCCTTTAATCTTTAGTCATAGAAAATCTTTCCTGGGAGCTTCCCATCTCTTTCACGATTGTGCGTGCATGCTAAGTCACTTAAGCTGTGGCCGAATCTGTGGACTCCACAATCTGCAGTTGGACTGCAGCCTGCCAGACTCCTCTGTCCATGGGATTCTCCAGGCAAAAATACTGGAGTGGATTCCCTTGCCCTTCTCCAGGGGATCTTCCTGACCCAGGGATCAAACCTGCATCTCTTGCATTTACTGCATTGGTGGGGGTGGGGTTCTTTACCACTAGTGCCACCTGGGAAGCCCTTTTCATAGATAGTTGTTCTGTAAATAGTTGCATTTTTGTTGTGAGAGAAGGTGAGTTCAGGTCTCTATACCTTGCCTTCTTGTGAATTCCCTCAGGCCCTTTTTCAATTAAATTGATTTTAAAAAGGGACTCTAGAACACTGTAGTTACATAAATATCAATAATATATAGCATATTAACATAAGTATGACTATCAAGAATATTTTAATATAAAAATTTTCAAAATTTTAATTGAAAAGTAAGTAAAATACTTTATTCTAATTTTGTATAATACATGTTTGATTATTCATATTTTTAGAAAATATGTCTTTAAATTTTAGTAAGAATGTAGATGATATAAATTTTTTTTTGAAAATGCATTTTTTTTGAGGTTTCATAACCTGTGGTTCCTTTAAGGACTTTCTATTTAGATGAGTTTTATGTTCATATGTTTTCCTATCCTAATGGATAAACTTTTGCTTAAAGTTGGAGAGCTGTCATACTCCCAAGATAAACTTAATGGTGCAAAAATATTAAGCTCTCATTAAACAATATAATGAGACTCTCTTCAAATCTGCGTTGGAGAGTCCCTATAATTCTCTCCTCTCTCACTTTAAGTATATCTCTCTCTCTCTCTCTCTCTCTCTCTTTTTTTTTTTTTTGCTCAGAATATTAGTAAATGAATCAATGGTTGTAAGAAATTCTTGGGTGTCTTACCTCAAAACTTGTGATTGTTTTTCTCAAAAACAGCATTGAGCTTTTAAAGAGTGGTTTACTTATCCATTGCTGCATACTGAATTATGCCATAAATCCTGGCTTAAAAAAATAGACATTTATTATCTCACAATTTCTATAGGTCTTAAATCTAGACATGGCTTAGCTGGGTCCTTTGGGGTCAAGGTCAGTCATGAGCTTGATTGAAATTATGATTGTGGCCCAGGCTTGGTCTCATCTGCAGGCTTGACAAGAAGAAGATTCACTTCTAAATCTACTCCTGTGGTTGTTGGAAGGATAGACCTCCTTGTGGGCTATTGTACTTAAACCTTATTTGCTCACTGGCTCTTGATCAGAAGCTTCCCTCAGTTCCTGACCACATGAACTCTCATTACAGAGGCTCATCATGGCAGCTGGTGTCCCTAAGAGGGGTGACAGAGAGTATTAAAGAGTATTAAGCCATGGTCTTTCTTTAACTTAATGTAGGAGTTGACTTCCCATCACTTTTGCTGTAATATATCTCATGAAACAATTCTCTAGCTGCAACCCACATTGAAGGGAGAGTCAGATGCAAGAACATGAATTCCAAGAAATAGGGTTCATTAAGAGCTGTTTTAGAGTCTGCTTACAACAAACCTGCTTCACCAACAACTCTCTTCCTTCACTAAGTTGGGAGCAATACTTTCTTTATTTGGGACAATCAAAAACTTCAGAGCCAACTTTGAACTGTCTTTTTTCTCCCTCAAATGACATTCTAGACTGTGAGGAAGTCTTGTCAGTTCTGTTTTAAAAATAAATGCAGACTTTTATCACTTCCCATGCTTTCACCGCTATCACCCTGGCCTTAGACCCCAGCACCTTGAGTCTAGATGACCGAAAGAGCCTCCTAATAAGTGTTTCTGCTTTTGTCCTTACCCACCATAAGTCTACTCTCTACACGACAGCCAGAGAGATCCTTGTAAAACAGAAATCAGCCATGTCATTCTCTTTAAAATCTCCTTTGGCTTTCCATTTAACTCCAAGTAGAAGCCAAAATTTATGATGCACTCCAAAGCTTTTCATGAGTTGGCTCTTCATTCTTTACTACTCTCTTAAGTGCTCTGCTCCAACCACACTAACTTCTCTCTATTCCTCTAGCTCAAGGACAGGCTATGGCCAAGGGCTTTTCCTATGGCTTTCTCATCTGCCTGTAAGGCTCTTTCCCTAAATATCTGCTTGGCTAACTTTCTCTGCACAAAAGTTCTCTTTTAAACCTTGATAAAGCCTGCCCTGATCATTCAAATTTTGTATACCAACCTATCCTCCTCACCTCCATCCCTCCAACCTGATCTACTTTCTTTATACCATAGCACATATCATCTCCTATGAATTGAATTAAGTTCTTCCAAAAAGAGTCATATGATGAAGTTTTAACTCTCATTATGTCAAAATGTGACTTTATTTGAAAATAAGGTTACTGTATATATAATTGGTTAAGATGAGGTCAAATTGAAATAGAGTGGGCCCCTAGTCAAATATGACTGGTATCCTTATAAACAGAGGGTTAGGACACAGACACACACAGAGAAAGAAAGCCATGTGAAGATGAAGGCAAAGATCATGGTAATGTGTCTTCAAGCCAAGGAATGCCAAAAATTGCCTGCCAACCACCAGAAGCTAGATGAGAAGCTTGAAATAGATTCTTTCTCATAGCCCTCAGAGGGGCTGGCCTACACCTTGATCTTAGTCTTCTAGCCTTCAGAACTGACAGATGATTGCTTTTTAAGTCACCTAGGTTGTAGTACATTGTTGTGGGATGCCTAGCAAATTGATATATCATCTCTTATTATATTAGCAACTTAATTTTTATTATTTGTATATTAATAGTTTAATCTTGTGTGCCACACAAGATGCAGGTTTGATCCCTGGGTCATGAAGATTCCTTGGAGGAAGAAATGGTAACCCCCTCAAGTATTCTTGCCTGGAAAATTCCATGGACAGAGGAGCCTGGTGGGCTATAAAGTCCATTGGGTCACAAAGAGTTGGACACAACTGAGTGACTGAGCATACACACACTGTGTTTTTTTATTGAAATGTAACCATCTTAAGGGCCAGGATCTTTGCACAGTTTGGTCACTGGCAGAGATCCATCCCTGGCATATAGTAGGGTCTAGACAAATAATTTGGAGAAGGCAATAGCACCCCACTTCAGTACTCTTGTCTGGAAAATCCCATGGATGGAGAAGCCTGGTAGGCTGCAGTCCATGGGGTCTCTAAGAGTCGGGTATGACTGAGTGACTTCACTTTCACTTTCCACTTTCATGCATTGGAGAAGGAAATGGCAACCCACTCCAGTATTCTAGCCTGGAGAATCCCAGGGACAGAGGAGCCTAGTGGGCTGCCGTCTATGTGGTCGCACAGAGTTGGACACGACTGAAACGACTTAGCAGCAGCAGACAAATAATTATTGAATGAATGACCAAGAAACAAATTTTCTCCATGAAATTATTTATGCTATATTAGGTTATGCTCAAAGAACTAATTGCAAAGTTCTGTAATGTCCTAATACAGAATGCCTCACTCAAATGTAGATTTTTGTCTTTACAATCTGCCTTGAAACTGCTAACATAATACAGGGGGGTCAATGATGCAAATAAAATAGAA
This sequence comes from Bos mutus, assembly GCF_027580195.1. Taxonomy (NCBI): domain Eukaryota; kingdom Metazoa; phylum Chordata; class Mammalia; order Artiodactyla; family Bovidae; genus Bos; species Bos mutus. The sequence goes on from NC_091619.1 coordinate 35,036,589, forward strand.
AATGTACCACTTTTGACTAATGAGATTAGTAGATACATTGACGACTGGTTGGATTACATAGAGATCACACTAAGAAGTTTCATTACAGATTGAATGGTACTTCAGTAATGATGCTAGTGAGTATCCCTAAAGAGAAATGCTTTGAAGAACTCTATTTGTTCTATAAAATATCAGAAGAGCTTACAGGAGATGAATTATTTAAACTGATAAGTGAATACGTTAGATGCAAACCAGATATCATGGAAACCCTAATGTGTGTGTCCTGAGACTGAGGGAACAATGACAGAAAGTTGTAAAGGCTTTTACATCAGCTCATATTATAAACTGTACGTTTCAAGAAATATATTCTATTCTTCACAGTGAGGCTTTCAGATGTAGACATTGGCTGTAGATCAGAATTCTACTTTTCATGATGTTATCAAAGTGGTGAATCTAATAATATCTAAGCTGCCCCATCCTGTTTTCAGCTTTATGTGAAGAAATGGGATCAGGCACCACTTTTTGCTGTTTCATACTGAACTTTGTTACTCATCCAAGGGAAGAATTTTGTCAAAAATTTAAATGAGCTGTAGGAATCAAAAACGTTTTTTTCCCTGAATGATTCTCACCTTGACTGTTTTGAATCATAGTTATTGGCTTGCTCAACTTTACAGCATTGGACTTCTAAGGAATTTAATGAAAACAATAAGGACTCCATTAAAAACATTAATATGTACAGAGTTTATAACTCAAGTGAAAAACAAATCTTGAAAACATCGAGTGAAAAATATTTTGCTAATAATATTTAGTAGATATTATAATATTAATTGTAATGAAGAATCATTAGCATACAACAGAACATTTGGGTGTATCATCATTTTGAAATACTTGATGTGAAAAAGTTGCATTGGATTTGAAATCCAAATAGATTATCACAGGATTTTTCAAAATTACTTTGGTGAATGAAAGGAAAAAAAAGAGTTATTAGATTTCATATTGTTGTTGAGTCACTAAGTCAAGTATGACTCTTTTGCTACCCCAAGACAGAGGAGCCTGCCAGACTCCTTTGTCTATGGGATTTCCCAGGCAAGAATACTGGAGTGGGTTGCAATTTCCTTCTCCCAGGAATCTTCCTGACCCTGCAACTGAACTCCAGTCTTCTGCATTGGCAGGAAAATTCTTTTCTGCCGAGCCACCAGGGAAGCCCTAGATTTTGTGCCATGCTAAAGAAAAAAAAAATGCTCCAAATTCTGGCAATGATGAGAATTCCATTCACAAGTCAGAAGACTATTAATAATCTTAATGATATTTGCTACCTTTACTTGTGTGAACAAAGTTTCTCATTAATGGTTGAGTGTAAAAAATTGATGGAGAAGGAAATGGCAACCCACTCCAGTACTCTTGCCTAGAAAATCCCATGGACGGAGAAGCCTGGTGGGCTACAGTCCATGGGGTCACAAAGAATCAGACATGACTGAGAGACTTCACTCACTTCATTCTATAAAAGATTGAAGAGGTTATCTGTTTTGGTTACTTATTTCTACACAGCAAAGAGCCCAAAGACTTTGTGGCTTAAAGCAATAAGTTATTATTGCTTACAGTTCTGTAGGCTGATTAAACATTATACAATTTGGCTTTGGATCTCTTATATGGTGGCACCAGTTTTCAGCTGGTTCTATAGTCATTTGAAGTTTGACTAAGATGAGCAGGGCATCTCAGATGATGCTGGCTGTTAGCTGATAACTCCAGTGACATTGTCAACCTGAGTGCCTACACTTGGTCTTTCCATGAAGCTTAGGCTTTTTCCTCATGGCAGCTTGATTCTGAGATGACCATCCCCAAAATAAGGGCTTCAAGATCCCCAGATGGAAGCACCAAAGCTTCTTAAAAGATTTAGTTTCAAAAGATCAAGAATGTTACTCTTGCTGCATTTAATTGGTTAAAAAAATTACTAGGAAATTTCTGCACTCAAGAGAAGGAGAGCTAGATTCTGCTTCTCAATGTGGGAGGCAACATGCATACACAGTGAGGAAAGGAATTCATGGAGGTCATCTTGGAGATGCTCTTCCCATGTGAAGTTTTGATGAAAAATCTAATGTAGACATTTAAAAAATAAGAGTTAAATATGTCCATTAAAGCAAATTTAAGAGTTAATAATAAATATTTCACTTAAAAATAGGTATACTTCATGGATAGGCTTAATGAGTGTCTTTCTCATAAGATAGACTCAATGCTGCTGCTAAGTCATGTCAGTTGTGTCTGACTCTGTGTGACCCCATAGAAGGCAGTCCACCAGGCTCCCGTCCCTAGGATTCTCCAGGCAAGAACACTGGAGTGGGTTGCCATTTCCTTTTCCAGTGCATGAAAGTGAAAAGTGAAAGTGAAGTTGCGCAGTTGTGTCCAACCTTTGGTGACCCCATGGACTGTAGCCTACCAGGCTCCTCCGTCCATGGGATTTTCCAGGCAAGAGTACTGGAGTGGGTTGTCATCACCTTTTGCAATAGACTCAGTAAGTATTGGCTATTAATGAATGTTGACTTTTCAGTATTGCTCTTGGTTAAAGTTGTCAGAATAACAGTGATAACCTCTAATATTTATATGACAATTAATGTATACCAGGTACCATTTCAAGTGCTTTGCAAATATTAACCTATACTAACCTCACAATTACACTGTGAGATAGGTATTATTGCTAGTTTCATGATAAAACTGAGACATAGAAAGTTTTAAGCAACTTACCCAAAGTCACACAGTAAATAGATGACAGAACTAGTATATAACCAAGGATTCTTGGTTTCAAAGCCTGAGCTCTTAACCAGTGTACTATACTATGTAGATTATACTTTTAGTGGGGGAAAAAAGAAAATAACAATTGTAGATCAAATCACAGGTTGTTCAATTTCATGCTTACTTGCACTATAATGTACTTGGTCAATAATATTGTGTTTCCATTTAAGTGATTAATACCTAGAACCCAGGTCTTAATTTTTAATACCATTCTTGAATAAAGGGTATCAGGGCTTCTTGGAGAAATGGCTAAATTTATGGCTGGGGTAGGAAATACACAACAGAAGCCTGGAACACCTTGTAATGCCAGAAATTCAGAAAGTGCTCAAAAACAAACAAAAAAGTAGGATTGGGTATTTCAAGACACAAGAGCCAACAGGAAAGAACTCTCAGTAGCCAAATTGGGGCCAAACTGCACAACAACAACAAGTAGTCTAACTCAGTGTGTACAATAAACATTCATTAATTCATCCTGATGGAAATAAACAGTGAAGAGACAAATCATTCTTAGAAAAAATTCCAAATTATGTATATAACTAATTTTCCTTTAGGAGGTGCAGCTTAATTTCTTGTATCTTCAGGGTGGGCTGGGTGTACAGAATAATTAATTACATGGTGGCTCAGATGGTAAAAAAAAATCTGCCTGCAGTGTGGAAGACCCAGGTTTGATCTCTGGATCAGGAAGACCCACTGGAGAAGAGAATGGCAACCCACTCCAGTATTCTTGCCTGGAGAATTCCATGGACAGAGGAGCCTGGCAGGCTACAAGTCCATGGGTCGAAAAGAGTTGGAACATGACTGAGCAACTAACACTTTCACTTTCCAAAGAGAAGAGTATGGAGAGTGAAAAATAGTAACTTTGCAGTGAAAAAACCTGACAGACACCACCTTAATCAAGAAATCAAGGTTAACTTCACCAGTGATAAGTTATATTGACATCATGCACTCCCTGACTGAATGTGATGAGAAGGGCTATAATTATGAGAAAACATTAAAAATCCAAATTGAGGGCAAAGCTATGGTTTTTCCAGTAGTCATGTATGGATGTGAGAGTTGGACCATAAAGAAAGCTGAGCACTGAAGAATTGATGCTTTTGAACTGTGATGTTGGAGAAGACTCCTGAGAGTCCCTTGGACTACAAGGTGATCCAAACAGTCTTATGCTAAAGGAAATCAGTCTGGAATATTCATTGGAAGGACTGATGCTGAAGCTGAAACTCCAATACTTTGGTCACCTGATGTGAAAAACTGACTCACTAGAAAAGACTCTGATGCTGGGAAAGATTGAAGACAGGAGGAGAAGGGGATGACAGAGAATGAGATGGTTGGATGGCATCACCAACTCAATGGGTATAAGTTTTCATAAACTCTGGGAATTAGTGATGGACAGGGAAGCCTGGCCTGAACGACTGAACTGAACTGAACTATGAAATATGGAACCAGTAGTCTTCAAAGTATCCAGACCATGAAAAACAAGGAAGACAGAGAAACTGTCACAAATCAGAACAGACCAAGGAGACATGAAAGATAAATATGACATGGTGGATTTTGTCATAGAACAGAAAAGAATGCTGATAAAAAAACTGGTAAAATCTGAAGAAAATAAGTGGTTTAGTGAATAATTTTTGAGCAAACTCTGGGAGATAGTAAAGGACCGGGAAGCCTGGCATACTGAAGTCCATGGAGTCACAAAGCATCAGACATGACTTTGCGACTGAACAACGACGAAGTTATAATTTCTTAATTTTAAAAAATAGACCATAGTTACATAAGATGTTAACTAAAGGAAGCTGGATGAAGGGTTTATAAGAACTCTCTGTACTATTTTGGAAATATTCTAGAAATACAGTGTTTTTCCTCCCAGATTAATAAAATAAGTGCAGCATAGAATATCTGTTTATACAATATATGCCCTAATAAAAATACATGCACAAACACAAACAAAAAGGAAAACAGGTGAGAGGAAGGAAAAATTAATATATCATCAACTGATTGTCTCTCGATTTTAGGGTTTTGGATTAATTTTTCCTCCCTTTAATGTTTGTCTATATTTTTACTTGCTGATAATGGGCATATTTCACTTTCATAATTAAAAATGTGAAAAAAGGCAATGTAGTATAAATACAGCTTATGAACAGCATTTGTTAGAGTTCTTAGAATGTTAATTTATGCAAATAAGAACGTTAACTAATTTTTTCAAGTAGTTCAGAACAAGTACAGTGGGAGCTAGGACACTAGTTGGGTGAAGCATCTGGAGGATGTAGAATAGCTTTCTGTCTTCTGATACTTCATCACTTTTGAGAAAGTAAGCGTCAGTGCAATTGATGCTTTCTTCCCATTCCTACTATGGAAAGAATTAACTTTGCAAATTGAGTTTGTCTGAACCTCAGTTTCCTTAGTTGGCACTAAATTGAGAATACCAAATATAGGGTAAAATTGGAGTGAAATATGTAACTACTTTGCAAAGAATTATGCAAATGTTAGAGATTATTATTAGTAGTAGTATTAATACAGGGGTAATAATAGTAGCAGTGGTTGCAATTTGCTACTATAATTATTCAGTATTCTTCAGTGTCCTCTTCATAGGTCATAGTCTTGTCATGTGAAGCGGCTTGTGTAACTTGATGAAGCTAGGAGCCATGCTGTGCAGGCCCACCCAAGATGGACAGGTCAGAGTGAAGAGTTCTAACAAAATGTGGCCCACTGGAGGAGGCAATGGCAACCTACTCCAGTATTCTTACCTGGAGAACACCATTTTGTTGTTGTTATTTAGTCATTAAGTTATATTTTACTCTTTGCAACCCCAAGGACTGTAGCCCACCAGGCTCCTCTGTCTGTGGGATTTTCCAGGCAAGAATCTTGGAGTGGGTTGCCATTTCTTTCTCCAGGGGATCTTTCCAACCCAGGGATCAAACCTGCATCTCCTACATTGGTAGGCAAATTGTTTACCACTTAGGCAACAGAGAAACTCAGAGAACAACCATGGACAATAGGAAGAGGCAAAAAGATACGACAAGGGAAGTTGAGTCCCCCAGGTCAGAAGATGTCTAATATGCTACTGAGAAAGAGTGGGAGGCAATTATTAATAGCTCCAGAAAGAATGGAGCAGCTGAACCAAAGCAGAAATGATGCAGGGTGTGGATATTTCTGGTAGTGAAAGTTAAGTCTGATGCTGTAAAGAATAATATTGCATGGGAACCTGGAATGTTAGGTCCTTGAATCAAGGTATATTGGATGTGGTCAAGCAAGAAATGGCAAGATTGAATATCAAAATCTTAGTAATCAGTGAACTAAAATGGATGGGAATGGGAGAATTTAACTCAGATGATCATTATATCTTCTGCTGTGGGCAAGAAGAGTAGAGATGGAGATGGAGTAGCCCTCATAGTCAACAAAAGCATCTGGAATGCAGTACTTGGGTGCAATCTCAAAACAGATGGAGAAATGTCAGTTCATTTCAAAGGCAAACTGTTCAACATCACAGTAATCCAAGTCTATACCCCAACCACTGATGCTGAAGAAGTTGAAATTGATCATTTCTATGAAGACCTATAACACATTCTAGAACTAATGTCCCCCTCCCCCCCAAAAAAGATGTCCTTTTCATCACAGGGGATTGGAATGCAAAAATAGGAAGTCAAGAATATGCCAAGAATAACAGGCAAGTTTGGCCTTGGAGTCTAAAGCAAGCTAAAGGCTAACAGAATTTTGTTAAGAGAACACGCTGGTCATCACAAACATCCTTTTCCAACAACCCAAGAGATGACTCTACATATGGACATAACCAGATAGTCAATACTGAAATCAGATTTCTTATGTTCTTTGCAGCCAAAGATGGAGAAACTCTGTACAGTCAGGAAAAACAAGCTGATGGTGGCTCATATGGAGAGCTCATTGTAAAGCTCAGGCTTAAATTGAAGAAAGTATGGAAAACCACTAGGCCATTCAGATATAACCTAAATCAAATCCCTCATGATTATACAGTGGAGATGACAAATAGATTCAAAGGATTAGATCTGGTAGACAGAGTGCCTGAAGATCTATGTATTAAGCTTCATAACATCATATAAAGAGGCAGCGACCAAAACCATCCCAAACAAAAAGTAATGCAAGAAGGAAAGTAGTTGTCTGAGGAAGCTTTAAAAATAGCAAAGGAAAAAAGGGAAGTGAAAGGTAAGGGAGAAAGGGGAGGATATACCCAGCTGAATGCATTGTTCCGGAGAATAGGAAGGAGAAATAAGAAGACCGTCTTAAATGATCAAAGAAATAGAGGAAAACAATAGAATGGGAAAGATTAGAAATCTCTTCAAGAAAATGGGTGATATCAAGGGAACATTTCATGCAAGAATGGGCACGATGAAGAACAGAAAATGTAAAGACCTAACAGAAGCAGAAGAGATTAAGAGACTGTGGCAAGAAAATATGGAAAAACTGTACAAGAAAGATCTTAAAGACTTAAATAACCACAGTGATGTGCTCACACACCAAAAGCTGGATGCACCAGAATGTGAAGTCAAGTGTGCCTTGGGAAGCATTACTATGAACAAAGCTAGTGGAAGTAATGGAATTCCAGCTGAACTATCCTAAGAGAAGATGCTGTTAAAGTGGTGCACTCAGTATGTCAGAAAATTTGGAAAAATCAACAGAGGCCAGAGGAGTGGAAAAGGCTAGTTTTCATTCCAATCCCAAAGAAAGATAATGCCAAAGAACGTTCAAACTACCAAATCACTGTGCTCATTTCATATGCCAGTAAAATTATGCTCTACGTCCTTCAAACTAGGCTTCAGCAGTCTGTGAACAAAGAAATTCCAGATGCATAAGCTGGATTTAGAAAAGGCAGAGGAACCAAGATCCAGTTGCCAACATTTGTTGGATCATGAGGAAAGCAAGGGAGTTAAAAAAAAAACAACAACACACATCTACTTCTACTTCATTGACCATGTTAAAATCTTTGACTGTGTGTATTATAACAAACTGTGGAAAAGTCTTGAAGAGATGGGAATACCAGACAATCTTACCTGTCTCCTTAGAGACCTGTATGCAGGTCAAGAAACAACAATTAGAAACGGAAATAGAACTGACTTGTTTCAAATTGGAAAAAAAAGGTATGAAAAGGCTATATATTATCACCCCACAGCAGATAGTGGAGTCTTTGGGGCACACTGGGGAGTAACCCCTGCCAGAGTCCCTCAGTTGCAACCACTGTCCCTTGCCTGTTCACAGGGGATTTGAGGAAACAAGAAATAAGACATTGTAAAGGAATTAAGATTTTGTTATTCATATATCCTTCCAGCCATAGGAGTGAGGACTTCCTACCTTAACCAGAAGTCTTCTGGAATCTGAGACTGAGCTGCATGAGCTTTCTGCTGAGTTTGTTTTTGTTGTCCCTGTTTCCAGCATACTAGGCTTTTCATCACTTCCACTGTGCTGGGTTTCCATTGCTTTGAGCTTTCACAGTGTGAGTTTTCTGCTGTGCTTGGCCTCTGCCTCATGGGGGCCAAGCCAAGGTTGCTTCAGCTAGGTTACATCCAGGTCATGGCACAGCAAAGATTTGAAACGGTGGACCAGTGTTACAACTCGATTACAGCTCAGAGTTTTATTTAAAAAACAAAGGACAGTATACCCTGGAGGCATGAGGGTGGGCCGACCCCCAAAGGAGAGTATGCAGAGTACATCATACAAAATGTGGGGCTGGGTGAATTACCAGCTGAAATCAAGATTGACAGGAGAAATAGCAACAACCTCAGCTAAGCAGATGATACCACTCGAATGACAGAAAATGAAGAGGAACTCTTGATGAGAGTGAAAGAGAATGAAAAAGCTGTTTTGAAACTCAGCATTCAAAAACTAAGATCATGGCAACTGATCCCATCACTTCTTGGCAAATAGTTGTGGAAAAAAGTGGAAACAGTGACAGGTTTCATTTTCTTGGGCTCCAAAATCACTGTGGACAGTGACTGTGGACAGTGACTGCAGCAATGAAATTAAAAGATGCTTGCTCCTTGGAGTAAAAGCTGTGACCAACCTAGATAGCATATTTAAATACAGAGATATCACTTTGCTGACAAATATCCATATAGTCAATGATATGGTTTTTCCAGTATTCACTGTGAGAGATGGAACATAAAAAAGACTGAGGATACCAAGGAATTGCTGCTTTTGAATTGTTGCTGGAGAAAACTCTTGAGAGTCTGTTGGACTGCAAGGAGATCAAACCAGTCAATCTAAAGGAAATCAACCCTGAATATTCACTGGAGGAACTGATGTTGAAGCTGAAGCCCCAACATTTGGCAGCCTGATGTGAAGAGCTGATTCATTGGAATAGATACTGATCCTTGGAAAGATTGAGGGCAGGAGAAGAGGGCAGCAGAAGATGAGATGGTAAGATAGCGTCACTGACTCAATGGACATAAATTTGAACTAACTCCAGGAGATAGTGAAGGACTTGGGAGCCTGGCATGCTGTAGTCCATGGGGTCTTAAAGAGTCGGTCATGACTTAGTTTCTGAAAAACAACAATGAATTGTTCAGTGTAATGTAGTATCCTCTTTTGGACCCTGGAATTGAAAATAGTCATGAATAAAACTATCAAGTGCTCACACTGCAAACCATGATTCCTCCGCAAATTTATTTCATTTATTTTACTTTGACTGGTATCAGTTCTTGAAGTAAGGTACAGGGTTCAAGCAATGCTGGAAAACACCATTTAATTGTCTTACATTCTGCAGGGTGACTTTGCTGTCTACCCTGATAAGAACTGGCCAATCTTTCTTTTGTGCTTTCACTGTCTTATGATTCTGCCTATCACAGCACACAGTTCACTTCCAGATGTTTATTTGCTTATCTCTTTCACTAGGACTCTTTTAGGACAGGTCTTGTCTTATCCACCCCTGTATGCTCTATAGCTCTCAGAACATTTTTTTTCCCTGAGCTGTATTAAGTATTCAAAAACATTTACTATATCAAATTATTAGTGTGTTATTCAGATGCATTTGAATTATATTTTAAGGCCCTTGGAAAACAACCAGAAATTTAGATGGTAACATCATATTCCAAGAAAAGTGATAATACATTTCAGATGAGTTATTTGATGGGTGATATACCTCTTGTTTATATAATGAAACATAAATGCAAAGTATTTTTTAATGTGCAGTGAAGTACTGGTGAAAATACGGAATGGAATCTACTGCTTTTTGTAAAAATAGCAAGCAGTTGATAAAGTCACATTCTGTGCTGTCAACTGTAAGGGACTGTGACTTGCTAAGGAATTGTTGGGGATGGGCTCAAGTAATGATTATTTTTGTTTTTACTACTTGTCAGACATTCTGTGAAGAGTTCCCTGGTGGATCAGTGGTAAAGAATCTGCCTGCCAATGCAGGAGATGTAGGTTTGACCCCTAGGTCAGGAAGCTCTCTAGAGAAGGCAATGGCTACTCACTCCAATATTTTTGCCTAAAACGTCCCATGGACAGAGAAGCCTGGTGGGCTACAGTCCATGGGGTTACAAAAGTTGAACACAATTTAGTGACTAAACAACAACAACAAGATACCATAAAGCCTTTTGTTTAATGTTGTTCAAATTTTCACACATTTGTGTGAGGCAAGTATTATTGAATCCTATCTTTTACATAACAAAATAGGTAAAGGCATTTCATAACTTGTTCAAGTTCACACAGAGTTAAGATCAATCTGACTTCTTCATCCTAAACAAAGATGTTTTTGCAAAATATCAGTTCTCATAGGTCATATGTATTTGTCTCCTTGGGCTCTATAACAAAATATCATAGATTGGGTGGTTTAAACAACAGACATTAAATATTTTTCTTACAGTTCTGGAGGTTGGAAGTCCAAGATCAAGGTGCTGGCAAGTTTGGTTCTTGGTGAGGGCTCTCTTCCTGGCTTACCGATGGTTGCTTTCTGTGTCCTCATGTGGTAGAGAAACATAAAGTTCTCTGGAGTCTTCACATGTGTGTGCTCAGCCATATCCCACTCCTTGCAGCCCATGGGCTGTAACCCATCAGCCTCCTCTATCCATTAGATTATCCTGGCAAGAATATTGAAGTAGGTTTCCATTTCCTTCTCCAGGGGATCTTCCTGACCCAGTGATCAAACTCATGCCTTCCACATTGGCAGGCAGATTCTTCACCACTGAGCCACCTGGGAAGCCAGAGTTTCTTCTTCAGATCAGATCAGTCGCTCAGTCGTGTCCGACTCTTTGCGACCCCATGAATCGCAACATGCCAGGCCTCCCTGTCCATAACCAACTCCTGGAGTTCACTGAGACTCACGTCCATCGAGTCAGTGATGCCATCCAGCCATCTCATCATCTGTCGTCCCCTTCTCCTCCTGCCCCCAATCCCTCCCACCATCAGAGTCTTTTCCAATGAGTCAACTCTTCGCATGAGGTGGCCAAAGTACTGGAGTTTCAGCTTTAGCATCATCCTATCATGAGTGCCCCAACCTCATGCTCTCATCTAACTCTAATTACCTACAAAAGGACACGTCTCCATACACCATCAAATTGAGGGTTAGGGCTTCAATTTACGAATTTTTAGGGATACAAACATTCAGTCTACAACACTGTCATAATGGATTTAGGGTATTACCATTTTTTCTTGAGATGTATAGACTGAATTTTTATGCAGGTATCACTACTTTAAAGGATTTATCCTTTAAAAGGGCATCTTCTGTTTTGTAGTCTAAGACAGAACTAATTTAATCAGGAAAAAAGTCCGTAACATGAAAAAATATGAGGGCTTTTGTAAACTGAGTTAAAATCAAAGGGAAGCAAAGTTTATAAAGTCAGGTTTAAATTTTTAAAAAATTCTTCTAAAACTAGGGGTTATTACCAACTTGTAGCTGGTTTCATTAGTCAATTTGTATTCATTCTTGTTGATTGTCTTTCTGTCTCTTAGGAGTTCCAGGCACTACTCTACCTGTGAATGCACTCCTTTAATGAAAATTTGTTGATTGTGGTGCTTGACAAGTACAAGCATTGACCACTTTCATGTATTTTCTATGACTAAGTAATTCCCATTGGTAGATTGTGTCCCTGTATGAGATGCAGAATAAAGAAAAATAGAAGAGCTAACATGACTGCTTTAACCCTTGACTAGAGACTCCTCACTGGAATACTGTTTTCTTCCATATGCCTAGAGCTTTTTTTGCATAAAACTGTGGGCGGAAATTGAATTCTGAATGCTGGGTTACTATAAAGACACATACTACAGAGGCTTAGAGAGAGAGAGAATGAAAAAAGAAATGACAGAAAAACCCTTCCCCCTGACTTTTTGTATACAATAAAGGAAGGAGAGGCTATACAAAAATTCTGTTGCCTGTGCTACTACTGTACTCTTTGCAAATTTACTTCCATGTCTAAAAATAAGCTTAAAGTGACAAACATATTGGAAGAAAGAATCTCAGATATGTTTTTTATTCCTTCTCTAATGCCCTACAACTGAAAATTTTGTTTACAGATCTTAAATGTGGCATTTTTTGTTTGTTTTGCTTCCTTTAAGAAGAAATCTTGTTGTCTCTCAAATTTACTGGCCTTTAGTTACTAGAGTTCCATAGGATCAGGCAAAAATGACTCAAACTCAGAATTAGTTTGGAACAAGTTGATGCAGATTTTATTCATTTTTCAACAATCAAGTCAGTCTGCTGTGTTCACTACATGGGAAGCAGTTTTACTGAAGCATCGTTTAGGGAAAGAGCATTGCCAAATCTTTTATAAAATGACTCTTGTCTTAATTAAATCTTACAGCCCAAATTTTCACTCCCTAGCCACATAAACAAGACAGTTTTGTAATCATTATAGTCTAGTTAAAAATAACCAAATCAAACCCCAGATTGCCATTTATGTGTTTTACATGGAAGGGTTCCAGAAATAACACAAAATAACAAGGTTATTTGATTGAGGATCAACACATTATGAAAGATAAGACAGTTGAATAACTGGTTCAAAGTCAAACCATATTTGAGCCAGATGAAGTTGTTCCCACACTGGACTTTAAGTGGCATACATGTTACAATCTGGTTCCAAATATTTGTCCAAATGTTATATTTACCTCAAGCAACTTAACCAAGGGTGGAAAAAAAAAATAAAAGAATGAAATTACTTGCTAATTTTTTGTCCAAAATACAAGCCCCTCACACACTGTGGTTCCATCATATGGCTTAATTATGTGGGTTGTTTGCACTGGGTTTCATGTCAAGGCTCTTGATTATTCTTTCTTCCTTTTTTTTTCCTTCTTCTTTTCTTTCTTTCTTTTAGTACTCTTAGATGTCTTGGTCCAACTCTCCATCAAGGAAGAGTAGTTCTGCCACAATTTCCTTTGAATTATAGGTCTTGGAATTTAGTTGGTTATTCTGCTTCAGACTATTTGCATTGCCACTGAGCAGTGGTTTGGAATGTGCTCCACATAGTGGGTTTTATGGAATAGATGGAGTTAACCAAAAGGGACTCTAATACTTTTAAATTAATATAAAAATAGAAGTCATTATTAAAACAGCAGAACATTAACCAGGATTACTAAGCACTATTTTTAAAAGAATTTACAAAGAGATGCAGGTTTCGAAGAAAACAAGCATCTAGCTGCAATTAGATTCCTTTTTCATTATCTGTAATTGTTACCTACTTATTCCAAACCCAATTTTATTAGACTCTGATGAGAATGTTTTTTTAAAACTCACCAATTTTTCTTAATTCAAGGGGCAAAGGAAACCTTTCTGGATCATGGAAATATGCACAGAAATTAGAAATAGTTTCCCTCAACTTGCTTAATTTTGTTTCCTGAGATAAGAATTTTGTAACTTACTTTCCTCTTTTATTAAGGTCTCCATGTGCTTCCCCCATACTTTCAATCAGCCATTTAGCTGTAGCTTTCTTCAAAAGCAAAGAAGGAAGAAATTGTAGTCATTGCTACATGAAGTTTTCTGATCGTCACCTTCCAGTTTTTGTTAAATGATATTAAATGATATCTCTTCTTTATTGCTCTTTTCTCAATGCCAAATTTATGGCAAACCCACAAAGCAAAAAGCTTGCAAGAAAAAAAGAAAATCACGTTTGGATTTTTGGAGGGAAAAGTTCATATTGTTTTAAGTTCTGAAATTTATTAGCTATAAACATCCAAAAGATTACAGAAAACATCATAAGGTATAAATTAAATGCTAATATTGATATAGCTTATTCTCAGTAATTTAGAGATAACTCTATTACTGGATTACGGATCTACCAGTTGTCTAAGCCTTTTAAACCACAAATATCATTGCTTCACAGCAAAAGCCAAGGAAATATATTGGTGAGAGAGACTGTTGTCACTGCAGTTAAGGATCAATGAAGAGCAAAATAAGGAACAATCTTATGAAAATATCAAATTCCTTTCCTGGGTAATTAGTTAAGTTGAGATCTTGAATTCCTAATTATATTCCTTACAAAAATAAACTCAGAGATTTGGAGCTGTTTACAAACCCCCCCTCTCTCTCTCTTTCCCCTCACATGAAAACTAACAAAAGTAGTGTAGTGGATAATGTAGATTGCCTCTTCAAAAGCTGTCACATCCTTCTCCCCCTTTCCTGGCTAACAGAAGCCCAATTTTTTTCTAATAGCATGAAGATATCCCCGATTTAATCTCAGGAGAGTCAGATAGGACATTGGGGTAGAAATAAGGAGAAGGCTGGTGAGGTGTATCCCTCAGAAGACAGAGGCGATGTTTTGCTTTTTCTACTCTTGAAGATAGTATGTGGGTCCAAGATACTCGAAGCTCCCACATCCTTCTTCAAACTAAACTAGGAATGCTGAAAATGACTGAAATTTCAGTCTAAGGTCTTGGGACTGTATTTCTGGAACCAAATCTGGAAGTGATTCCCTCAAGGCACCTTGTTATGGAAAAAATAATCCATGATTTATAGGGGTAAAGAATATAAAGGAATATAATTTTTGTTTTCAAAATAAGACTATGACCCATTCCACTTTTAGTCAGATAATGATAGCACACACACACACATATATACATATATACATTCAGTTCAGTTCAGTCGAATGTATGTGTGTATGTGTGTGCTCACTCATGTCTGACTCTTTTTGACCCCACAGACTGTAGCCCACCAGGCTCCTCTGTTCATGGAATTTTCCAGGCAAGAATACTGGAGTGGGCTGCCATTTCCTGCTTCAATAATATATGCATAATACTCATCAATTTGTAATAATCATTTTTGGGTAGTGGAATAGTTCAGATTTTTATATGCATTTTAATAATCAGTAATTTTTTACGATTAGGAATAGCAGTTTTATTTTAAAAATACTATCATTGTTTGACTAAAAGTGGACTGGGTCATAGCCTTATTTGGAAAAAAATTATATACATATATATCAACATATCATATTAATATTTAATAAAGTTCCATTTAATTTTTTACAAATTTTTACTAACAAAATGAAATTAAACTTGAAACTGAAAGAATCAAAAACTTTTTAGAGTATGCTTTCACCTAAAAATACATTGGTATTCTTTCTCAGGTTAGAAAAAAATACCCATTTTTAAACTTAAGTCTCTCTTTTATTGAAAATTGAATTTAGTGTCAACAGTGGTGTCTAGCATCCACATGTAGCAACAGAGATGCTCTAAGTGGGCTGTTTTTGGGCTTGCCCATGTTGTGGGTACAGTTTTCAGATTTCAGTGATCCTTGCCCATTTTTTTTTTTCTGTTGATACACATCCTTTATTTCACTTCGTGTAATTTTTGGTAACTTTTTCACTTTTTTTTTCCAGAAGGTAAACATTTTTTAAAAATAGCCCTCTTTTTGGAGCCTTCCCCCTCATCCCACTCCTCTAGGTCATCACAGAACACCAAACTGAGTTCCTTGTGCTGTGCTTCTGCTTCCCGCTAGAATTACTTTTACACATGGCAGTGTATATCTATCAATGCTACTCTCTCTGTGCACAGTATAGGCAGCATTTTTTTTCTGTCCAATATGTTGCAAATATTTTTCCTAATCTTTTTTTTTTTTTTTACTTTGGTTAGGGTATAATTTTCTATATAGATATGTTTAATTTCTGGTTGGTGAAATACATCTATCTTATTTCTTAGATGTTCTGGATTTTCCATTTTAGTTAAGAAAGTTTCCCCACCCAAAGTTATATCTACATATCTATTTTTCCCTATGTACTTTGCTTTATATTTAAGCTCTTAATCCATCTGGAATTTATTTTTTTATCTCTCCAGTGTGAAGTACCAGTTCAACTTTATTTTCTGCCAGATGGATAGCCAATTGTGCCAACATCATTCATTAAATAAACTCTATTTCTGCTGATTAATTTAAAATCACCTTTATCAAATAGTAGATCTCTACATATGTTATGGTATATTTCTAGACTATTTTATTCCATTGATTTATGTTTTCTTCCTTTGATGATGCTATTGGATTACAGAGAATTTAAAATATTTTTTAACCTCAGGTAGGATAAGTTTTCTTTCATTACACTGTTTCTTTACCATTTCTTATAATTCAGTCACATGAACTCTAAGATAATTTTATTCATTCCCTACCCCCTTTAAGAAAACTTTGATTAAGAATTAAAATCAGTCTGATATTGGGAGAAACTCACACCTTAATGATATAAAGTTTTCCATTCAAGATGATATCTTTTCATTTTTTTACTTGGTTCTGTGCCTCTTAATAAAAAGGCTTTGTATGGTCTTCTTCACATAAATCTTGATTTTTTTAAAAATTAATGCCTTAGTATTTAATAGCTTTTGTTACTAATGTGAATGAATTACTTCATCCCATTACATTTTAAAGCAGTTTTACTAGTATAGAAAAGTTACTGATTTTTGTTTTATATCTTGTAACAATAGCTCTGTCATTGGAGTATTTTATGTTTTTGCTTTTTGTTTGTTGTTGAGGGGCTTGGAGTAGAAATTAGGGTTGGGATTAAATGAATTTGTAGGGAAATAAAAAGTTAGTAGAATACTGAAGCAAGTTAATTGAATATTTTTAAAAAAGAAAAATTTCCAAATCCTTTACCTCCTATTTAAAATTTTAATATAAAGTACTAAACTTGATGTAACATCACAATTTCTTCCACAGTGATATGAAGTCACCTCAGGACATAGCATGGAAAAATTAAAAGGGAACTCTGTCTCTTTTTTGGTCTTGAGAGCATTATGGGTAGAGATAACTGAAATAATATGAGAGTGAAGTTGGAGAGATAGTGGATGAAATCTTTGAGTCCACAAGGTCTTGTTTTTCGGTTTTGAAATTCTATATGGGGGAGAACGCTTGCCTATTCCCCATTGGTAAGTTGAAGAGATCACTATGCAAAACAAGCCCATGCCAACATGGAATCATGGTCAACCACAGAAAGAATCTGTTCTGTACATAAGGACCTCTGTTGGGTCTCTTGGTGGACACAGATTTGAGCACCAGTAAGAATGTCATAGGCCATAGAGGAAACCAGGTATCATATAGCAGAGTCTTTGGTGGTGCAGGATTGTGGAGGGAAGGCGTACCTGGACCAGGTGCCACATGAGGTATCATGGAGACTCAGCGTGGTCTTCAACATTACTGTTGTTGTTTACTAGGTAAGTCTCATCCAACTCTTTGCCACCCCATGGAGTATAGCCCACCAGGCTCCTCTATCCATGGGATTTTCCAGGTAAGAATACTAGAGTGAGTTGCCATTTCCTACTCCATCAGCATCACTGATTGTCCAGCAAAGTCTTAGTCAGCTTGCTGATCAAACTGAGAAATTATAAGTCACAATTTCATTAGCCAAAGAGAAGAGCCCAACAGTTATAAGGATAAAGCCAACTAAACACTAGTGAACTCTATGTCACTTCAGTTCAGCTCAATTCAGTTGCTCAGTTGTGTCTGACTCTTTGCAACTCCATGGACTGCAGCACGCCAGGCTTCCCTGTCCACCACCAAGTCCCAGAGCTTGTTCAAACTCATGTCTATCGAGTCGGTGATGCCATCCAACCATCTCTTCCTCTGTTGTCTCCTTCTCCTGCCTTTTATCTTTCCCAGCACCAGGGTTTTTTTTTCCAATGAGTCAGTTCTTCACATCAGGTGGCCAAAATATTGGAGCTTCAGCTTCAACATAAGTCCTTTCAATGAATATTCAGGACTGATTTCCTTCTATGTGGTACATGCCAAAAGTCTAGCACAAGGTCAAGTATCCAAGTAACAATTTAAACAGAAGCATAGGAAAGCAGGAAAGAAACAAAGAATGGGCCACATTTAAAAAGAATGTTTAAATTATTAAGTATGAAAACATTCAAACAAAATTAGATTTTAAAAAAATTATTGCTACTGTTAAAGAGGCAGCTCCCCTGGTGGCTCTGTGGTAAAGAATCCACTTGCCAGTGCAAGAGATGTGGGTTAGATCTCTGGGTTGAGAAGATCCCCTGGAGAAGAAAATGGCACCTGGGAAATCCCACCTGGGAAATCCCACCTGGGAAATCCCATGGACAGTGGAAAAGTGTTGCAAAAGAGTCAAACATGACTTAGCGACTAAACAATAACAACTGGTAAAAAAAAAAAAAAAAAAAATAACTGGACATTTGTCTCAAATATCAAGAAATTCTTTATTTAAGATTTCCTAAATGGCAACAGAACTCAAAGGAGTCTGTCAAGGAGAGATCCTATGTCACTACTCATCAGCTGGGGGTTTTTAGGAGATTTCAGAAAAATGTAAAGAATAGATAACAATATTGATACTTAACACTTATTGAAGTTTACTTTGTGAAAAAGGATAGTATATAACTTCTCCAGACTAACATTTAATTCTCAGGTGACCCTCTATGTAATGGACACTTATTATCCTCATTTCACAGGGGAAAAAAATCAGCTCACTAGGGGTAAGTATGTTTGCAACATGACATAGCCTGAAAATTACTGTGCTGGGTTATGAACCCCAGGACTCTTGTTCCACAGACTACACTCTTACTCATCATTCTTTGTGCAATATCACTGATTCTAGTAACTAGTACAACAGTGGTCATCACTGCAGTGTTATTTATGATAAAGTAGATGTCATTTGCAAGTAACGAAGAGTTTTCAGAAACTGATTGTATCAGCTGGGTTTCATCAGGACAATGAAGCCAGTCTAAATGTGTTCAAGGGTTTTCATATAGAGAATTGGAGTCTTAATCAACCACTGCAATGCTCACACCAAGGACAAGGAAGATATCTTAGATTGTCTCTGCTTGTAAGCATTCATGCTTGTGGTTTTAAGAGCTCACCAGGAAATGACCCAACCCCCAGAGCTCCCGCTAGAACTAACACACACAAAAAAGTCCCCTTTCCATGACAGGGGATTGGAATGCAAAATTAGGAAGCCAAGAGACACCTGGAGTAACAGGCAAGTTTGGCCTTGGAGTGCAAAATGAAGGCTAACAGAATTTTGTCAAGAGAACACACTGGTCATAGTAAATACCTTCTTCCAACAACACAAGAGAAGACTCTACACATGGAACTTACCAGATAGTCAATACCATCATCAGATTGACTATATGCTCCCAAAGAGGGAGAAGCTGTATATAGTCAGCAGAAACTAGATCAGGAGTTGACTGTGGCTCAGATCATGAGCTTCTTATTACAAAATTCAGATTTAATTGAAGAAAGTAGGGAAAATGACTAGGCCATTCAGATCTGACCTAAATCAAATTCCTTGTGATTATACAGCAGAAGTGACAGATAGATTCAAGGGATTAGATCTGATAGAATGCTTAAAGAATTATGGATGGAGGTTCATAACATTTACAGAAGGTAGTGACAAACACCATCCCAAAGAAAAATAAATGCAAAAAGGCAAAATGGTTGGTTGTCTGACAATGTCTTACAAATAACTGAGAAAAGAAGAGAAGCAAATGCAAAGGAGAAAGAGAAAAATATACCCAATTGAATGCAGAGTTCAAAAGAATAGCACGAAGAGATAAGAAAGCCTTCTTAAATGAACAGTACAAAGAAACAGAGGAAAACAATAGAATGGGAAAAACTAGAGGTCTCTTCAAGAAAATTAAAGATGCCAAGGGAACATTTCAAGCAAAGATGGGTACAATAAAGGACAGAAAACACAGGGCCTAACAGAAGCAGAAGAGATTAAGAAGAGGTGGCAAAAAATACACAGAACTATACCAAAAAGGTTTTAATGACCCAGATAACCGTGATGTTGTGGTCACTCACTTGGAGCCAGACAGCCTGTAATGTGAAGTCAAGTGGGCCTTAGGAAGCATTAGTATGAATAGAGCTAGGGGAGTTGATGGAATTCCAGCTGAGGTGTTTCAAGTTATAAAGGATGATGATGTTAAAGTGCTACATTCAATATGCCAGACAATTTGGAAAACTCAGCAGTGGCCACAGGACTAGAAAAGGTCAGTTTTCATTCCAATCCCAAAGAAGGGCAATGCCAAAGAATGTTCAGACTGCTGTACCACTGTGCTAATTTCACACGCTAGCAAGGTAATGCTCAAAATCCTTCAAGCTATGCTTCAACACTATGTGAACTGAGAACTTCCAGATGTACAAGCTGGATTTAGAAAAGGTGGAGGAAACAGAGATCAAATTGCCAACATTTGTTGGATCATAGAAAAACACGGAAATTCCAGAAAAACATCTATGTCTGCTTCCTTAACTATGCTAAAGCCTTTGATTGTGTGGATCACAACAAACCGGAAAATTTTTAAAGAGATGGGAATACCAGACCGCCTGACCTGCCTCCTGAGAGAAACCTGTATGCAGGTCAAGAAGCAACAGTTAGAACTGGACATGAAACAACAGACTGATTCAAAATTGGGAAAGGTGTACATCAAGGCTGTATATTGTCATCCTGCTTATCTAACTTCTATGCAGAGTACATCATGTGAAATGCCAGGCTTGATGAAGGACAAGCTGGAATCAAGATTGCTGGGAGAAATATCAACAACCTCAGATATGCAGATGATACCACTCCAATGGCAGAAAGCAAAGAGGAACTAAACAGCTTCTTGATGAAGGTGAAAGAGGAGAGTGAAGAAGCTGGCTTAAAACTCAGCACTCAAAAAATGAAGACCATGGCATCTAGCCCCATCACTTCATCGCAAATGGATGGGGAAAAATGGGAACAGTGGCAGATTTTACTTTCTTGTTCTCCAAAATCACTTCTGATGGTGACTGCAGGCATGAAATGAAAAGTAGCTTGCTTCTTGGAAGAAAAGCCATGACAAACTTAGCATATTAAAAAGCAGAGACATCCCTTTGCTGACAAAGGTCTGTATAGTCAAAGCTGTGGTTTTTCCAGTAGCCATGTACAGTTGTTAGATTTGGACCATAAAGAAGGTTGAGTACCCAAAAATTAATGCTTTCAAATTGGGGTGCTAGATAAGACTCTTGAGAGTCCCTTAGATAGTAAGGAGATCAAACCAATCAATCCTAAAGGAAATCAACCCTGAATATTCATCAGAAGGACTGATGCTAAAGCTGAAGCTCCAGTATTTTGTCCACCTGATGCAAAGACCCAACTCATTGGAAAAGACCCCAATGCTGGGGAAGATTGAAGACAAGAGGAGAAGTGGGTGAGAGAGGATGAGATGGATGGATGGTATCATTGACTCAATGGGCATTCATTTGAGCAAACTCTGGGAGATAGTGAAGGACTGGGAAGCCTGGCATGCTGCAGTTCATGGGATTGCAGAGTTGGACAGGACTTAGCAACGGAACAACAAACAGGAGCTCCCACTAAATCTCAGTCTGTAGCACTGTTGTGTATGATTCTGAAGACCCCATGAAATCTGTTCTAAACTTCATGACAGCTTTTTGCCCAGGCATTTGGCTGCAACTTCTGCTAAGAAATGATAATCTACTTTTCTATAGCATTTCAATTTTTGCATGAAGGATCTCCATCTATAAGAAATGGGGATGTTGGAATCTATAGGAGTAGGAAGAGGATGTTGGGAAACATAGTTTTTGGTGTGTCCTCTGCAATGTAGAAGGCATTTTGAAAGAAGGTGGTGGTAAAGCTGATTTGCCAACATACAGTTGTGCTGATCCAAAAGATTATTTTTTATTGTTCTAAAGCAGAATTAAATCTGTTATGTTATGCTGTGCTCTTTCTATAATTGTTTTGTATACACAGATTAAAAAGTTAAATAGTTTTATAAGCTTAATAATAACAAATAGTAATTCTTACCCGATCACACAACACCCCCTAGATTCCTTCACAAAAGTTTATGCTGTTGATCTTAATAGATATCTCTTCAATCATGATGTGGATGAAATTACATTGGTTGTCTTTCAGAGCTCAGGTTTATTTAGAATTCACAATTGGGAACAACAGAGATTTCTCAGAGATCTTGTGTTCCTTATAACTGTTTTGGTAAAATTCCAACTATTTAATTTCTTTTTTATTTTTCAACATTGAGAAAAACTGTTTCATATGATTTTACTTACCTATTCTTTCTCTTCCTTCCCTCTCTGTTTCATCTGGTTCTTTTGTTAATTCTTCTTGGACCAATTCAAATAGCTCTTAACCACTGTAGATCATTATCTTCTTTTTTGCTCCTATTGTGTCTTTTTGGCACTTAACACATTGTTTATGACACCACCCTTATGATAAAAAGTGAGGAAGAACTAAAGAATCTCTTCATGAAAGTGAAAGAGGAGAGTGAAAAAGTTGGCTTAAAACTCAACATTCAGAAAACTAAGATCATGGCATCCAGTCCCATCACTTCATGGCAAATAGATGAGGAAAAAATGGAAACGGTGAAAGACTTTATTTTTTTGGGCTTCAAAATCACTGCAGATGGTGACTGTAGCCATGAAACTAAAAGATTCTTGCTCCTTGGAAGAAAAGCTGTGACCAACATAGAGAGCATATTAAAAAGCAGAGACATTGCTTTGCCAACAAAGGTCCATCTAGTCAAAGCTATGGTTTTTCTAGTAGTCATGTATGGATGTGAGAGTTAAGACTATGAATAAAGCTGAGCACCGAAGAATTGATGCTTTTGAACTGTGCTGTTGAAGAAGACTCTTGACAGTCCCCTGGACTCCAAGGAGATCCAACCAGTTCATCCTAAAGGAGATCAGTCCTGGGTGTTCATTGGAAGGACTTATGCTGAAGCTGAAACTCCAATACTTTGGCCACCTGATGTGAAGAACTGACTCAATGGAGAAGACCCTGATGCTGGGAAAGATTGAAGGGAGGAGGACAAGGGGATGACAGAGGATGAGATGATTGGATGGCATCACTGACTCGATGGACATGAGTTTGAGCAAGTTCTGGGAGTTGGTGGTGGTGCTGCTGCTGCTAGGTCGCTTCAGTCACGTCCAACTCTGTGCGACCCCATAGACAGCAGCCCACCAGGCTCCTCTGTCCCTGGGAATCTCCAGGCAAGAATACTGGAGTGGATTGCCATTTCCCTCTCCAATGCATGCATGCATGCTAAGTTGCTTCAGTTGTGTCCGACTCTGTGCGACCCTATGGACAACAGCCCACAAGGCTCCTCTGTCCACAGGATTCTCTAGGCAAGAATACTGGATTGGATTGCCATTTCCTTCTCCAGGGAGTTGTTGAGCAATAGGGAAACCTGGCGTGCTGCAGTCCATGGCGTTGCAAGAGTCGAACATGACTGAGCAACTGAACTGAATTGAACACTGTTTATATTACAACTGTCTGTGTGTTTGTCTCCTTTTTTAATTTGTGAGTGAATGGACGGCAGAAGCTGAATCATACTCACCTTCATGTGTCCAGTGCTAGCACATGGCTGGATATGGGATTGATGCTCAAAAATATTTTTGTGAGTTTGTGCTGTGGAGTAAGCAGAAATTTAAAAATCTTTGTGATATGTCCAAACTGTATGAAAAGACACAAAAAAGCTAGCTTACTTTTTTTTCTTATCAAAGAGATAGATTTCCTATCTTTTCATTTAACATGAAAATGAAATGATTTTTTTTTTTAACATTTTGACCTTTTGGATGCTGTTTCTTTTTTTGTTTATTTGTTCGTTTGTTTTCGGTTATATTTTGACTAACTGGGGCTTCCCTGGTGGCTCAGTTGGTAAAGAATCTGCCTGAGGTGTAGGAGACCTGGGTTCCATCTCTGGATTGGGGAGATCCCCTGGAAAAGGAAATGGTGTCCCCCACTCCAGGATTCTTGCCTGGGAAATCCCATGAACAGAGGGCTACAGGCCATGGTGTCGCAAGAGTCAAACACGACTTAGCGACTAACCACCACCACCGTGACTAACTGGGAAGAAAAGAAGGGAGAATTAGAAGAGAATTAAGAAGGAGACAGAAAATGTGATTAGAACACCAGGAGGTAGAGATGAGAGGAAAGAGCAAGTTTTGTGTTCATCCCAGAGAGATTTTTAGTTTTACGCTCAATTGAGCTATTGAATTATGTCAGTACACAAGCCTGAAGTCTAGGGGAGCAATATATTACTAGCAAATAAGAAATAACTGTACCTCTCAGTTGTAAAGACCATTTATAAAAATATTTTACATCATTGGGAGCTTTCAAATTGAACCTGAATGACCGTATATCAGTAATATTTTGGAAGCTTTGGTCTAGATCAATAGTTTCCAAACTCATTAGGGATGTTTCTTAGTGGTCCTTGGGACCATGGAGAAGAGGGTGCAGTCAAGGTTTTCATCTTCCTATTTAATTAGAAGAATTCTACTTTTATTAATTTTACACATTAAGGTTCTAAGAAAAGAAGTGGAAAAATGCTTTCACTGATTTAACAACATTTGGAAACTGCTAGTCTATATTTCATTGCTTCTCAAACTTGGCTGTGTGTCAGAATCCTGTGGGGAAGCTTCTTAAAAGTACTAATTTCTGGGTATTTTTCCATAGCTACTAAATCAGAATCTATGGGGCTGAGTTGTAATATCTTTATTTTTACCAAGATCCCCAGGCAAGTTTTACTCAGCTGGCCTTTGAAACTAATGACCTCTAAGTTTCTTTCTAAATTTTAAGACTCTATAATTCTTTTTAAGTTCAGTTAGAGTTGTAGTTAGAAAAATATCATAACCACAGAGAGATTCCACTTCTATACTTGTAAATTATTAGGAGGAATGGGTCAAAGAATAAAATAATTAAATAGATATCTAACACCAACAAGCCTAAATTTGGTTTATGAGATACAAAAAGTGATTGGTGAAAACAAAATATTTATTATTTACCTGAGTAGAATCCCAGGGACAGAGGAGCCTAGTGGGCTGCCGTCTATGGGGTCACACAGAGTCGGACATGACTGAAGCGACTTAGCAGAAATATAGAAAGGCATAAGCAATAACTAATCCTTATATGTGCTATATTTAGAATAATGAAAAGGAAAAATAGAACCTAAATAAGGAAGAGGGAAAGAAACTTTTCAGGAATCTTAGAGGCCCAATATATTTTTAAGAGTTTTAGGTATATAATCTTATTTATGCCTCATAACAACTCTATTAGGTAAATAATATTATTATTCTCATTTTAGAGATAGGAAAACTGAGATTTAGAAAGTATAAGTAATTTACCTAAAGCTACACTGATGTTAATATTCGAATTTATATTTTCTTTTTTTTTAATTTTTATTTTGTATTGGGGTATGGTCGATTAACAATGATATGATAGTTTCAGGTGAACAGGGAAAGGACCAGTCATATATGTACGTGTATCCATTCTCCTCCAAGCTTCTCTCCCATCCAGGCTGCCACATACTATTGAGTAGAGTTCCATGTGCTATTCAATAGGTCCTTATTAGTTATCCATTTTAAATATAGCAGTGTGTATATGTCCATCCCAAACTCCCAAACTATCCCTTCCCCTACCCTTCTCCCTGGCAACCAGAAGCTCATTGTCAAAGTCTGTGAGTCTGTTTCTGGTTTTTAACTTCATTTGTATGATTTCCTTTTAGATTCCACATATAAGGGATGTCATATGATTTGGAATATTACTCAGCCTTTAAAAAGAATGAAATAATGCCATTTGCAGCAATATGGATGACTCTTGAGAGTGTATACTAAATGAAATAAGTCAGAGAAGGAGATATATTGTAGAATTTATATTTTCTATCTTCAAAGTAAATGTTCTTCCAGATATGCTGCCCTGACGTAGGGTAAGAAATTAAGAGTTGAAACATTTTAGCTGATTGATTTTAGGGGATGGGATGAATGTTGGGGACTCACACAGAATCTATTCTCTCTCTTTCTCTTTTTCTCACACACTACACACCCACACACCCACACACCCACACACACCCTCCCTACCTCTTGCAGACATGAAAACCAGGTGAAAGAAAACGAAGCAAAAAGATTAGCAAAACTACCAGCGTTGATGTCTCTTTCATTTCAGCACCATAGATACCAAGAGACTCAGAATTTCATTTGGAAGAAAAAGCAAGGGATTTGGAGTCAGAATCTCAGTTTGTGTACCACTTGTGAGTTTCCTTACCTCTGATGTAGGTTAATAATACTCTCACAGAGCATTATGAGGATTAAATGAGGCTTAGTGCAGCAATAGGGCATCCTTCATGACAAGGGATTCTAGCTCTTTTAGAGATAAATAGTTTTATTGCACTATCTCCTATTGGGAGGAAATGTATAATCAAGGCAAATCTGAGAGGCAGCAGAATATGTATGTAATATGCATGTCAAAGTTTGAATGAGGCAAGTATGAATGTACTCCATCATTCATTCATTCATGTCACAAGTACTCACTGAACCCTTTCTTCAATCAGTCATATTCTGGGCTATAGGGAACATAGAGAAGGCCCCTGGTCTTATGAAACTTACATTCTATCTGAAGAGAGAGAAATAAGTACAAGTAAAATCCAAATTAAGATAATTTAAGATGCATAAGAACCATAAAATATAAGCTGGAAATGTAATCACAACTGTCTGGGATACTGAGAATATATATAAAGGAGGGTGTCTAGAGAAGGCTTTTCTGAGGATGTTACCGTTTATACTAAGAACTGAAGAATATAAAAGAAAGTCATGTAATGGTGCAAGGGAAAAACATTCCGGGCAGAGATATCAGAAGTGCAAAATCCCCTTGCCCTCCCATTTCGGTCCCTCCTCCCTGGTGTAGCCCCTGTCCTGCCTCTGGCTCTTTGGAGGTGCACAGCTCTGATTACCTGGTCCCAGAATCCTGGACCTTGCCCTCTTGTCCATGCATTGCATCTTGGGTACCAGAGAGTCATTGGCCACTTACATCAGTGGGTATGATGTTCTTATTAGCGTTTTATTCTATTCTTCCTGTGTTCAAAAATATAGATTTCTTGTTTGAACTCCATTGTCAGTTTTTTAGCTAGATAATACTCCTACAGATTTTGAGGAATGTACTTTTTATATTTTGGGGCGCATGGTACCTGAAAACTTATGGCATGAGTAAATTTTCACATCTAATTGTAGTATTCTTTCAAGACTGGAGTATGGTTATGCAAGGCTGGATAGAGAAAGGGATTTTAACATCAGGGTAATTCATTTGATTCTAAGGGCCTTGGGAGTTCTGGGGTCCCATAGGAGTATTTGATAGTGATTTGCCATTTGTAAAAGCCACTGTTAGTTTCTGATTTTCACTTTACATCATCAAAGTTAGAATTTCCTGGAGGGGCAGATATTCTGAGTTTTGGTTCAATGGCAGTTTTGTCAATAGTCAGCTGTTTATTGATGATATGCTGCAGGGTGGTCTGAAAGCCCGTTTTCATAAATATTCATCAATATCTTGGGTGAAGGAAAAGCAAATTAACTTCCTGTGTTAGCAGAAGATACTAAATGTGATGTGGAGAATGGCATTAGAGAACCAAATTGCACTTCAAATAACCATGAGAGGCTTATTCCACAGTGAGAATAAATAATGATCCAATGTTTATATTTATTCTCTTATGTCCGCTTTAGAGTATGGAGTATCCAGTAGAAGTAGCAGCAGACTAAATATTATAGTAGACTGTTTACATATGTGTATGTATATATATATATATATATATAGTTGACATGATTAAAATGGTACATTTTCCATTATGTATTTTTATCACAATAAAAAAGAAAAAGATTAGAAACAATGAATACCTCACTCTTCAGTGAAGTAGGTATTATTTTATATTATATATATATAATTTTATATTAATACATTTTTATATTATGTATATATGAGAGTGGTATATATTTAATATAATTTTATATTAACATAGTATATATATATTTATCTATATATATCTGGCTGAAAGTTAGTTCAACATGGGAAAAACAAAAAATGCAAAGATTGGCCTTTTATCTGCCTGCTTCCAATTTCCCTCAGATGAGCCTCCTCTCTGGAAAACTGAGAGCTGGTGAATGGAAGCATAGAGCAGTGTATCTCTCAGTTTTGGTAGATTTGGAGGCCAGAAGAGGGAGAAGGAAGATGTCAGGAAGAAGGTAAGAGCAATACGACAAGGCTTCATTGCTAGTGTCTGCAGTCTAGAAAACTACCTCCTTTTGAATATACATTTGTATAAATAACACCTTCAAAGGAGCTATTAATGGTTTTAGGGGGCTAGGAGTTTTCAGGTACATCTGTGAATTTCAGACATCTGTGGTTCCACAAAACATAGAGCTAAAGTGGAGCTCAATTTCACCATGTGATAAACTCCCATAATTATATTTCATTTCTTTAAAGTTTTCTTTGCTTTCATGAGCTTATTGCATACTTTCCTTTAACTCTAAGCTCCTTACTGTCATATTGAAAGTGGGGCCATATAAATAATTAGGAAATTAATGTCTATATTATCCCCTTGTCTCTTGAGAATAGACCATAGGGAACTAAGACATAGGGATGAAATCAGTGTTTATCTAGGCTACCTAACAGTACGTGTTATATATTTTGATATTGTTAATGAGATTGTTAGAGAGGTAGCTCTGCTTCCATATTCAGGCACCATTTATTCATTCACTGATGATTATGAAACACTTAATGGTATACAGACATTGTGCTAAATCCTGGAAAATTAGCAATGAGCAGATAAATCCTTTCTTCTTAGAGTTCATAACTGAGTGAGGGAGATAGAAAATTAAACAAGCATTGCAAATAGAAAAATAAATGCTTGGATGGAGAAGTATGTTTGTCTCTAGTCAGGGTTAGAGGTGATATTAAGGAGAGCTCTCAGAAAAAAGATGTCCAACTTGGCCCTTGAAAGATGGCAGGAAGTGAGCAGGAGGAAAGGAAGGGATGTAAGAACATGCAGTGATTTCAGTAAGTGGAAGGTGATGTGTGTGCGGGAAGAGAGCATGGGTGCTTGTATACACTGCTGGGACTATTTCTGGGGCTTCAGATGCAACAGTTAATTAAGAATCTTAGGTTCAGCGAGGGCAACGCTGCTTGGGGAAATAGTATATGTGTTTTTGGTAGTTTTTCTCTGGGATAGTGGCTTTTTAAAAAAACCTTGACCCCCCATAAGAAACACATTTACTTCATGACAAAGTACACATGTATATGAGATAAAGGTGTCATAAAGCAATTGTTATTTAGTTGTTGCTAAGTCATGTCCAACTCATTTGTGACCCCATGGACTGTAGCCTGCCATGCTCATCTGTCCATGGGATTTCCCAGGCAAGAACACCAGAGTGGGTTGTCATTTCTTTTTCCAGGGGATATTCCAGACCCAGGGACTGAACCTGCATCTCCTGTATTGCAGGCAGATTCTTTACCACTGAGCCACCAGGAAAGCTCCAGAGAACAGTACCTACTTCAATGAAGTGTGAGGCATGCACACTTTCTTATCGTTTTCTTTTCTATTGTGATGAATTGTGTCATTTTAACCATTTTAAAATGTACAGTAATACAATGCAAATGCCGCTCCGCTCCCCTGTGGGGTACAGCCCCAGTCTGGCTCCCTTGTACATAGCTCCTTGTGACCGTCCCCTGTTGAGGTTCCAGACCCATTTCTGCTGGGGATTTTGTTTTGTTCTCTACTTGTGCTATCGCAGAACCCACTCACCCTCTGTGGTGGTCTCCTTCCTGCCCCAGTACCCCAGGCCTGTCCCCAGATCAGACATCCTTCCCGCTGTGGCTTGACTGGGGATAAAGGGTATTTTCACTTCTTAGGGGTAGGTCCAGCTCTGGGTTGTCACACCTGATCCTCGGGAAGAACAAAGCGAAAGCTGCCTTTTGTCTGTTATTTTATTTTTTGAACTTTAAATAAAGTTTACTAGTTTTGACCAAAAAATAAATAAATAAATAAAATGTACAGTAATACAATGCAAATTCACATTGTTGGGCAACCCCTACCACTATCCATTGCTAGAGCTTTTTTCATCTTTCCAAATAGAAACTTTCTACCCGTTAAGCACTAACTCTTTCGTTTCCCACCCCCAAACCTTGGCAACCATTCTTCGACTTTCTACCTCTATGAGTCTGACTACTCCAGTACCTCACATAAGTAGAACAAACAATATTTTTCCTTTTGTGACTTGTTTCACATACCATATGTCTTCAAGTTTCATTCATGTCATAGCTGTGTGAGAATTTTCTTCCTTTATAAGTTGTCTCCAACTTTAAGTTAGTGTTGTACGGTTGTATACTTTACAATGAAAATGCAGAAACTTTTATTCTTTGGATAGAGTATTCATTGGTAGTAATTTCCTGTTTCTCAAAGGAGATCTGAAGGCTGACCTTTCAGACACAGGGATAACAGTCCTTTCCTCATGGGCCAGGTTTCCTGGTGCCCTGGAGTCTTCTATTTAAAAAGGGGTTGATTCTGAATCACTTCCTTCCATTCTAAGATATTGAACCTTGATCCTTTCTTCCCACCCTTCCTTCTGTTATCTTCTTTTATGAAATATGAATTGTATGTATTTATAGATCTTTTTTCTCTATAACATGTCATTGCCTTTTTCAGCCACAATTGGAGGCAAGTTATCACATCTTTTCCCCCCTTTCTTTTCCATCTGTTTTTCCTTTATGTTCTATTTTTCACTTCCAAAACAACACATTTCATTGGTTTGGGGCTCATTAATAAGACTGATTATTTGCTTGACATGAATTATTTTCCTATTATCTAGATAGGCCCAGAGGTATTAATGTATACTTTTGTTTTCTTAGTTTTCAGAGAGTAGTCCATGATGAGAAGTAGGTACATGAGATTGTATATGCTTGTGTATTAAATTATGTGATGTTGAAAACATTAAGTTGATATAGCAACTAATGAATTATTATCATTAATGAAGACAATATTATTCACAAGTAAATTTTATAATAAGGGCAAAGTTAGCATTCTAAATGCTTTACATATACAAACACATTTAAGCATAACAGCAACTCTAAATTTTTTCTATTCTGTTCTAAAAATCCATGTTTAGATCTACTGAGGTTTTCTTTTCTTACCCATGGATCAAAACTTACAGTTGACAATCCCTCACCAATCCCTCATGACATACCCTGAAGATAAGTCTGAGCTAACAAGACACAGATTCAGGGAGAACATGAGATGGAGAAAACTAAAGATACGCAAAGTGGAACCAGTTGATGTATGTTTATATTCTGTGCACTCTCTGAGCTGAGAGGTACATATTCTGCATTGCCCAGGAGCAAGCATGAAGCCTAAGATCCAGTGAAAGACCCTTAATCATGATATTTTAAGAACTGCTGGAAAAAGCAAGAACACTGTGCTCAGCAAATGTGATCACTTTTTAAGTAATAAGGGTTCTTACCCTCATAATTGGGCTTTCCAGGTGACTCAGTGGTGAAAAATCCACCTGCCAGTGCAGGAGATGTGGGTTCAATCCCTTGGTTGGGAAGATCCCTGAAGAAGGAAATGGCAACCCACTCCAGTATGCTTGCCTGGAGAATCCCATGGACAGAGGAGCCTGATGGGCTACAGTTAATAGGGTTGCAAAAGAGTCAGAAGTGATTTAGGGTCTAAACAACAACAACAATCATCATAATTGCTCTCATTGCTGGTATCTCCTAATATAGTTATAGTGATAACCCACTCATTAGGAAACTCTGTTTGTTAGGCACTCTTCTTAGAGCTTTCAGCAGAGACATTACTATATACTTATTAAACCCACTTTCTTTCTTCCTGGAAAATCACTATGCTTTATTTTCCAAGTTTTTCTGTTCGGATGTAGCAGGTTACTAGCTCTAATCAATGGGATGTGAGAAGAAGAGGTGAGTGATAGCTCTAGACCATGGTGACTAAGACTTTGGGTGTTTTGCCAATCTTTTGTTGGCTATTATTTCTGGACCAAATACACAGGATTCAGTGGAAGAATCTGAGGTCCTAGTGGATGATATTTCTCCAAGAGAGAAGGGCATGAAGATAGATAATGTGATTTTCCGTATAGCTATTAGGTAGATGAGGAAAGTTAAACTAAATGTTTAAATAAGTTGCCCAAGGTCATATAGCTCGTAAGTCTTGGTGCCAAGTTTCTCATCAAGCAGGCTTGTTCCAGAGTCTGTGCTCTTTACACTGGACTCTCCCCTTTGGCCCTGAGTAGCATGTAACACATGTAATTCTTACAGCAATTCCATGAGGTGTCTCTTTTACATAGGTGAAGAGATTGAATTTAAAGGTCCCTCTAGTCAAGGCTATGGTTTTTCCAGTGGTCAGGTATGGATGTGAGAGTTGAACTATAAAGAAAATGGAGCGCTGAAGAATTGATGCTTTTGAACTGTGTTGATGGAAAAGACTCTTGAGAGTCCCTTGGACTGCAAGGAGATCCAACCGGTCCATCCTAAAGGAGATCAGTCCTGGGTGTTCATTGGAAGGACTGATGTTAAAGCTGAAACTCCAACACTTTGGCCACCTGATGCGAAGAGCTGACTCATTGGAAAAGACCCTGATGCTGGGAAAGATTGAGGGCATGAGGAGAAGGGGACGATAGAGGATGAGATAGTTGGGTGGCATCACCGACTTGATGGACATGGGTTTGGGTGAACTCCGGGAGTTGGTGATGGACAGGGAGGCCTGGCATGCTGCAATTCATTGGGTCGCAAAGAGTCAGACACAACTGAGCGACTAAACTGAAGTATTTCTAAGTTCCAGCATTTCTAAGTTACCATTTGAGTTCAAGTTTTTAAGATTCCAGGGCTCTTTTTAATATGCTGTATTCTTTGCAACATGGCTGACAATGTACATAAAAAGGTGTATGCAATTCTGGAGAGCAGGGGAAGGTACAAGAGTGGAAGATACAGGGAAGCCAATTTTGGCTTAATGATGGAGGATTTTCCTAGTGATTTGATCTGTCCAGCAGTGGAATGAGGCTGCCTCATGAGGCAGTGATTCCCCACCACAGGATTGCAGTGCAGGCTAGCTGAGTCTTTAAGACAGAAGTTTTCAAGATGATTCATGCACATGCTATGTATCCTGTGTCTGCATGCTCAGTCATGTCCCACTCTTTGCGACCCCATGAGCCTACCAGGCTCCTCTGTCCATGGAATTTTCCAGGCAAGAATACTGGAGTGGGTTGCCATATCCTTCTCCAGAGGATCTTCCCAACCCAGGGATTTAACCCATATCTCTTGTGTCTCCTGCATTATCAGGTGGATTCTTTACCACTGTGCTACCTGCTATGTATTGGGTTGGCCAAAAAGTTCATTTGGGTTTTCCCATGATAGTATATAGAAAAACCAGAACTAATTTTTTGGCCAACCCAGTATTTTACTTGTGATATCTAAAATGTCTTCAAATTCTGAAACTCTGTGATTAGGGCCTTTTAGAAGGTCAGGACTTCTCTGTAGCTCAAAGGGTAAAGAATCTGCCTGCGATGCAGGAGACCAGAATTCGATCCCTGGGTCAGGAAGATCCTCTGGAGAAGGGAGTGGCAATCCACTCCAGTATTCTTGCCTGGAGAATTCCATGGACAGAGAAGCCTGGCAGGCTACAGTTTGTGGAGTCACAAAGAGTCGGACACAACTGAGCAACTCACACACACACACAGAAGGTCAGAACTTGATATTCTAGAGTAGCAAAGGGCTGTGCTTCAAAGGCCCATGAAAAGTGACAATCTATGGAATCTGAATGTGATAGGTTAGATTGATTTAATCATTAACAGTCCATAAACTCCATTATCTACTTGATATTGTTAGAATTAGGTGCCAGCCCCAGGTGGAGACTTGATCACTGCTGTTAGACCTCTGTTCTAATTAGCAGGCTTTAGAATCTGGCTGTGAACCTAAGATGTTGCTGAAGGCATGGGAAACAACCTCAAAGGGAAGTGACAGAAGAAGAACAGATGTATATATTTTATGGCCAATAGGCCATTTCCTTGCCCCTGCCTCTGTCTGGAGACTTGAAGTCCTGAGACACATCCACTCTGTTTCAAGGAGGCTGCCTGACCCTGACCAGCTGCTTCATCATTTAATGTATTCATTATGTCTGAGGTCAGCTTAAATTTTTCAGGTCCTCATCTCAGTGCCTGGGGATAAGTGCATAAAAAGCCTATCATCAAAACATTATGCCCTCAACTCCACAAGTCTTTTGGTATCCTCTTCAGGATTTCAAGAACACAGACAAAATGCAAGTCACATTTTACATCCAATGTGGAATAATTTTTTTTCCCTCTTCTTTACAGTATGTGCCAAATTTGATTCCTGTGACAATTCATATTGTACAAAGTGAAAGGAAGCTTTCAGCCTGTTCTTTTTTTCTTCCTTCCATATGGCTGATTGATTCATCTCATACTACAAACTCTTTTTCTTACAAAAATGTGATCTCTGGTGCTTTAAATGAATATATCATAGCTTAAATGGTGCAGCATGGCATAGTGTTTCCATTTCAAAGCACAAGCTACAGAGTTGGAGAGAACTGGGAATGAAATACAGCCCTGACTACTTATTAGCTATGAAACACTGAGCAAGTCACTTAACTTCTCTGGGCCTCCATTCCCTCAACTAACTGCAAAATCAGGGTGCGTCTAAAGTTGCAAATTCCTTCTCTTATCTAACAGACTTTATGTCTTTTGATTATTCTATTTATCATTTTTAAAATCTGGCAACCAAAATCCATTGTTCTACTTCTGTGTGCCAGTCACAGTATTTGGCATTAGGGAGACAGCAGTAAATAATACAGCATGATCATTGCTATTGTGGAGCTAAGAGTATGCTAGGAAATACAGTTAAATAGCCTGTTACCCACTTAATTGCTCAATTACAATTTTGAACAGTGCCTAGAAGGAGAAATGGGGGCTTAAAAAAGTGATCAGTAGGAATGTAGGGGAGAAAAATTGCTCCTCTATCTTCTTTGGAGAAGACTCTTAAGAGTCCCTTGGACAGCAAGGAGATCAAACCAATTAATCTAAAGGAAATCAACCGTGAATATTCATTGGAAGGAGTGATGCAGAAGCTGAAGCTCCAATACTTAGGCTACCTGATGAGCCTAAGTATTGAGCCGACTTATTGGAAAGGATCCTGATGCTGGGAAAGATTAAAGGATCAGAGGAGAAGGGGACGACAGAGGATGAGATGGTTGGATAGCGTCACTGACCCAATGGACATGAGTCTGAGCAAATTCCAGGAGATAGTGAAGGACGGGGAAGCCTGGCTTGCTGCAGTTCATGGGCTGGCAAAGAGTTGGGCACGACTTTGGGAGCGAACAACAATCCTCTTTGAGACTCCGGCTCTGTCTAAGAATTAAACTAACATGAAATGGATTAACAGGAGAAAAGCATGCAAATTTATTAACTTTTAGGTATCTATGAAAGTGAAAGTCGCTGAGTTGTGTCCGACTATTTGTGACCCCATACAGTCCATGGAATTCTCCAGGCCAGAATACTGTAGTGGGTAGCCCTTCCCTTCTCCAGGGTATCTTCCCAACCCAGGGATCAAACCCAGGTCTCTCACATTGCAGGCGGATTCTTTACCAGCTGAGCCACAAGGGAAGCCCAATAATACTGGAGTGGGTAGCCTATCCCTTCTCCAGCAGTTCTTCCTGACTCAGGAATCGAACTGGGGTCTCCTTCATTGCAGGCAAATTCTTTACCAACTGAGGTATGAGCGAAGCTCTATGAGAGCCTTCAAAAGAGAATGAAGACCCACAGAGGTGACCAGAGAAGGAAGCTTTTGTATTTTTTAGACAAAGAAACATTTGTGAAGAATTTAAGACAAAGGGATTTGAGCTAGCAGGAGTAAATGGTGAAGGAGTAACTAGGAACATAAGGGTGAGTTTAACAAGGTTTATTTGAATAGATTTCTCAGCCCCAAATTCCCTGTGATAAGATGTTTTCCTTCTTCCTTGTACAGAGATGGTGGCTTTCAATGGGGGTTTTATTTCTTGCTTTTAGGAAGAAAAAAGAGGGTCAGAATGTCTTTGTCACATTTACTATTTCTTAAGTGTCTTTGATTCAGAATAAAGAAATATGACTTATGAGGGATGAGAGAAGTCTGAGAAAATACTATTTAAGCTAACTTTATTCATTCATTCATGTATTTATTACTTAATCAACAAGTATTTACTAAGCATTCATAGATTTTAGGAATATTTTGGAGGAAAAAAGACAAAACTCTCACAAAGAGCTTAAAATCTAATGATTTTTTCCCCCAACTTCATTCTCAGTGCAAAATATGCTATTGGAAGCTGAGGAGAATTTGTTATAAGACAATAAAATAGAGGAGGCACTTTGAGGTGAAAGTACTGGCACTCATTTTATGGGAGATAAGAAAAACAGGAAAGAAATTTAAAGTAAAGCTTTGGCTGAGAGAAATATGGAGAACAAGAATTTATGTGTAAAACTTGGTAATTTGTCTAGGGAACTTAGTTTGATGCCAAAATGAATTCTGATGAGAATATTACTGAGAGCCGTTACTCAGCTCTCTGATTTGGTTGGGTGCTTATTCCTTATTCTAGAATAAATGGTGACATTGTTCATTAGCTTGTGGACTCAATGACAAAGCACAGAAAGCTACAAAGTCTGTGAATTTTGCTATCAAATTCAGATAACACTCTAATACCTATTAGGAAAATCAGGACTATTTTTCCTCACTGTGGGTGTTCTATTTCTTCTTAATATGGAGGAAAATTCATGTAGGTTGTATGTTGTTAACATGCAAATGTGACTATGGAATCCATATTTAGAGATGCAATAATCATCATCCTGCTTACCTCATCAAGTGGGTGTCATATAGAGGAAGTTCTACTTATCAACAAGATTCTCAATTTTGTTTCTAAATGTCTCTCAGGCACTCACTCCTCTCTCCATCATCACCTTTTCTAGGTCACAATCACCTTTAACCTGGAATAATTACAACACTCTCCCAAGTGGTCAAAATTCCACTCATTTTGGCACCCCGTAACCTCTTCACGGGCTTCCCTTGTGGCTCAGCTAGTAAAGAAACCGCCTGCAATGCGGGAGACGTTTTCACTTTTTCACTCCCTTCACACTGCAGGGAGACACTGCAGTCAGAATGACCGTTTCAAAAATGCAAATCTGATCAGGCCACTTTCTGCTTATTATCTTCTTGATTATGACAAAATTTCTCTATGGCCTTGTCTGGCTAGTCTGGCTCCTTTCTACCTCTCTGGCCTCATCACAAATGAGGCTGTTCTTGACTTTTGTACTATAAACACTATGACTTCCTTTCAGGCTTCTTCCCACCATAAGCCTTTGCACACAGTTATTTCCTCTTACCCAGCCTTTTGGCTAAGATCAAGTATAGTAGGGGGGCTTCCCAGGTGGCACAGTGATAAAGAATCCACCTGCCAACGCAGGAGACACAAGGGAAGCAGGTTCCATCCTTGGACCCGGTAGATACACTGGAGTAGGAAATGGCAACCCGCTTTAGTATTCTTGCCTGGGAAATCCCATGAATAGAGGAGTCTGGTGGGCTATATTCCATGAGGTTGCAAAGAGTCAGACACAACTGAGCACATTTCCTCTTTCTAGAAAGATCAGGGCCATTCATGAGCAGTCATTTCAACCCCTTGTCCTGGTGAGCCATCTGCCTGGCAAAACAGCAAACCTAGGTCAATCTGTTTTCTTGATGCAAGGGAAAAAAAAAAGCATAGACTGAGTTGGAAGAGTTTCCAGCACTGTTAAGGACCCTAAAATCCATTTTCCGTAAGAATGATCTGCAGCCTTCATGATTATTTTCAAGTTGCCTTCCTATTACCCTACTGTTGTTATACAAACTTAATTCTTACCCTACCAAGAAAACGAAAGTTATGAAGTTTTCAACATTCTCTACCAACTTCCTGCTATCACCTTCACAAATTGATTTTCCAACCTTCCTTCACTGGTTTTCTCCATTCAGTTGTCTGAGGATAATCCTGGCTATTTTACATCATTCTCCTCCCATCTCCTCAGAGACATTACTTTACCTATTACCATGTTTTCTTTATGAAAGTGAAAGTGAAAAGAAAGTGAAGTCGCTCAGTCATGTCTGACCCTGCGACCCTGCGGACTGTAGCCCACCAGGCTTCTCTGTCCACGGGATTCTCCAGGCAAGAATACTGGAGTGGGTTGCCATTTCCTTCTCCAGGAGATCTTCCCAACCCAGGGATCGAACCCTGGTCTCCCGCATTGCGGGCAGACGCTTTAACCTCTGAGCCATCAGGGAAGCCATGTTTTTTTGTTGTTGTTGTGGTCCTCCCTAATCAGCATCATTCAGTGCTTTCCATTTCTTCCTCCCACTTCTTGAAATCTTCTCTTTTCCTATTTGTTCCTAATTTAGTCTTCTGGTTCCCCTCCCATCTGTCTAGCTTCTTCTTTTGTGCCTCTCCCTTTCTCCAGTCCCTTGAATATGTATACCTTGCTTTGCTTAGTTGCTCAGTCGTGTAGCCCGCCAAACTCTGTCCATGGAATTCTCCAGGCAAGAATACTGGAGTGGATCGCCACTCCCTTCTCCAGAGGATCTTCCTGACCCAGGGATCGAACCCAGGTCTCCTGCATCGCAGGCGGATTCTTTACTGTCTGAGCCACCAGAGAAGCCCAAGAATACTGGAGAGGGTAGCTTATCCCTTCTCCAGGGCATCTTCCTGACCCAGGAACCGAACTAGGATCTCCAGCCTTACAGGTGGATTCTTTACCAGCTGAGCTACCAGGACAGCCCTTAAATATGTATCAGTCAGTCAGTCAGTCAGTCAGTTCAGTCACAGTCGTGTCCGACTCTTTGCGACTCCATGAATTGCAGCACGCCAGGCCTCCCTGTCCATCACCAACTCCGGGAGTTCACCCAAATTCGTGTCCGTCGAGTCGGTGATGTCATCCAGCCATCTCATCCTCTGTTGTCCCCTTCTCCTCCTGCCCCTAGTCCCTCCCAGCCAACAAATAGATGGTAAACTATTTTACTTTTTTCTATGCAGCTTCTCCCTTAAAAGTCTCATTACCTTATATACTAAAAATTGGTTTTATTTTTAGGTTCTTTTTTGGTTTAAGGATGAATACACCCAAAATGTAATATTGAAGAAGGAAATGGCAACCCACTCCAGTATAAATTGTAGTGTAGCTGATATATTATGCTTGAAAACAAAATATCTTATCATTATTTTTTCCAGTTTTAAGATATAATTGACATATGGCACTGTATAAATTTAAGGTGTCCAGCATAATGATTTGGCTCATGTACATCATGAAATGATTATCACAGCAAATTTAATGACCATCCATCATCTCATATCATTAGAAAATTACGGAAATAAAAAAAAATATTCTTTTTAGTGATAAGAACTCTTCAGATTTATTCTCTTACCAACTTGCATATATAATATACACCAGTGTTGTATTTGTCATTTTTTATGTTACATCCCTAGGACTTATTTATCTTATAACTGGAAGTTTGTACCTCTGGACCACCTTCATCCAAGTCCCTTCACCTCTGGTAACCACAAATCTGATCTCTTCTTATATGCTTGCTTGTTTGTTAAGTATAGTTGACCTACTGCTATGTTAGTTCCTGGTACCCAACATAGTGATTCAATACTTCTATACATTTTAAAGTTGACACCATTGTAAGTCTAGTTATATCACCGTACAAAGACATTACATAATTATTCCCCACACTGTACATCTCATACCTGTGACTCGTTTATCTCATGACTGGAAGTTTATATCTCTTCATCTCCCTCACCTATTTCTCACCTACTCCCCATCTCCTTCCCTGATAATTGTTTCTTCTCTTTACCTATGGCTCTTTTTCTATTTTGTTTCTCAGATTTCACATATAAGTGAAATCATGCAATATTTGTCTTTTTCTATTTCACTTAATAAAATAATAATACATTTTAGGTCTACCCAAGTTTTCACAAAAGGCAAAATTCTATTTTTTATGACTAATATTCCAGTGTGTATATATACCACATCTTCTTTATCCGTTTATCTATTGATGGACACTTAGGTTGCTTCCATATTTTGGCCATTGTAGGAAAAAGCAAGTTGCAGTGAAAAAGGGCCTGCATGTGTTTTTTTCTAATTAGTGTACTTATTTTCTTTGGATAAATTCCCAGGAGTGGAATTGCTTTATCATATGGTAGCTGCATTTTTAATTTGGGGAGAGGGAAATGCCATACTCTTTTCCATAGTGTCTATACCAATTTACATTCCCACTAACCATACATACGGTTCTGCTTTCTTCATATCCTTTCTAACACTTGTTATTTGTTATCTTCTTGATAATAGACATTTTTAATAATGTCTTTTTGTCATTCTGAAGTGTGTGAAGTGTTATCTCATTGTGGTTTTTATTTGTATTTCCTTGATGACTAGTGATGATGAATATCTATCATTTCATGTGCCTGTTGTCTTTTTTGGAAAAATATCTATACAGGTCCTTTGCCCATTTTTTTAGTCAGATTGTTTCTTTGATGTTGAATTGTATAGGTTCTTTGTCTATTTTGGATATTAACCCCTTATCAAGTGTATATCTTCTTCAGTTTATTAGGCAGCCTTTTGTTTTGTTTCCTTTGCTGTGCAAAAGCTTTTTAGTTTGGTGTAGTCCCATTTGTTTATTTTCACTTTCGTTAATTTTATGTGTCAACATGGCTAGTCTATGGTGCTCAACTGTTCGATCAAACACCAGGTGAGATGTTGCTGTGAAGGCATGTTTTAGATGTGAATATTTAAATCAGCAGACTTTGAGTAAATTTCATTCCCCTCTGTAATTGTGAGAGCCTCATCCAATTGGAGGCTTTAAGAGAATTATCTGAATTCCCCAGAAGAGGAAGGAATTCTGTCTCAAGACCGCCTTCAACTCAAGTTGCAACACTCACTCCTGCCAGAATTTCCAGCCTGCTGGCCTATCCTGCAGACTTTAAGCTTGCCAGTCTCACAATCATGTGGACTAGTTTCTTAAAATACATCTCACGTTGCTCTACACTGTCCTCATCATCTGTTAATCCACCCCATAAACAACTCATAAAATCTCTTCCTTCCTGCCTAACGAAAAATCATGATGCAAATGGATTATTAAGTAATTGTTGCATAGAATGCCAAATGTGATAGGCTGAATAGTAGCCTCCCAAAAGAATGGATTCTCTTCTAGAGCCTCCAAAAGGAACCAGCCTCATTAACAGCTTGATTTTAGCCTTGCAAGAGTAATTTCATACTTCTGATCTCCAAAATTCTAACAGAATAAATTTCTGTTGTTTCAAACCACTACGTCTCTAGTAATTTGTTGCCGTAGCAATAAAAAAGACTAATACATGAAGCATTCTTGAAATTCAGCCCTGATTGTAGCCTGTGCTCAAAATGAGATTTCTATTACACAAAAATAAGTGAATAAAATATAGTGTGATAGACTCCCACTTCTAACCAACTGGTGTCTGACTTGCTTTCATGCCATAAATAACTGGAAAAATGGACCATATATATTAAACAACTGTTTTCAGGCATTAGACAGTTGACATTTCAGCAATGTGTCCCTCAGATAAAGAAAATAAATGAAATAAGCCCTATGTTTGTCCCAGTTTTCTTCTTGTAGGCACTTTTCTGGATCATGGAGAGGGAGGAGAATCTAAACGAAGTACAGTGGTCTCACTGAGTTGAGGAGACGAACTTAGCTGAAATCTAGGATCTAAATAGAAAAAGAGTCCTAGAAAAATGTGGACAGATTTATTTGTGCTTTTGGATGAAAACTAAGCTGCACATGTCAAAGGAAAACTACCACTGAGTTATAAGCTGAGCAATTCCCAAAGCTCAAGTATTACTGTGGGACATCTGAGCTCCAATCGGACAAAGTGAAGAAATGTCATTGGACATACAGGACTCGGCAGAGACCACAGAAGGATAACAGGGCTAAAGTAGTGTTAAAGAAAAATCTTCTTTAGACTTACTGTAACAAAATTTATAAACAGATCTCTAAGTAATTAAGCCAACTCACAGATTACTTGGTTGCCTGATAGAACAAGGCCCAACATTCTCTACAGAAAGTCTTTAAAACAACAAACAATATAAAGTTCACTTTGTCCAAATTCACTTAAAAATCACAAGAAGCAGGATAATGTGACCTATTACAAGCTGAAAAAAATAGTTACTAGAAATAAACCTAGAAATGACAGAGTTAATAGGATTATCAATGACTTATAATGGTCAATAGACTTAAAATTTTTATTTAAGTGTGCTGGGATTTATGGAAAAATATAAACATAATGATGCTACAAGTGGAAAATACTTTTAAAAGGACTAAAGAATCATTTTAGAGTGGAAAATGTACTATATAAAATGAAAATATCAGTGAGTGATATTTACAACAGATTGAAAACTGCAGAAGAAAAGTTTAATGATCTTGGATATACATTAATAAAATCTATTCAAGCAAAAATACATAGAGAAAAAAAAAAAAGGAAATAAAATATCTTTTTTTTTAAATTTTTAATTTTTTATTATTTTATTTTATTTTTTAACTTTACAATATTGTATTGGTTTTGCCATATATCAACATGAATCCACCACAAGTATACATGTTCCCATCCTGAACCCTCCTCCCTCCTCCCTCCCCGTACCATTCCCTCTGGGTTGTCCCAGTGCACAAGCCCCAAGCAACCAGTATCGTACATCGAACCTGGACTGGTGATTCGTTTAATATATGATATTATACATGTTTCAATGCCATTGTGCCAAATCATCCCACCCTCTCCCTCTCCCACAGAGTCAAAAAGACTGTTCTATACATCAGTGTCTTTTTTGCTGTCTTGTATACAGGGTTATTGTTATCATCTTTCTAAATTCCATATATATGCGTTAATATACTGTATTGGTGTTTTTCTTTCTGGCTTACTTCACTCTGTATAATAGGCTCCAGTTTCATCCACCTCATTAGAACTGATTCAAATGTATTCTTTTTAATGGCTGAATAATAACTCTATTGTGTATATGTACCACAGCTTTCTTATCCATTCATCTGCTGATGGACATCTAGGTCGCTTCCATGTCCTGGCTATT
The DNA here is from genome assembly GCF_027580195.1 of Bos mutus. Classification (NCBI taxonomy): domain Eukaryota; kingdom Metazoa; phylum Chordata; class Mammalia; order Artiodactyla; family Bovidae; genus Bos; species Bos mutus. The sequence continues at coordinate 35,079,664 of NC_091619.1, forward strand.
ATAAACAGTGCTGCGATGAACACTGGGGTACACGTGTCTCTTTCCCTTCTGGTTTCCTCAGTGTGTATGCCCAGCAGTGGGATTGCTGGATCATAAGGCAGTTCTATTTCCAGTTTTTTAAGGAATCTCCACACTGTTCTCCATAGTGGCTGTACTAGTTTGCATTCCCACCAACAGTGTAAGAGGGTTCTCTTTTCTCCACACCCTCTCCAGCATTTATTGCTTGTAGACTTATGGATCGCAGCCATTCTGACTGGTGTGAAATGGTACCTCATAGTGGTTTTGATTTGCATTTCTCTGATAATGAGTGATGTTGAGCATCTTTTCATGTGTTTGTTAGCCCTCTGTATGTCTTCTTTGGAGAAATGTCTGTTTAGTTCTTTGGCCCATTTTTTGATTGGGTCATTTATTTTTCTGGAATTGAGCTGTAGGAGTTGCTTGTATATTTTTGATATTAGTTGTTTCATTTGCTAATCTTTCATTTCAATTTGTCAGTTGCTTCATTTGCTATTATTTTCTCCCATTCTGAGGGCTGTCTTTTCACCTTGCTTATAATTTCCTTTGTTGTGCAGAAGATTTTAATTAGGTCCCATTTGTTTATTTTTTCTTTTATTTCCAATATTCTGGGAGGTGGGTCATAGAGGATCCTGCTGTGATGTATGTCGGAGAGCGTTTTGCCTATGTTCTCCTCTAGGAGTTTTATAGTTTCTGGTCTTACATTTAGATCTTTAATCCATTTTGAGTTTATTTTTGTGTATGGTGTTAGAAAATGTTCTAGTTTCATTCTTTTACAAGTGGTTGACCAGTTTTCCCAGCACCACTTGTTAAAGAGATTGTCTTTAATCAAATATCTTAATGGTATTTATGGAGGAGGAAATGGCAACCCACTCCAGTATTCTTGCCTAGAGAATCCCGTGGTTAGAGAAGCCTGGAGGGCTGCTGTCCATAGGGTTGCACAGAGTCGGACACGACTGAAGTGACTTAGCATGCATGCATGCATTGGAGAAGGAAATGGCAACCCACTCCAGTATTCTTGTCTGGAGACTCCCAGGGACAGAGGAGCCTGGTGGGCTGCCGTCTATGGGGTTGCACAGAGTTGGACACGACTGAAGCGACTTAGCAGCAGCAGCAGCAGCAGCAGCAACAGCGGTATATGAGATAGTATCAAGTGGTACATGAGGAAACAACTTATGAAACTAAAAAAGATACAGACAGATTGACAATCATATTTGTAAATTTCCACAATTCTCTCTCAGTAACTGATAGAACAAATACACATGTTAATAGGTATCAACCTACTTGATCTAATAACTCCAAGTATGCATAGGTCAAGTGGAAATTACATGAGGATTTAGAAAATATTTTTTACATAATGACATTGAAAACAGCACACCAAAATTTGGGTGCTGTGACTAAAGCATTATATAAAGGGAAATTTATAGCTTTAAAATTTCTTATTTTAGAAAAAAAGAAAACATGTCTAAAGTAAATTATCCGTTTCCTTCATAAATGTTACCAAAGGAAAAACAAATTAAACTTTAAGTAGAAGATGAAGTAGAAGCAATATAAATAAGTGAAATAAAAATAATTAAAAAAGTAGAAGGTTATAAGTAGGAGTCAATAGGAATGGAAAGCAATGAAAGAAAAATGGGAAAGAAGTAGAGAAAGTATAAGGATTTTTCTTTGATAACATCTAAGATTGAAAACACTCAAGTAACTGAACAGGAAAAAAAGAAAATGGTATAAATTACCAATGTCAATAGTGAAAAAGACTACAGATTTTATAGAAATTAAAAGAATAACAAAGGAATAATATGACATGATATAATATGTCAATAAATTTGGCATTTTAGTTATAATAAGTTTCTTGAAAGACACATTTTACAGATATTGATTCAAGAAGAAATAAAATTTGAATAGCCATATAGCTAAGAAATAATTTTATAATTAAAAACTTTCCCATGAAGAAAAGTCCAGTTCAGGATAACTTCACTTGCAAATTCTATACAAACTTTCAGGAAAGAAATAATATCCTTCATTTACAAAATACAAAACAAACACTTCTAAACTCACCTTACCGTATTCAGTTCAGTTCAGTTCAGTCACTCAGTCATGTCTGACTCTGCGACCCCATGAACCACAGCACGCCAGGCCTCCCTGTCCATCACCAACTCCTGGAGTCACCCAAACCCATGTCCATTGAGTCAGTGATGCCATCCAACCATCTCATCCTCTGTTGTCCCCTTCTCCTCCTGCCTTCAATCTTTCCCAGCATCATTGTCTTTTCAAATGAGTCAGCTCTTCGCATCAGGTGGCCAAAGTATTGAAGTTTCAGCTTCAACATTGGTTCTTCCAGTGAACACTCAGGACTGATCTCCTTTAGGATGGACTGGTTGGATCTCCTTGCTGTCCAAGGGACTCTCAAGAGTCTTCTCCAACACCACAGTTCAAAAGTATCAATTCTTCGGTGCTCAGCTTTCTTTCTAGTCCAACTCTCACATCCATACATGACTACTGGAAAAACCAAAGCCTTGACTAGATGGACCTTTGTTGGCAAAGTAATGTCTCTGCTTTTGAATATGCTATCTAGGTTGGTCATAACTTTCCTTCCAAGGAGTAAGCATCTTTTAATTTAATGGCTGCAGTCACCATCTGCAGTGAATTTGGAGCCCCCAAAAATGAAGTCAGCCACTGTTTCCACTGTTTCCTTGAGTATTAATGTTGCAAAATTACAGCATTCCAGAATAGAAAACTACAGATGAATACTCGTATATACTCCTATGTGAACATACATGATTAAATCCTTTACAAAACATTAGAAAAATCATATTCAACAATGTATAATAACTAATATATCTTGAACAAATGAAATTTGTCTCTAGAGTATAAAATCGATTTATAATTTGAAGACCAATGGATTTTTACCATATTAGTAAAATAAGGGAAAAAAAAAAACATTTAATATTCTCAATAGATGCAGAAAGTGAGCTTGGCAATGCAATACCAAATCATGATGAAAGCTCTCAGGATAGTAGAAATAGATAAGAACTTTAAGTTAAAAAAGAGCATCTTCCCAGTCCTTCATCTAATACCACATTTAATGGTTCTAAGTTTAGGAAAAAAGATAAAATCTCCATCCTCAATATTTGTCTTTAGTATTTTACTGGATGTCCCAGTCAGTGTAATAAGGCAAGTAGAAGAGATAAATATAAACTGGAAAGAAAGAAGTTAATTTGTATTGATTTGCAGATTACGCACATAATCTTAAGAATCCACAAAAAAAGCAGCTGGAAACTAAAAAATGAATTTAGCAAGATCCGAAAATACAAAAATCACTGAAGAAACATCAGTTGTATTTCTCCACACTAGCAATGAATAACTAAAACCTGAAATTACTACTAGATAAATATGTCAAATGTCAAGTCGACAGCAAAAACATGTACTATATCTAGGATTGAATTTACTTAAATATACGTAAGAGCTGTGGGCTTCCCAGGCAGTGCTAGTGGTAAAGAAACCACCTGCCAATGCAGGATACAAAAGAAAATACCGGTTTGATCCCAGGGTCAGGAAGATACCCTGGAGGAGGAAGTGGCAACCCACTCCAGTATTCTTGTCTGGGAAATCCCATGGACAGAGGAGCCCAGCAGGCTATGCAGTTCATGGGATCACAAAGAGTCGGACATGACTGAAGCAACTGAGCAGGCATGGATGCACGCATGCATGGATAGATTTAGATAAAGAAGAGTTTCTGATAGAAAGTTTCTGATAGACAATTATGAGCCTGGCACATGTAGCCAGCCAGGCGTTCAGTAAACTTGTACAGAATGTAAGGCATGGATTCTGAAAGATGAAACAAAAAAGATCAGATCATGAAAAGACTCTTAACAGGACCTTAGGAATAAACATCTCCTTAAATATTGTATCCCCGGCACTTTTATCCATGCCCTGCTTGTAAGAAATGCTATGGAGTTTTGAATTTTCCTTAAGAATCCTTTATTTTTTCATTGTGTACAGGTAGGTTGAAAACTAGATACCCTGCCCTTGGGGCAGAGAGACAGGTTTGAATGGCTTCCTACTTGAATCTTCCAAGGTCCCCTTCCCTGTCCCCTTTCCAGATAAGATAGATGTAGTAGTGGGGTTGGCCAGTGCCATATAATGCACATATTTAGAGGAGAACAGCAGAGCACTCATTGAATCAGAAACAGAGAAAGATATTTTCACACAAAGTGATAAACCCAGCCCAGGCCGTGTTCTTTATTTCTCGATAAAAAGTATCCCAGACCCAAGGCCCATTCTTATACAGCTGAATGGGAGTCAAAAGACCGCACATATGAGACTACCTTTCCCAACAGAAGAATACAAGCCTCAAAGCCTTTTTGAAGGTGATAGAGGCTACTTGACTCAGTTTGTGAGTCGTATTCTTTTTTAGTTTATGTGTTAACACTTATCTATTTGGCTGGGCCAGGTCTCAGTTGTTGCATGTGGATATTTAGTTGCAGCATACAAACTCTTAGCTGTGGCATGTGGGATCTAGTTCCTTGACCATGGATCAAGCTCGGGCCTCCTGCATAGGGAATGCAAAGTCTTAGCCACTGACCACCAAGGAGGTCCCTGTGACTCATATTCTGTTAGGAGTTTGACTTTGACTCTGAAGGCCTAAGAGGGACAGACTAAGATGGACTCAGTTGAGGAAGCTAAATGCTGGTCACTGGCTGCTGAGTGCTTATTCCCATTTGTAGACATGATCACATCTGAGTATTTTTCTATATCAATTCGCTTAGCTCCCAGAACAGAAAGGATGACAGGAGCTCTATTAATATTATGGAAATGTGTTCCAAATTTGGCATTAGTGGATGAAGTACAGCAGCCCTGGAAGAAAGGCATTTTGAAGTTAATCCTCTTATGTACAGGCATACTTTATTTTATTGTACTTTATTTAGTGCTTCGTGGATATTGAATTTTTTACAAATTGAAGGTTTGTGGCAACTCTGAGTCAATCAGTTCTATTGGTGTCATTTTGTCAATAGCATGTGCTCACTTCGTGTCTTATGTCACTTTTGGCCATCCTTGCAATATTTCAAACTTTTGCATTATTATTATATTTGCTATGGTGATCTGTCATTAATGATCTTTAACTCTTTGAAACCTCAGATAATGGTGAGCATTTTTCAGTGTTATATTTTAAATTAATGTATGTATATTTTTTTAATGCAATGCTATTACATACCTAGTGGACTAAAATATAGGGTAAAAACTTTTATATGCACTGGGAATCCAAAAACTTCATGTGACTTGTTTTATAGTGATATTTGCTTTATTGCTGTGGTCTGGAATTGAACCCACAGTATTCTTTTTCTATGTAGTATTCCCAGCATCTTTAATCATTTCTCATCATGTTGATTATCATTCAATTACCCTTATTAGGCAATGCACTTCTTAGAACTTCTGTGCCTCTGATAATTAACTAAAGAGTGCCTGATTCTTAGGGGAACACTGTATCACTGACTGGGCTATCTTGTACAAAGCAGAGTAGGACCAGTTCCACCCCTGATCTGGACCTCCTGGAGACCCCTAAGTTTGCATTAGTTTAGGTTATTTTTTTCCTACCATTGAAAACAAACTTTATTCTGCATAGTAACTCTGTGGAATAAGATATATTTGAGAGAAGGGGAAAAAAAAAAAAAAACTGATACCATCTGTAATGGTAACATAGAAAACTCAAATTTAATGATTAATTGTAAAACATCATTTGGATTATTTACTCTTAAAAAGCCTATTGAATGGGAAGTCTTTAAAAATATATTTGATTTTTCATGTTTAGTGACTAAGTTAAATAAAAACAAACAGAAGCCAAACATGTAAGACAGCACAGAAATGTAGGTACATATTCCACTATTAAACACTATCATGGGGTTTGCCTTGAGCTGAAAAAAAAAGTGAACATTTCTTTCTCTGGCTTATTTTTTAGTTAAAAAAATAAAAGCGTATCTTTTTGATGCAAATTAAGAAAATTTCTTAGGTTAAGAAGTCTGGTACTTTGACTTAGTTCTTCTGCTGAATTTCAGTAGTACATAAAAGTTATATTTCTAACTCAAAGATACATTTTCTTTTCTTCTAGAAAATTACTCAGCAACAAAAGAAAAGTTATTATGCTGGGAATAGTGCCCCTGAAATTAATTTGTTCTTTTACTTTAGTCTAAAAATGTCAGACATCCATTCATGAAAAGCAATGATGAGTATATCCTTAGTAGATCATATAATATCCTGTGTTTTTGATATTTTACTTCTTCAAAAACTAAGCTTCCAACAATAGTTTTCATTTCTGAATTTCCTCTGAAGGATATCTCTATCAGTTCTATCAGATGCCATATTTCTAGGGCTAGTTTGTCTTGACAGAGAACCCCATTAAGGTCAGAAAGTGAGCTCAGTCACACATGGAAAGTCAAACAATATAATGGTCAGGAAATGCCTAAACAGTAGAAGATATTTCACTGGATTTGGTCATGAAGAAATTTACCTTCAGTTTCAAACAGAAGTCAGAGGCTAGCATACCTCCAATTTCTCAGTAACAGATTAATCATTCTATAGCTACACATTGAAATACCTTGCTGTCATTTTAGAAAAAACATAATCTGCTTGATTGCCAGTCAAATTCTAAGGAATAGTTTAAAATGTTAATCTTTAATGTATCATAGAGCACTGGGGAGAAGGCAATCACACCCCACTCCAGTACTCTTGCCTGGAAAATCCCATGGACAGAGGAGCCTGGTAGGCTGCAGTCCATGGGGTGGCTAAGAGTCGGACACGACTGAGCAACTTCACTTTCACTTTTCACTTTCCTGCATTGGAGAAGGAAATGGCAACCCATTCCAGTGTTCTTGCCTGGAGAATCCCAGGGACAGGGGAGCCTGGTGGACTGCTGTCTATGGGGTCGCACGGAGTCGGACACGACTGAAGTAACTTAGCAGAGCACTGGAGGTTTTGCTCTGGTAGATAATGGATGGCAGTTGCAACTTCAGCAGATTGAGAACTAAGTGATATAGGAATATGCATGAACCAATTGAATGAGCAAATAAATCAAGAACTTTCTGAATTTCTTAAAGCAGCATCTTAACTACAGTGTATGGGAATGACAGTAACAGTAGGGAAATCCTTGAAGGCAGCATCCCGGATTCCAAGCTTTACCCGGAGTTTTATGTCTTAAAAGTACATGGATACTGGCAGGCTGTTAGTCACTGTTCTCTTGTCATAATGCCAGGATCTTTGCCCAGTTTTGAGAGTAATCAGACATAAAGGCCTGCCAGGACACCCTATTTACAATAGTAAATTCATTTTTAAACTAAGTGAAGATATTGATGCCACAGGCACTGCGATGTGAGAGGGCTTGGATGAGGCACCAGATCCCACTAGAATTCCTCGATATGTTTAGATTGGAGTCAGTTCTTCCCTGGTGAGCTCCATGAAGCCATTGCTTTGGACTTGAATGACCATGTCCAACCTCTTAGTTTCCACTCACCTGGGCATGAGACCTGAGATTTTCTTTGTTCTACATTTCTGCTGCACATCCTTAGCTTCATCTTTCATCTGCTATGTATAGTTTAGGAGATTCTCTTCTATAGCAAGTTTTCTTTCCAGAAAGGTGTATCCTTTAATGGTTTAATTCAAGTGTAGCTTAACCTCTTTCAGAGATTTGGCAGAAGCTCATTGTACTTATTCCATGTCATCATTTGCTTGTCTAGCTCTCTAATATATTTTTGTAATCTATCTTTGATTCTTTTAGTCTTTACAAGGCCATTCTCTAATGCTAAGACCTTTTGGAAGATTTCCGAATATTGCTTTTCAGAGAGATTCTAGCTTCATCAGAAGACAGTTATTTTCTGACCAGAAAGCCCTTTTCTTATTTCTAATTTGTTGGAGCTGTGTCTCCATCTAGTTTTTTTCAGTTTCTGGGACTTTGTAGTTCCTTTGTATATTCTTTGCGCATTACTTCTATGTCATACTGGATATTTTCAATAGCAAGTCTCTTCCTCTATAGAGTTAAAAATGTTCTTTCCCGGTTAAAACAGGGGAACAGCATCACTCTTCTTGTAGCCTGATGTGCAGGTGCTGGAGGTGAGGAGGGGGTGGTAGCTGGGCACCTCAGTCCTGCCTTAGCTAGCTAAGGGTCATTTCACATTGGCTATTTTACAGCTTGTTGTGAGCTAAAATTCATGAGAGTTTCCTTATGAATTACAGTTTAGCACATTTTCTTTTGATCTGTATTTGGGTACTTTATTAAAAAGTCTGAATGGAAGATTTGAAAATGTCATTTACTAGATTACAGTTTGATTTTAGAGATGATTTGAACTACTGATTTTGTAACTCAATGCATGAGCTGTTCATTTCCTGAACTTTGTATCCTTCACAGATTCGATGAGCTTCATTTTGTGTATTCTTCTAAGAATATTCATTTCATGTCATCCATATACTAAATATTATTTCATACAGAGCATGGAGGCCCATTAGGATAAAATTCTTATTTTTGAGTTGGTCACAGGCTGGTGGACAAACGGATTAACACCCAAAGAATTACACTGCAATGTAATGTGATTGATAACGATGATGCAATTTGGCATTGTTTTAGAACTTGCCAAATTAGGGAAGACTTCTGTCTCTGGAGAAGATTTCACTCAGATTATTTATAAAAACAAAAACAAAAATTGATTGCTTCCATCCACCAAAAGAAAGAAGCCAAATAAAAAGTTAATGTACTATGTATTATTTCTCTATTTAAGACAATGTTAAGCAACTTCAGATATCAGCCATTGATTTTTTCAGACCCTGCCAGAGGGAAGATTTTCTTTATATGTCTGAGCAGTTCCAGATTCTTCACTGGCAGAATTCACTTGGAGGTAGAGAGGTGATACAGAAGTGTTTGTTCACAACCTCAGCCAAGCTCTGTTGCATGACGGGATGACTTTTGAATAAGGGCCAAGATGTTCTGATCTTGTCTCTTCTGGGAGATAAATAACAGACCGTAATGATAACTCATCATATCTTCATAGCAGTATTTAAATGAACTCTGCCAGGAGTTCTTTCTTTGTTTATTAAATAACAAGAACTATACTTTCTGAACAAAGGGAGTTTTTCTCAGAATTTTGCAAATATTATCTACAATATGTGAAATTTATTTTGTGGACATACACAGGTTGATGTACATTTCAAAAATAATTTATAATGGTCACAATTTTATGGAGTTCCTTTTTTTTCTTGAAAGAAGAAATATCATTAATTGTATAGCAAATGATTAAATATTCTCAGATTCTTCAAAAAGTATTTTACCAAGGGTCTCCCAGATTACATGTTTGAAATTCTACAAAAGTGCAGAAGAGATAGTGACATGCTTCCTAATTTTTCACCCAAGTTCTAAATTTTAAAGAATAAATTGATCAGACTTATGAAGAGAAAGAAAATGTGTCATAATATCAGAAAATGCCTTTTGGTTTAACATAATTCATAATCAGCATTAGAAAACTTGTAGCATTATGGATCTGTGATTTGAATTAATTTTGGAGGTTGGGTTAGCAATGATTGCTTGATGTCTTTAGCCTGAGTAACTATTTTCTGTTTCCTCTCTCTCTCCCTATCTCTCTCCTTGACTCTTTCTCTCCCACTCTCTCTCTCTTTTTCCATGAGATACATTAATGGTGGTTTGGAATATTCAAGTATGGGAGTGGTATTGATAATTTTCATAATTTTCAATCTATTTGGCAATCCATGTTTTGAAAAATCACACTTTCAAAATATTTTTTTCAAGATATATTGACTCATCAATTGAGTGTTTCTGTTCCATTAATACTCTTTTATCCTACCAATTGCTATTAGCTAAGCTCCAGTTCAATTTTTAACTTTCAGCGCAGGAGGGCCTAGAGGAGTTATCCCACATTGAAGGTCAGGAAGGGCAGTGGTGAGGAGATACCCCTCATCCAAGGTAAGGAGCAGTGGCTGTGCTTTGCTGGAGCAGCTGTGAAGAGATACCCCACGCCAAAGGTAAGAGAAACCCAAGTAAGAGGGAACCCTCTTACACTGTTGGTGGGAATGCAAACTAGTACAGCCACTATGGAGAACAGTGTGGAGATTCCTTTAAAAACTGGAAATAGAACTGCCTTATGATCCAGCAATCCCACTGCTGGGCATACACACTGAGGAAACCAGAAGGGAAAGAGACACGTGTACCCCAATGTTCATCGCAGCACTGTTTATAATAGCCAGGACATGGAAGCAACCTAGATGCCCATCAGCAGACGAATGGATAAGAAAGCTGTGGTACATAAACACAATGGAGTATTACTCAGCCATTAAAAAGAATACATTTGAATCAGTTCTAATGAGGTGGATGAAACTGGAGCCTATTATACAGAGTGAAGTAAGCCAGAAGGAAAAACACCAATACAGTGTACTAACGCATATATATGGAATTTAGAAAGATGGTAACGATAACCCTGTATACGAGACAGCAAAAGAGACACTGATGTATAGAACAGTCTTATGGACTCTGTGGGAGAGGGAGAGGGTGGGAAGATTTGGGAGAATGGCATTGAAACATGTGAAATGTCATGTATGAAACGAGATGCCAGTCCAGGTTCAATGCACGATGCTGGATGCTTGGGGCTGGTGCACTGGGACGACCCAGAGGGAGGGTATGGGGAGGGAGGAGGGAGGAGGGTTCAGGATGGGGAACACATGTATACCTGTGGTGGATTCATTTTGATATTTGGCAAAACTAATATAATTATGTAAGGTTTAAAAATAAAATAAAATTAATTAAAAAAAAAAAAAAAACCCAAGTAAGATGGTAGGTGTTGCAAGAGGGCATCAGAGGGCAGGCACACTGAAATCATACTCACAGAAAACTAGTCAATCTTATCACACTAGGACCAGAGCCTTGTCTAACTCAATGAACTAAGCCACACCCGTGGGGCAACCCAAGATGGGCAGGTCATGGTGGAGAGATGTGACAGAATGTGGTCCACTGGAAAAGGGAATGGCAAACTACTTCAGTATTCTTGCCTTGAGAACCCCATGAACAGTATGAAAAGGCAAAATAATAGGATACTGAAAGAGGAACTCCCCAGGTCAGTAGGTGCCCAATATGCTTCTGCAGATCAGTGGAGAAATAACTCCAGAAAGAATGAAGGGATGGAGCCAAAGCAAAAACAATACCCAGCTGTGAATGTGACTGGTGATAGAAGCAAGGTCTGATGCTGTAAAGAGCAATATTGCATAGGAACCTGGAATGTCAGGTCCATGAATCAAGGCAAATTGGAAGTGGTCAAACAAGAGATGGCAAGAGTGAATGTCAACATTCTAGGAATCAGCGAACTGAAATGGACTGGAATGGGTGAATTTAACTCAGATGACCATTATATCTACTACTGCAGGCAGGAATCCCTTAGAAGAAATGGAGTAGCCATTGGTCAACAAAAGAATCCAAAATGCAGTACTTGGATGCAATCTCAAAAATGACAGAATGATCTCTGTTCATTTCCAAGGCAAACCTTTTAATATCACAGTAATCCAAGTCTATGCCCCAACCTGTAACACTGAAGAAGCTGAAGTTGAACAGTTCTATGAAGACCTACAAGACCTTTTAGAAATAACACCCCAAAAAAGATGTCCTTTTCATTATAGGGGACTGGAATGCAAAAATAGGAAGTCAAGAAACACCTGGAATAACAGGCAAATTTGGCCTTGGAATACGGAATGAAGCAGGGTAAAGGCTAATAGAGTTTTGCCAAGAAAATGCACTGGTCATAGCAAACACCCTCTTCCAACAACACAAGAGAAGACTCTACACATGGACATCACCAGATGGTCAACACGTAAATCAGATTGATTATATTCTTTGCAGCCAAAGATGGAGAAGCTCTATACAGTCAACAAAAACAAGACAGGGAGCTGACTGTGGCTCAGATCATGAACTCTTTATTGCCAAATTCAGACTTAATTTGAAGAAAGTAGGGAAAACCACTAGACCATTCAGATATGACCTAAATCAAATCCCTTATGATTATACAGTGGAAGTGAGAAATAGATGTAAGGGCCTAGCTGATAGATAGAGTGCCTGATGAACTATGGAATGAGGTTCCTGACATTGTATAGGAGACAGGGATCAAGACCATCCCCATGGAAAAGAAATGCAAAAAAGCAAAATGGCTGTCTGGGGGAGGCCTTACAAATAGCTGTGAAAAGAAGAGAAGCAAAAAGCAAAGGAGAAAAGGAAAGATATAAGCATCTGGATGCAGAGTTCCAAAGAATAGCAAGAAGAGATAAGAAAGCCTTCCTCAGCGATCAATGCAAAGAAATAGAGGAAAACAACAGAATGGGAAAGACTAGAGATCTCTTCAGGAACGTTAGAGATACCAAGGGAACATTTTATGCAAAGATGGGCTCAATAAAGGACAGAAATGGTGTGGACTTAACAGAAGCAGAAGATATTAAGAAGAGGTGGCAAGAATACATAGAAGAACAGTACAAAAAAGAGCTTCACAACCCAGATAATCACGATGGTGTAATCACTGACCTAGAGCCAGACATCCTGGAATGTGAAGTCAAGTGGACCTTAGAAAGCATCACTATGAACAAAGCTAGTGGAGGTGACGGAATTCCAGTTGAGCTATTTCAAATCATGAACGATGATGCTGTGAAAGTGCTTCACTCAATATGTCAGCAAATTTGAAAAACTCAGCAGTGGCCACAGGACTGGAAAAGTTTCAGTTTTCATTCCAATCTCAAAGAAAGGCAATGCCAAAGAACGCACAATTGCACTCATCTCACATGCTAGTAAAGTCATGTTCAAAATTCTCCAAGCCAGGCTTCAGCAGTATGTGAACCGTGAACTTCCTGATGTTCAAGCTGGCTTTAGAAAAGGCAGAGGAACCAGAGATCAAATTGCCAACATCTGCTGGATCATGGAAAAAGGAAGAGAGTTCCAGAAAAACATCTACTTCTGCTTTATTGACTATTCCAAAGCCTTTGACTGTGTGGATCACAATAAGTTGGAAAATTCTGAAAGAGATGGGAATACCAGACCACCTGACCTGCCCCTTGAGAAATCTGTATGCAGGTCAGGAAGCAACAGTTAGAACTGGACATGGAACAACAGACTGGTTCCAAATAGGAAAAGGAGTATGTCAAGGCTGTATATTGTCACCCTGCTTATTTAACTTCTATGCAGAGTACATCATGAGAAACGCTGGGCTGGAAGAAACACAAGCTGGAATCAAGATTGCTGGGAGAAATATCAATAACCTCAGATATGCAGATGACACCACCCTTATGGCAGAAAGTGAAGAGGAACTAAAAAGCGTCTTGATGAAAGTGAAAGTGGAGAGTGAAAAAGTTGGCTTAAAACTCAACATTCAGAAAACGAAGATCATGGCATCCAGTCCCATCACTTCATGGGAAATAGATGGGGAAACAGTGGAAACAGTGTCAGACTTTATTTTTCTGGGCTCCAAAATCACTGCAGATGCTGACTGCAGCCATGAAATTAAAAGAGGCTTACTCCTTGGAAGGAAAGTTATGATCAACCTAGATAGCATATTGAAAAGCAGAGACATTACTTTGCCAACAAAGGTCTGTCTAGTCAAGGCTATGGTTTGTCCTGTGGTCACGTATGGATGTGAAAGTTGGACTATGAAGAAGGCTTAGTGCTGAAGAATTGATGCTTTTGAACTGTGGTGTTGGAGAAGACTCTTGAGAGTCCCTTGGACTGCAAGGAGATCCAACCAGTCCATTCTGAAGGAGATCAGCCCTGGGATTTCTTTGGAAGGAATGATGCTAAAGCTGAAACTCCAGTACTTTGGCCACCTCATGCGAAGAGTTGACTCATTGGAAAAGACTCTGATGCTGGGAGGGATTGGGGGCAGGAGGAGGAGCGGATGACAGAGGATAAGATGGCTGGATGGCATCACTGACTCGATGGATGTGAGTCTGAGTGAACTTCAGGTGTTGGTGATGGACAGGGAGGCCTGGCGTGCTGCGATTCATGGGGTCTCAAAGAGTCGGACACGACTAAGTGACTGAACTGACTGAACTGATATAATATCTTTATGCAAACTCATAAACACATGTTGCTTCAATACCATTTATACATATGATATTATATGATACCTGTTTTATAATAGACTATACTTACTTACGGGCTTCCCTAGTGGCTCAGACGGTAAAGTGTCTTTCTGCAAAGCAGGAGACCTGGGTTCAGTCCCTGGGTTGGGAAGATCCCCTGGAGAAGGAAATGGCAGCCCACTCCAGTATTCCTGCCTGGAAAATCCCATGGACTGCAGAGCCTGGTAGGTTACTGTCCATTGGGTCACAAAGAGTAGGACACGACTGAGCAACTTCACTTCACATACTTCCTTACAGTGGTATATATACCATTTATTCATTTGACTTTTTGTGTGTTTTGTTACTCTCCTGCTTATTTAATTAAGAAAATAAATATTTGAGTATCTATGATATGCCTAGCATGATTCCAAGCCCTGGGAGCACAGCAGTGAACAAAACAGATATGTACAGTATGCTTTCTATGGGGATAGAAAATAAAGATGAATAAAACAGTGATATCTCAGGAAAAGAAAAAAAGAGAATAAGAAGGTGTGAGTTAAGGGTTAGTGATTTTGGATAGAGTGATCAAAGAGGACCTCATTAAGAAGATGATAGTTGAGTAAACAAATAATGCTGGTAAGGGAGAGAGCCATATGGATATCTGGTGGAAGAGAATTCTGAGTTTATGGGAGCAACATATATGAGGACCCTGAGTTATGAGTGCTCTTGGTGTATTTGAAAGCAACCAGGTGGTAAGTGTGGCTGGAAGTGAAAGGGAAAGAGAATGGGGAACCTGATTCTGTATGGATTTAGAAGTCCTCAAAGACTTAGGCTTTTGCTCTTATAGAAATGAAAAGACACCGGGGGACTTAGGATTGACGTGACTGGACTTGCGTTTTAATATGATATTATTTCCACCTGTTGAAAATAGAATATATGGGGCAAAGTGGAAACAGGGAAACAAGTCAGAAAGCTATTCCAATCATCCAAGTGGTGAAGGAGGGGAGAAGTGGTTTAATTCTAGACAGTTCTACATTATACTTCACCATTACTTTCTCTACCTGGGCCCTGAAGGATCCTTGGCTCCTTTTAATGGAGAAAGGTATTTAGAAATGAAGATCTCTAAAAAACTCCCTACAAACAAAAGTCTGAGACCAGATGGCTTCACAGTTAAATTCTACCAAACATACTAAGAAGACCTTTTATCAATCCTTCTCAAACTCCTCCAAAACTCCCAAAGACATTTTATGAAGCAACCATCACCCTGATAACAAAGCCAGACAAAGATACCACCAAAAAAGAGAATAATAAGCCACTATCTTTGATGAATATAGATACAGAATTTCTCAATAAAATGTTTACAAACCAAATCAAGTGACATATAAAAAAAGATCATACACTCTAACCAAGAGGGATTAATCTCAATTCACAAGGATTGATCAACAAATACAAATCAATCAATGTGATACATCACATCAACACAAGAAAAGACAGAAACTGATGCAGAGAAAGCATTTGAGAAATTCAACATTCATTCATGATAAAAACTCTTACCAAAATGGATAGAGCAGGAACCTATCTCAACTTAATAAAATCTATTTATGACAAATCCACAGCCAATACCAAACTCAATTGTGAAAGGTTGAAAGCCTTCCTTCTAAAATCTGGAACAAGACAAGGATTCTCACTCTAACCATTGCTATTCAACATAGTGTTGAAAGTTCTAATCACAGCAGTAAAACAACAAATAAATAAAAAGTATCCAAATTGGAAAGGAAGGGGTAAAATTGTCCTTATATGTAGAGGACATGATACTATATATGTAGAAAGTTGAACCTAAAGACTCCACACAAAAAAAAATTCTAGAACTGATCAATGAATTCAGCAATGTAGCAAGGTACAAGGTTGACTTACAGAAATTGGTTACATTTCTTTATACTAACAACAAAATATCAGAAAGCAAATATAAAGAAGAACAACACCTTTAAAAATTACACCAAAAAGTGCTTAGGAATAAACCTGATCAAGGAAGTGAAAGACTTCTATGCTGAGAACAATAAAACATTAATAAAGTAAATTAACGATGATTCAGAGACATGGAAAGATATCCTATGCTCTTGGACTGGAAGAATTAATATTAAAATGGCCACGCTACTCACAGTGATCTACAGATTTAACATCAGTTCAGTTCAGTCGCTCAGTAGTGTCTGACTCTTTGCAACCCCATGAACTGCAGCACGCCAGGCCTCCCTGTCCATCACCAACTCCCGGAGTTCACCCAAACCCATGTCCCAAACCCATTGATTTGGTGATGCCATTCAACCATCTCATCCTCTATTGTCCCCTTCCCCTCCTGACCTCAATCTTTCCTAGCATCAGGGTCTTTTCAAATGAGTCAGCTCTTCTCATCAGGTGACCAAAGTATTGGAGTTTCAGCTTCAACACTAGTCCTTCCAAGGAACACCCAAGACTGATCTCCTTTAGGATGGACTGGTTGGATCTCCTTGCTGTCCAGGGGACTCCCAAGAGTCTTCTACAACTCCACAGTTCAAAACATCAATTCTTTGGTGCTCAGTTTTCTTTATAGTCCAACTCTCACATCCATACATGACCATTGGAAAAACCATGGCCTTGACTAGATGGACCTTTGTTCGCAAAGTAATGTCTCTGCTTTTTAATATGCTGTCTAGGTTGGTCATAACTTTCTTTCCAAGGAATAAGCATCTTTTAATTTCATGGCTGCAATTAACATAATCTGTATCAAATAACCCATGACATTTTTTTCACAGAACTAGAACAAATAATTCTAAAATTTATATGGAACCATAAAAGACCCAGAATTGAGCAGGAGGCATACACCTCCCAGACATTAGATAGTACCATAATGCTACAGTAATCAAAATAGTATGATATTGGCATAAAAACAGACATACAGATCAATGGAGCAAAATAGAGAGCCCAGAAAAAAACCCACTCACCTACAGTTAATCGATCTTTGACAGAGGAGGCAAGAATATAAAATGGGAAAAAGTAGTGCAGGAAAAGTTGGTCAGCTGTATGTAAATCAATGAAGTTAGAACACATCCTCACATCATGCACTAAAATAAACTCAAAATGGCTTAAAGACTTAAACCTAAGACATACAACATAAAACTCCTAGAAGAGACCATATGCAAAACATTCTTTGACATAAATCTTACCAATGTTGTCTTAGGTCAGACTCCTAAGGCAACAGAAAAGAACAATAAAACAGAACAAGATCTTGACACTATGCTCATTGATCCTGGGCCATTTCAGTGGACAGAAAATAATTATTACTTTTTAAAATATCATGCATTGCTACTAAGATTTCCAATTCCAATCACAAGATTTTTTCTTGCCTCCACACATTCACAATTTGTATTTTTCTTCTCCCACATTGAGAGTTTGGATCCCCCAGATTTCAATATATTTATTACTGGCTCAATCTCAAAATATACACAGAATAGTTTGAGAATTTCTATAGCTGTACTACTACAAAAACAGATCTACTAAATCAAGTTGAGGATTTATTCACATTGTCTTTAGACTGGGGATATATAATCAAAATATTGTGTACAAATGTTATTTGGATTAGTTTCATCTTTCCCTATGTGGTTATATAATCCATTTATTATGCTGTTTAATTTGTTTCTATTTGCATTCAATTTTACTTTGTTCTAGTTAATTTTGATTTAATTTAATTTTTTAATATGTAAAGTATTACATTTCTTCCACAGTCAAATCTATACAAAGAGCTATTGTCAGAGAGATGCTGCTTTCTACTATCTGATTCCCATAACAAATTAGCCTATTATATTAGTGTTTAGTTTATCATTCCTACATATCTTTTGGCAAAAATAAACAGATAAATGTATATGTTTCCCTTACTTTTTCCTATCTAACAGAGAGTAAATTACACTTATATCTTTGTACACTGCTTTTTTATTTAACAATAAATATTGGAAACCATTCCTCATTTATTCATAGAGATCTTCCATTTTCTAGTGTACAGCTGTGAGTACTCTATTGGGTGGATGATCCATAGTTCATTCAATTAATTTCTAGGTATGGACTTTTAGGTTTTTTTCTAGTATTTTGCAGTAACAAAAAATGTTGCAATAAAAAAACCTCATGCATATGTATTTTCTTATTTTTTGAGCTATATTTTCAGAATAAATTCCTAGAAGTAGGATTGTCGCAAAAGGTAATGCAAATATAGTTTTGTAAAATATTGCCAAAATAGCCTCTAGAGTTGTCTTTTTTGCTTTCCCACAAGCAATATATGAAAGTGCCTGTCGTCCCACAGCTGCTCCCACTCTGGCAGTCAGCATGTTGCTAAATTTTGAATTTTTGTAAATTTGACAGTATCTAGGGATTGTATTAATTTGTGCTTTTATTACACGAGGAAAGCTAAATTTTTGACCTGAGCAATTAGGAGAATAGAAATTTCTATTAGCTGCATCATGGAATATTGCATTTTTATTTAGAAAAAAGGTTTTTTAGTCACTGTCAGAGTTTCAGTTTTGGACATATTAATTTTCAGTCACCTATTGGACCATCAAGTGAATTTATTGAGAGTTGATACATAAGTCTACAGTATAGGGGAATGGTCTGTGCTAGAGATATAATTTTCTGATAAAAAATATGTGATATTTGTATGCTTGAGACTTGATGAGATCACCAAAGAAAGTGTTATTTAGAAAAGATGTATAAAAATTAAGCCCATGGGCTCTCTAATGTAGAGAAGTTGAGGAACTGAGGAAGGAAGAACTAGATAAAAGACTAGGAAAGAATGTTCAGAGAGGCAGACAAACCTCAAAAGGGAAATTTGGTGTCCTGGAAGCCACCTGGAGAAAGTGTTTTAAGGTGGAGAGACATGTTACAAACAGGTTAAATTATTTAAAAACTGACCATGGGGTTTAGCAATATTGAGGTCTTTATAGGAGCAATTTTTGTGGGTGTTGGAGTGAAAACTTGATTGGTTTGGGTTCAAGAAAGAATAGACAGGGGAAGAAAGGTATTAAAGACTGGTAGTATAGACTACTCTTTCAAAAATTTTTACTGTATGAGGAAGTAAAGAAATGGGCAGCAAATTAAGTGTCTCAAGAATAGACACCGTGTCTTTATACTGTTTAGTATCTTCATAGCACTTATTACTCTGAATATTTTTGTGACAAAAATATAGACTTTGAGTTGAAATGCTTTCCAGTAGGAATATCCCTTATGCCTTCCCAGAGAGTCTCATCTGAAATGATTTTTTTTTTCAGCCAGAAGTCCTTTATTCTTAATACTGAGAAACATGCAAACTCAAATAATTCCAATCAGAATCTGAAGCTTGGATATGTTGTCTACTTGTAAGTTTGACATGAATTCCTTATTGTTACATTGCTCTTCCTTGACATCTTTTGTTGTCAATTACAGTCTCAACAGAATATGTATGTGTTTAACTTATTCTGGAAAATTCTTTATAACTTTTTGAGAGGCAGTGGATCATACTTGAAAAGAAACTCTGAACATAAGGTGAAGGGCATTCAATTTCCTTGAATAAAATATACATAGATGTATTGTTCACATATTCTCTCAACCAAATGTCTATCTAGGCTTTTCTTCTTTGATTCATTTACACATTACCATTATCAAACTTATTTGAAATGATGAAAAATTCTCTCCCTAATAGAAATGCCTTAGGTTTTTCCATTCAGATTTTAATTTTGAACAGAGCACTGTTTTTTGCAGTTGCCGTAAATGACCATAACCCCCAAAAGATTATCATCTGTAGTGAGTATTTGTCACTTAGAGATCTCACCAAAGGTACACACAGGAGGATAGGAATGATCTGGTACAACTTCCTTTGTAGAAGTCATAAAATATCTCTAAATAAGACCTTTATTTAGAGCACTGAAGAATTGATGTTTTCATATCATGGTGCTGGAGAAGACTCTTGAGGGTCCCTTGGACAGCAAGGTGATCAAACCTATCAATCCTAAAGGAAAACAACCCTGAATATTCATTGGAAGGACTGATGCTGAAGGAGAAGCTCCAATATTTTTGCCACCTGATGCAAAGCGATGACTCTTTGGAAAAGACCCTGATGCTGGCAAAGGTTGAGGGCAGGAGGAAAGGGGGAAACAGAGGATGAGATGGTTGGATGGCATCACCGACTCAATGGACATGAGTTTGAACAAACTCCGGGAGATGGCGAAGGACAGGGAAGTCTGGCGTGCTGCAGTCCATGGGGTCACAAAGAGTCAGACACTGCTTAGCAACTGAATAACAAAAAGAACAATGAGTCCTCTATAGGGGAGCAAAATTTGCCACTCCAATAACATGTCTCTTTTGGCATGTGGATTGTTTCAAGCTGAAAACAATCAAGGCCCAAATGACTGACCTCCCCACAACTGTCTAAAAATATGTGGATAGAGGATCTGTTCCAGAAGGGAGCTATCACCATAGATAACTAATAGTATGAACGAGATGTGTTAGACAAAGAGGAACCCAGCAAAACTTGTTTGTTAAAATTCCTCTCTGTGTCCCATTGTCTTGGCATGGTCCAGCAACATTAGTTTACCAGACATTTGCCTTTTTCGTCTCCATGTGAATTTCCTTCCCCCACCCTTGAAGTCCAAAACCATTATCCCAACATCCTCTTTTGTCTTTAGCTGAAGATGATATTGAAGTTGAGGGTTTTGGCCATTTTGCCAAGTTATTCAATTTTCCTGGGTCTTGCCCATGTGAAATTATTATTAAACTTTTGTTTGATCTTCTGTTAATCTATTTCCATCAATTGAATTCTTAGACCAGCCAAAGGAACCTAGGAAGGTAAAGAAAGATTTACCTCTTTCCTCCCTGAAGCTCTTATTACTTATGAAATGCCTTTTGACTGAGGTCATCAGGTACTTTACAAAGTAAATGGAAAAAGAAAAGTAGTTCAAATTTTAGTGGAATCATATCTCAAGCAACAAACAAAGACCCAAATTAGAAAAAAAAAATTAAATTGGAAAACAAGCATTGAGTTTATTAATTACACAAATCTGTAAGAAATTTTCTTATGTGGTATCTCCTTTGAAAGTAAGTACTATATTTAATTTACTTTTATTCAGTACAGTTCACTTCCGTCACTCAGTCATGTCTGACTTTTTGTGACCCCATGGACTGCAGCATGCCAGGCCTCTCTGTCCATCACCAACTCCCAGATTTTACCCAAACTCATGTACATTTTCTTGAAGAGATCTCTAGTCTTTCCCATTCTATTGTTTTACTCTATTTCTTTCCACTGATCACTGAGGAAGGCTTTCTTATCTCTCCTTGCTATTCTTTGGAACTCTGCATTCACTGGGGAATATCTTTCCTATTCTCCTTTGCTTTTTGCTTCTCTTCTTTTCATAATTTGTAAGGCCTCCTCAGACAGCCATTCTGCTTGTTTGAATTTCTTTTTCTTGGGGATGGTCTTTCTCCCTGTCTCCTGTACAATGTCATGAACTTCCATCCATGGTTCATCAGGCACTCTGTCTATCAGATCTAGTCCCTTAAATCTATTTCTTACTTCCACTGGATACTCATAAGGGATTTGATATAGGTCATACATGAATGGTCTAGTGGTTTTCCATACTTTCTTCAATTTAAGTCTGAATTTGGCAATAAGGAGTTCATGAACTGAGGCACAGTCAGCTCCCAATCTTGTTCTTGCTGACTGTATAGAGCTTTTCCATCTTTGGCTGCAAATAATATAATCAATCTGATTTCAGTGTAGGCCATCTGGTGATGTCCATGTGTAGAGTCTTGTGTTGTTGGATGAGGGTGTTTGCTATGGTCAGTGCGTTCTTTTGCAAAAACTCTATTAGCCTTTGACGTGCTTTATTCTGTACTCTAAGGCCAATTTGCCTGTTACTCCAGGGGTTTCTTGACTTCCTACTTTTTGCATTCCAGTCCCCTATAATGAAAGATACCTCTTTTTTGGGTGTTAGTTCTAAAAGGTGTTGTAGGTCTTCACAGAACCATTCAACTTCAGCTTTTTCAGTGTTACTGGTTGGGGCATTGACTTGGATTACTGTGATATTAAATGGTTTGCCTTGGAAACGAACAGAGATCATTCTGTCGTTTTTGAGATTGCATCCAAGTACTGCATTTTGGACTCTTGTTGACCATGATAGCCACTCCATTTCTTCTGAGGGATTCCTGCCCACAGTAGTAGATATAATGGTCATCTGAGTTAAATTCACCCATTCCAGTCCATTTGAGTTCGCTGATTCCTAGAATGTTGACATTCACTCTTGCCATCTCTTGTTTGACCACTTCCAATTTGCCTTGATTCATGGACCTGACATTCCAGGTTCCTATGCAACATTGCTCTTTACAGCATCGGACCTTGCTTCTATCACCAGTCACATCCACAACTGGGTGTTGTTTTTGCTTTGACTCTGTCTCTTCATTCTTTCTGGAGTTATTTCTCCACTGATCTCCAGTAGCATACTGGGTACCTACCGACCTGTACTATGCTGAGCTAAGTTGCTTCAGTTGTGTCCAGCTCTTTGTGACACTATGGACTCTAACCTGCCAGGTTCCTCTGTCCATGAGATTCTCCAGGCAAGAGTACTGGAGTGAGTTGCTGTTCCCTCCTCCAGGGGATCTTCCTGACCCAAGGATCAAACCCCTGTCTCTTAAGGCAGGTTCTTTACCACTAGCACCACCTGGGAAGCCCTCATCGGGCCTTAGTGGAGCTCATTTCCAGATACTTTTGTCCTCTGGAGACTCCTTATTTGGCCTTATTCACCACAATATTTGGTTTGTGAAGGCACAACACCAAGACTGCTTAACTTCTTACTCAGTTTGACAAAATTTTAGGCAGGTTTCTTCCTGTCTCTAGACCCTTGATCTCCCTTTTCTTAGAGCATTTAGTTTCGAAAACTTGAGATTGTAAATTCTTTCAATGCTCCTTTGAAATTTAAATCTTACACAACCCAAAAATGTCTTTCTCAAGGATTGTGAACCATCCCTTTGAAATGTAATTCTTTTATCAAGAAGGAAAGGCCCCTAAATCCCAATATTTGTGGGAGAGTAGGAACCCAACTTTGATAAGCACCAACTAGCAAACACAGATGATCAAAATCAACTTTACCAGTCTCCTAATGTCCTTGTCAAGTACTTTTCTGTTAGCTTACCTCAGTGCTTAAAAGCCCTCCAACGCTTAGTTTCAGCAGAGTTGAGTTCAGTCACTCGTCTCCACTGTAGTAGTCTAGAATGAAGTCTTCCTTGCCTGTTCAACCCACTGGTGCAATTTTTCTTTCACACATGTTCTGTGGACATGGTAGAACCAGAAAAAGCAGGATATAACAGCAGTGATAAAGACACTCAGGAAAGAGTTCTCATCATAAGTGTAACTTGAGCCAGAAATCATGGAATCCTGAACAAAGCTCTTCTAGAAAAGTGAATTTCTATTCCTGAAATATAGAATGCTAGAACTAAAATGGACTCCTGATATCTGTAAGTCTAATCTCTTTTGTTTATGAATGAGAAAACAGGTCACCTCCCCATAGGGTAAAAGTTCATATTGTAAAGCTGTCTTCTGACACCTAGTTCAACCCATTTGGGACAGACCTGTGTTTTATATCTGTTGCAGATTTGTTCAAGAATCTTCAGGCTCTTAGTCACAAAAGCACATTATATAACTAAGATAGTATCTCTATTCTGCTAAAGAGTTTGGTAATAATCAAGGAGCGGGGACTATGTAAATTGTCACAATCTGTCTCATACCAATAAAAATAATTGAGCTAATGTCTTGGATCTAATATGAAGTCCTGTATCATATACAGCCTCCTTAATTAAGACCTACCAGTCAACGCCCTATATGGTCTTAATTGTAAAATATACAATTTTGCTTCAAGCTGTTAGGAAAATTAAAATGCATTATTTTCACATTTTACAGCATTTTCAACTAGTTTGTTGTCATGAAATGAATATTGCAATCTATCAGTTTTTTAATTCATGATGCTATTTAAATAAATATCAGGTTTTTTTTTTTTTTTTTTAATGTGCCGTTCAAATTCTCATTATCATGCAGCAAAGCCTTTCCAAATTGCCTGAGGTTAGTGCTTTTGTTAGAACCCAGGAGAGTAGAAAACACAGCTAGAGTCATGAGAAAGTTAACTGACCTATATTTGAAAAAAATATATAATTAAAAAAATTAACATCAAGGTCACATCACCATATCAGATTTGACTCACTGAAGATTAAAGCTCATAATGATTAATTCATAACAATATACTATATGTCTCTGTGTGGTCATCTGCATTTAGCACCTGGCTCAAAAAATTTCACTTGAGGAACGTTCTGAGTCAAAGAAAACGTCTAGGATTGTCTGGGTTTTAAAGTAGATTAAAAACAGCACAAATTATGCTCATAAGTTATCTCTTGTTTTTAATGTAAAAAAGTAAAAAATGAAATGTCTATACCATAAAACTAAGCATAAGCTCTGCTTATGCTCAGAGCTCTGCTCTGCTCCTGAGTTGAAAGGTTTATGATTCATTTAAAAGTGCCTATTGTTGATGATGAGAGCTTAGTGGGAAGGACATTTTGATTATTAGTTTCAAAGTGTCAGTTCATCCACTTAGTGTTGTAAGTAGAAAGAAAATGCCATGCAGCAGCTGTTCTGTGTGCATAACAAATGGTTAAGTACTATTCTCTCACTTGGACTAATAACTCTTTGCATTTGGAAATATAAAAGATCAAAATATTTAACTTGTTAAGGAGCTGAAGCACATGGTAATTGACCAGTCACATTTGACCTCCTTGCACTTGAGTGAGAGCTCTTCTATATACAAGTCACTAGCAGCACTAAAATCCTTCCCTTATGCTTTTGTTGAATCATATCCATAGTCCTGATGCAAGTTCACAAATTCCTAATCTGCAATTCATAAATCTCAGTTTATTCATCTGTTAAAGGTTTTTGGAAAGCCTCTGACTTCAACAGATGTGAGACAATTTCTATTCTAATTTATCACATTTTAGTGTGAATATTAATTTCACTGCAGAAGGACTACTATATGTAACTCTAAGGTTTACCTGTGTGTGGACGTGACATATAATATGGTACAAGCACTGTATTTTCTTCCTAAAACCCAAACATTTCTGATTTCTAAAACCCAACTAGTCTCTAGAGTTTCTTTTAAGGAATTACAAACTTCCATCAGTTATTATCTATCACATACCTGAGCAGCTCTGACTCATGTTTGTGTGCTCTCTTCTGTAGTGTGTTATGTGGTTGGGGTGGTTACCTATCCAGGCATAACATTTTCCAGGCCCTCTTGCCCCAGATGTAATCACATGACTAACTATCCCCAGGAGAATAGGAACATAAGTGAGAAGTGTCATTTGAGGGCCAAGAATTTCCTACAAAGCAATTAAATGAAGTTGGGTCATTTGTAGCGATGTTGATGGACCTAGAGCCTGTTGTACAGAGTACGTTAAGTCAGAAAGAGGAAAACAAATATATTAAAGCATATATGTGGAATCTAGAAAAATGGTGCCAATGAACCTATTTTCAGGGCAGGGATAGAGACACAGAAATACAGAATGGACGTGTGAACATGGGTGGGGGTGGGACGAATTGGGAGATTGGAATTGATGTATATACACTACCCTGTGTAAAATAGATGCTAATGGGAATATGCCGTATAACACAGGGAGCTTAGCTCAGTGCTCTGTGATGACCTAGATGGGTGGAATGGGGGGAAAGTGTGAGGAAGGCTCAAGAGAGGGGATATGTTTGTGTGTGTTTCTTTCTCCTTCTGCTGATGGAAAGCAGAGGACCCCAAGGAAAAGGCAGAACCAAAAGGTGGAAGACACCTGGGTCTATGAGTCACTAAAGGGAGAAAGCTGCTCACTGGCCAGAAACATCCATGTTGTGGAATGGTTTGTTGTTCAATGGCTCGTTCCTGTCTGACTCTTTGTGACACCATTGACAGTAGCACTCCAGGTTTTCGTGTCCTTCACTATCTCCAGGCGTTTGTTCAAACTCATGTCCATTGAGTCGATGATGCCACCCAACCATTCATTCTCTGTTGCCCCCTTCTCCTCCTGCCCTTAATCTTTCCCAGCATGAGGGTCTTTTTGAGTGAGTTGGCTCTTCATATTAGGTGGCCAAAGGATTGGAGTTTCAGCTTTAGCATCAGTCCTTCCAATGAATATTCAGGGTTGATTTCCTTTAGGATTGACTGGATTGATCTCCTTGCTGTCTAAGGGACTCTCAAGAGTCTTCTCCAGCACTACAGTTCAAAAGCATCAATTCTTTGGCCTTCAGCCTTCTTTATGGCCAACTCTCACATCTGTACATGACTACTGGAAAAACCATAGCTTTGACTAGACCGAACTTTGTTGGCAAAGTGATATTTCTGCTTTTTAATATGCTATCTAGGTTTGTCAGCTTTTCTTCCAAGAAGCAAGGGTCTTTTAATTTCATGGCTGCAGTCATTATTTTCAGTGATTTTGGAGCCCTGAAAATAAAATCTGTCACTGTTTCCATTTTTTCCCCATCCTCCAGGTGATTATTTGCCATGAAATGATGTGACCGGATGCCATGATCTTTGATTTCTGAATATTGAGTTTTAAGCCAGCTTTTTAACTCTCCTCTTTCACCTTCATCAAATAGATAATAAATAAATTTACTTGGTGAAAAATCCTGAATTTTTAGAGTTTGTTATAGTAGCATACATAAATATATATTCTATTAGTATCTTATGATTATGTGTTATCTTCTAAGTATTAATGACTATCTTTGAGTAGATTACACATTTTTGAGGGAAATTACTATATGTTATGCCTGTCCCATCACTTCATGGCAAATAGATGGGGAGACAGTGGAAACGGTAAGAGACTTTATTTTTCTGGGCTCCAAAATCACTCCAGACGGTGGCTGTAGCCATGAAATTAAAAGACACTTCCTTCCTGGAAGAAAGCTATGACAGCCTAGACAGCATATTAAAAGCAGAGACATTATTTTGCCAACAAAGGTCCATCTAGTCCAAACTATGTTTTTCCAGTAGTGATGTATGAATGTGAGAGTTGGGCTATGAAGAAAGCTGAGCGCCAAAGAATTGATGCTTTTGAACTGTGGTGTTGGAGAAGACTCTTGAGAGTCCCTTGGACTGCAAGAAGATCCAACCAGTCCATCCTAAAGGAAATCAGTCCTGAATATTCATTGGAAGGACTGATGCTGAAGCTGAAACTCCAATACTTTGGCCACCAGATGTGAAGAACTAACTCATTGGAAAAGACCCTGATGCTGGGAAAGATTGAAGGCAGGAGAAGGGGATGACAGAGGATGAGATGATTGGATGGCATCACTGAAGTGATGAACAGGAGTTTGAGTAGGCTCTGGGAGTTGGTGATGGACAGGGAAGCCTGGTGTGCTGCAGTCCATGGGGTCACAAAGAGTCGGACACGACTGAGCGACTGAACTGAATGATGCCTGCATTTAGTCAATTGTACCAGTAAATAATTACAGCATAAAAGTTGCTTTATATATTTGAAAGAATTATCTAAACTTTGAAAACTGAAATATTGCATTAAAATTTAGCTGTCATTTACCAGTTGTGCAACTTTGAACATTCCATAATCTTTTTGATGCTTGGTCTTAATGATACAGAGACAGTGATATTTGTGTGAGGGGATTTTACGAGAATTACAGCATATGGACTTGAAAGATCTAGTATGTAAAAGATTGCTTATCAGAAAGTTATGTTCAAAAAGTTATAAATTCTTTATACAGCAATGCTCTAAAATGCTTTTTGAAAACTAAAACACTAAGCACTAGAAGTATACAATGATTTACAACTTATACTCTTATTTTATCTCATTAAAACAACTTTAGGATGTTGCTATGATCATTGTTGTTTAATCACTAAATCCTGTCCAACTCTTTTGTGACCCCATGGACTACAGCCCGCCAGGCTCCTCTATCCATGGAATTCTCCAGGCAAGAAAACTGGCATGGGTAGCTATTCTCTTCTCCAGAGGATCTTCTGGACCCAGGGATTGAAGCTGGGTCTCCTGCACTGCTGGCAGATTCTTTGTTGTCTGAGCCATCAGGGAGCCCATTACTATCTTTAGTGGTATTGATTTGTGATATTATTTTGGCAATTAAAAACAAAGAGGCTCAGAAGTTCTTGAAACTCATATATAAGAATATCAGAGATGAAAGCTAAGTCTTCTACAAAATATCTGATTCTTCTCCTACCACAACAGAATCTTAAAATAAATAAGTTTTCTTTTTTCTCTTCTATTCTTGGGCAGTTATTTACAGAAACTATTTCTAAATTGCTGCTTTGCCTGTTTAAGCCCAAGGATGCTGCATAGACAGAGTATAAATCTTAAGCACATATTTATGTATGTATCTAGGCATGAATTTGCTTGGTCAGCCATAGAAAATCTATCACTCACTTCTCTGGTTTATTAGAGCAGGTCTATGATACTGTGAAGACATTACAGTAAGTATAACATCTTTAAGTGCTTACCTTATACCTGCTACTCTTGTCAATGTTTTTCATACATTCATTCATTTTATATTCACAACAATCCTATGAACTAGTTGATGTAATTATCCTCGTTTTACCTATGAGAACTGAGGCCCAGTGTAATGAGGTAACTTTTTCAAGGTCACATGACTGTAAGTGGCAGAGCCAGAATTCCAACTTAGCCTGTCTCCAGAGCCTGTACATTTAAATGCCATGACACCAAGTCTTTCAATATGTGTCAATATATGCCTCAGTGATAATAATTATTTTTACTATTGAATACATAAAATGGAATTTACAACTTTAATACCATAATTGAGTGTCCAGGGTACAATTCTTAAAAGTATTGAAAATTGTTTGACTTTTGATTTTGAACCTTGCATTTTGACCACTCATGCTTGCGTGCTCAGTTGCTTCATCATGTCCAATCCTTTGTGACCCTATGGACTACTGTAGCCCAGCAGGTTTCTCTGTCCATGGGATTCTCCAGGCAAGAATACTGGAGTGGGTTGCATTCCCTCCTGCTGGATATCTTCCCGACCCAGGGATCGAACCTGTGTCTCCTGCATTGCAGGTGGAATCTTTACTGCTGAGGCACCAGGGAAGCCCAGTTTGACCATGTTTTTATATATACTGTATAAAACTAGTCTGTGTCTCAGTGAGCTTTGGAGACTTACCTTTCATCTTAAGTTCTAACAGAAGGAAAGATACTTAAATAGGGAGTGATAGAGGAATGCAAGTGGGGAGAGGCGAGTATTCAGAAATAAAATAGAGATCAAAGAAAAGAGACACAGTATGGAGCGTTACTGAGAGACTCCAGATGTCATAAGAATCAGCAGAAGGAATGGATGACATGTGGCGTAAACAAAACTGGAGAGAGAGGATTCCCACATTAAACACTGGGTGGATGGGATCTGGGAAGCTCAGCAAGAAGAGACAAGAATATTGAGTGCATTAGTTATCCTGCAGAAAAACTGTTGCTTCATCACCAACTTGAGTGTGATTTACTTCCACTCAGTTGTCTTGGCCTTGACTATCACCTGCCCATAAAGATAACCTCATAGGAGGGTCTTTATGAAAAACTCACCCATTTGCTCCTAGTGTAATGCTAATAGGTTTCTGCTCTGGAAATTTTCAGGATTCTTTTAAATATTCAATCACCATAATAATTTTAGCAAGTTCCTTTCTCATATTTTTAAAATCAACTATCATTTATTTAGCACTTTGTCTTTTTTACTCATTATTTGTGAGGTATTATAGTAGATTAATTAAAGGGCAAACTCTGGGAGCCAGACAGATATGGATTATAATCTTTGCTCATTCACTTCCTAGCTTTATGACCTTGAGCATGTTACATAACCTCTCTAAATCTTAGTTACATCATTTGTAAGCTGGGGAATAATAAAAATACCTACTTCATAAAACTGTAGTGATAGTTTAATGAAATAATGTTTGTAAATCACTCAGTGCAGTGCCTGGCCCATAATTAGTGCTCAATAAATATAGACTCTTATTAAACTGATGGTGTACTTTGTGAAGTTGATTTACCTTTCCAAAGTGAGCAATGTCACTCTCTTGCTGGCAGGAATAAGCTCACCAATATATTCTCACAGTGCCTTTGTCACCTTGGCCTAAAAGTACAGTGACTGGGAGTGGGGATGAGGGGAAGTTGATTGAATTGGCCAAGAGTCCTGTATGAGACACTAAATGGGTCCAGATCTGGGATGCTCCCCCTGGTTGACACAGAAGGAATACCCCCTTACTGAAACATGCTCCCTGAAAAAGAACAAAACACAAAATAGGTTGAACCAAGAGCAATTAAGTATTGAGAGATGTGAGCCTGTGGTTACAAGTCAATTTACTAAACAGACTTACTCACTCCAGGGAGCAAAGACTGCATGTTTGCTGCGTGCTAAGTCACTTCAGTCATGTTTGACTTTTTGCAACCCTATGGACTGTGGCCCACCAGGCTCTTCTGTCCATGGGATTCTCCAGGCAAGAGTACTGGAGTGGGTTGCTGTGCCCTCCTCCAGGGGATCTTCCCCACCCAGGGATCGAACCTGCATCTTTTAAGTCTAACCTGCACTGGCAGGTGGGTTCTTTACCACTAGCACGACCTGGGAAGCAAAGACCACATGCATAGGTTCACATTAGAGTCCAGGGAACTCTACTTAATGCACTGTGGTGACCTGAATAGAAAGTCCAAAAGAGAGGCGGTATATGTACATGTATGGCTGATTCACTTTGCTGTGCAGTAGAAACTAACACAACATTGTGAAGCAACTATACTCCAATAAAAACTAAAAAAAAAAAAAAAAAAAGGAGGAACGGTTGTCAGAACAACTCAAAACCTGTGTTGCAAAGAAGCAATAAGAATGAGAAACTTCACCTCAAGCCGTGAATGAATTGAGTATGGTTTCAGAAGGAAATCATTTGAAGAGGAAATCCCTTTAGATTTTTTTTTTCCTTCCTTTAATTGTTAAATAACTGAGTCCTCAAAGAGAGAATTATATCCCCACTTTCACTTTTGTAAATATGAGACCACGAAGTGATTGTTTGTTAAATATTTACACCCTTGGACCCATGTGAGCTATCACAATCACTTCAAGCCCACAGGCCTCCATCAATTTTATGAATGTCATTAATCTTGTCTCTTAAACATCTTGGCCTTCGGCTTTTGCTCTCCTCCACCTTGCTTGTCCTTGATAAAGAGCAAGGCATGTTCAATCCCAAGGAGGGAGATGAATCTGTTCCCTTCTTATGATCAACACAAACTAGTTGTGTATACACTTTTTGGGTCAGTTTTCCTCTACATTTTCACCACTACATTTACCAAAGTGTTTGGAATTGAGGTATTTTCTCTTCCTTTTATACAAACACTTTATCTTTTAAAAAAATTTAAAGCTATATCTCAGGATTTCCTTGGACACCAAGGGATGTGCTTAAAGAGTGCTAAAAGAAAAGGTGTGCTGTGGGTTAGAATTCCGTTGTTGTTGTTTTTCAGTCACCAAGTTGTGTCCCAACTCTTTGCAACCCCATGGACTGCAGCACACCAGCCTTCCCTGTGCCTCACCATCTACCTCAGTTTGCCCAAGTTCATGTCCATCGAGTTGGTGATGCCATCCAACCATCTCATCCTTTGTTGTCCCCTTCTCCTCCTGCCTTCAATCTTTCCCAGCATCAGGGTCTTTTCTAATGAGTCAGCTCTTCGCATCAGGTAGTCAAAGTATTGGAACTTCAGCTTCAGCATCAGTCCTTCCAATGAATATTTAGGATTGATTTCCTTTAGGATTGAGTGGTTTGATCTCCTTGCTCTCCAAAGGACTCTGACGAGTTTTCTTCAGCACCACAGTTCAAAAGCATCAGTTCTTTGTAAGAACAATACGTTTGAACAGTGAAGTTTGGGGATGTGATCTATAAGCACGTGGAGGCTGCGGGTGGGTATTAAATAATTGCTGACAAGTTTATAGCCTTTAAACCTGAGTGACAAAAAGCATAAATTTGGAGAGTCACAATGGTTGGTTAATCTACAAGTTGTGCTTTCTGTCATTCTTGCATTTATCATCATTTGTTTATCCATTTAACCATTTGTTAAGTTCCCACTATGTGCCGAGTTCTAAGGGTGAAACAATGAATAATGTAGATGCTGTACTTCATAGTACTTTATATTTTGGCTGGGAGTGAAGACATGCAAATTATGCTATAAAACTAGGCAATATATATAAACAGATATAAACAAAGAGCCAACGTAAACCTAGAAAAAGGAGCAATTAATTATCAGTAGGAACTCTAAAGTTTTACTTTAAGACAAGGGAAAAAGGAAAAGGACATTGAAATGAGGAGATATATTCAACTGCCCTACTGTGGCCCCTGACTAGTGGCAGCCTGGGAGTCACCCCTGGAGCAATAGGGTGATCACCCATGTCATTTTGCCTGAGTCTGGCTTTGGTTTTTACTTTTTGTACTGGTGCACTTGTCCATCCAGCCCCCATTCATGTCCAAAGTGGATGACTGTTTCCCTGCTGCTATCTTGCCTCTTAGTACCAGATATCCCTCTCTCTCCTGCTCTATTCACAACAAAGACAGGAATTCTGGGCATGATCCTCTACCCAGAATCCCCAAGGTGAGAACTACCAGAGGACTGAAGAGGAGTAGTTGGAAACTGTAGGTCCAGGTTGAGGAGATGGCCTTGAACTGAGAAAAGGGCTGAGGGGATGGGCAACAGAAGTCTTTACTTTGCCCTCAAGTTTCCTACTGTGTGTTGTGCAGAACATTTATATATTAAAAGTTAGTCCATGAATAAACAAGAGTTTTCTGGTCATTTATGCATAGTAAATGCTATATTAAGCAAGGATACATAGGTTTCTTTACTTTGGATTTCTTATAGCCTTGAAGGTGCTCAACTACCATGCAATCTCTGCACATGCTATATACAATGTTCTGAGTACCCAGACTTAGCTATCCAATCTTGGAGCCCTCTTTTTATGGAGCATCTTGCAGGGTAGGCACTCATTTCAGGAAGCCTCACTTTAGAACCTGAGCTCCACATGCTGTTGCCTTTGGACAAGATGGTGCTTTCTTTAATAATTCATTGGCCATCCTTTTAGTGAGACTTCCCAGGTGGTGCTAGTGGTAAAAAATTCACCTGCTGATGCAGGAGACACAAGAGACGCAGGTTCAGTCCCCGGGTCAGGAAGATCCCCTGGAGAAGGGCGTCACAACCCACTCCAGTATTCTTGTCTGGAGAATCCCATGGACAGAGGAGCCTAGGCTATTGTCCACAGGGTCACAAAGAGTCAGATATTACTGAAGTGACTTAGCAAGCACATATCCTTTAGTGACGTCATAGGATTTTCAACTCAGCTTCTATGTGCTTTTGGTTGTTGTTGCTTTACTCATTTGTTTTTCTGAATGGTCACTGAGTCTTAAAAATTATTTGCATAAGGAATTCTAGACCTCTCATTTTCTACTTACGGAAATGGAAGCACAGAAATATGAAGTAAATTGTTGTTCAGTTGCTAAGTTGTGTCTGACTCTTTGTGACCCCATGGACTGCAGCAAACCAGAACTTCTCTGTCCTTCACTATCTCCCAGAGTTTGCTCAAACTGCTGTCCATTGAGTCCGTGATGCCATCCAACCATGAGGTAAATAGCCCCACTTAAGAAAAACTAGACTTTTTGTCATCTTAAGTTTCCCACTGGCTCTTGTCCCATGGTCAACATACGGCAGCAGGAAACTTCTCAAGCAGGGAGTCCAGACATCTGAATCTTTATACCTTACCACTCATGTAACTCCATGAAAGCCCTAGATGTTTGGTTTTTCTTCTATATAATGAATTGTAGGATCAGTGGTGATGCCTGATTTAGTTCCAAATTTTGTATATCAGTATTACAAGTTTTCTTTGGTTTCTAGTATATAGAAAATTCTGAAACAACAAGGAGTAAGCAATTTGACTTAGAGTAAATGATATGCCATGGGTTTCCCAGGTGGCTCAGTGGTAAAAAAAAAAAAAAAAAAAAATCCTCCTGCCAGTGCAGGGGACTTGGGTTTGGTCCCTGAGTCAAGAAATTCCCCTGGAGAAGGAAATGCAACCCACTCCAGCATTCTTGCCTGGAAAATCCCATGTTCAGAGGAGCCTGGCGGGCTACAGTCCATGGGGTTGCAAAGTGTTGGCCATGACTGAACGACTGAGTACAACAACAAATGATATGTTAAGAGCAGAGATGGGATCTTGAAAACTATACTTCCAATCAGTGTCTTAGCCCACTAGCCCCTTTGGATAGTTCTCTGCCTTCATTTTTATGGTTTTTTTTTTTTTGAAGTTTTTTGAGATATAAAATAACATAAAAAATTAAGCCTGATGCCCCCTGTCAGTACCTCTCTTGTACATGGGTCTCAAATTTCACTGGGAATTGTAGACCAACACTTCATAACATCTCAGTGACCCTCAGATCTAAGAAATTCAGGTCAGAATATAATGAAAGTAGATGTGATGCTTACAAGAGGGTGGGGAGGAAATACTCAATCTATTAATGAGTAGTCCTCTTACTCCAAATCCCTCTCCCACTAAAGATCAAGTTCCAACCTTTCTTTAATATTAATGAATTACTTTGAAAATTTATATGGATAAATAAATCACTCAGAGAATCATGAAACACTGAGAACAGAAAAGTGGCAGTCTGACAAAACCAAGCTTTGCAACTGCTTTGATTTATTTTGTCTTTGTGCCTGAGGGACAACTCAGGTAATTTTCCCGTGTGAGGGTAATTATCCCAGGCTGGCCATCTTGGGAAAGGACCCCCTGGAGCTTCTGGCTGACCTTGGCCCTTTTATCTTTTAGTGCATGTCAGCTTACTGCTGGAGAGAAATCCTGTATTACAAAGAACTACTCTCTTCTTCCCCCACACTTGCTTGGGGTCACTTGGTTTGTTTCATTCTCCATAGTTTTCTCCTCACAGAAGAATTAAAAGCAGATAGTAAAAGTAAAGAATTCAAAAAATAGTGCACTCAGTTAACCTTCAAATTCTAATGCTGTGTCTTGGTCATAGCCAAGAACTAAGTCTGCCTGAATATAAGTGATGGCAGCTTTTAAACCCCCAAATGGTCATGTGTCTGATGCTTGAGGTGTAAGTGGCTAATAAAAAGTCAACTTGAATTAGTGAGAAGCAACTTCCTAATAGAGCTGACACGCAATCAAGCGGATCCGTAGAGGGGATATGAAAATGATCTTCTCTTACAGCCGAAGGGGCATTTCAAAGCCAGCTAAATGCTTTAGAGGAATTTCACAATGTTGCATCTCCCAAACACAATTTAATGCTTTTTGTAATTGGTTGGGGATGTGCCAGAGAGTTTTAAATTACCTCATTTTCTTCTTTAACATTTGATTTTGTTCTACTCACTCTTTCTTTGTAGCTCTATATTACATTAAGAAAAAAACAGGACCATGAGCATACCTGTTGTTCAGTGACTTGTTCATTTCATATAAGGGTAATAGTGAGTTTAGGTCATTTCATACAGCTCAGGGCTTAAGCAAAAACTCCCTAGGTTTGAATCCCAGTTCTTTCACTTACCAGCTGTGTGACTTTGAACAAGTTACTTTACATAGCTGTGCCTTAGTTTTATCACCTAGAAAATAAGAATAATGATAGTATATTACATATAAGGTGGCTATGAGAATTAAATGGTATAAAGTCTGACATATGTGATATATGTACACATTAGTATTTTTTCTAGTCTCTGAATAACTTTTATTTTATGTACATAACCTAATATATTCAAGCATTCTGCATCTGATTGTCATTTGAGTTGTTTCTTATTATTTTTTTTAATAGAGAATATTTTCTGTGCACATTGGGGCTTCTAGCTCTTAAGATCCTTCTTCACTTTTTCTTATCATTTTTTCCTATAAACATTCAACTGTATTCCTTCCTTTTTCATTTCCCCATTTCACTTCATTTCACACTTTCTATCTCTGATTACATTAGGGGATGATTTTTCTACCTGAGTACAGAGTCAGAACTCAGTTCATGTATGTGTTCTTTTGAAAGATCCAATTGTCTAGAGGCTTGAGTGTGGTCATCCATGCATTTAACTATTGCCCAGTGAACTCTCTACATTCTTTTACTCTGGCCTTGAATACATAGGTCATAAAGAGAGCACAAGTGGAAATTTTCTTAGCAGTTTCTTTTTACCATCAAATAATCTCATTCTTCATCTATTACATTTCTAGCTGACATTTCACATTAAGGGTCACTCTGCTGCTGACTTATACTACTTGACGCCTGCAACTCTTTCTTGATCACTTCTCTCTCCCCTGTGTTCTGGGAATAGGTTAAGTGAGATATAAAAGAGATGATCCTTGCCCTCAGAGGAGTTAATAGTTAACTTGGGAGGAAAGGCAGCAAACTGGACCTGACTCATCACAAGTCTGACAGAAAAACTGAAAGTGAACAAAAGAAGTAAGCTGGTGACTTTAAGTGAATTGACTTTAAGTCAATTTTCTCTTGAATTATTTTTCAAATAAAAACAGCTTCAATGAATTGGTCAGTAATAATTTTAAGTATTTTCCCCCAAGAGATAGCAAATGTTATACCTAGAAAGAATTATTGGATTAAAACATAAGTGGAAAACTAGGAAAAATAGAAACTCTAGGTGAAGTTGTACAAACATGGATTTCAATCTCTAACTCAAACTATTTGCCTTTAAGCAAGTTGTTAGACCTTTCTAAACCTCTGATTCTTCATCAGAAAATGGAAGTTGTGAAGATTAAACATAAAGAATGCAAAAGAACTCATCATAATGTTTGATACTTGATAGTGTTGATATTCACTAAAATAATTTGTTAAAATGCTAGTTTTCTACCATCATATGCACCAAGTATTTTGAAAGAAAATGAAAGTCGCTCGGTCATGTCAACTCTGCGACCCCATGGACTATATAGCCAGAATACTGAAGTGGGTAGCCTTTCCCTTCTCCAGGGGATCTTCCCAACCCAGGGATCAACCCTAGGTCTCCAGCATTGCAAATGGGTTCTTTACCAGCTGAGCCACAAGGGAAGCCCAGTAACTGTAAATGGACCTATAAACCAAAATTGCATGTTTTTGTAGCAGAAACTGTCAGTTGCTCCTTCTTCCTAGGTAAGAAGATGCCAGTTTTGTACTCAGACTCCTCCTAAGAAAGGGGGTCATGCTTAACCAAAGGAAATTATGACAATTCCTTTTCTAGTCTCCATCCTGCCTTGCCCCTGGAGTCACCTGGTGAATCAGTTCTGACTTTGATGCTTAAAGAAAAATATATTTGTGGGTGGGGTGGGGAGGGGAGTTAAGGAATATCAGAAAAGTAGGTGAAAATGTACAAAATGCCTCCCTTTTCTGCCTTGAATAGTGAAGCTTGTCTTGTGACCATGAGGTAATAATCAGGATGGAAATGTTAGGGGAATCACTAACTAAAACCACCCACTCTGGTCAGGCACCACAGTAACCATTTGCATGAGTTATCTTAGGAGAGGAGATCCTGGTAAGGAACACAGAACTAACAAGCGACTACCAGGAAATATATGTCCAACTCTGCGACCCCATGGACTAGGTATATATATGTACATATATATAAACATATAGCTTCCTTGGTAGCTCAGCTGGTAAAGAATCCACCTGCAATGCAGGAGACCCTGGTTCAATTCCTGAGTCAGGAAGATCCACTGGTAGAAGGGATAGGCTACCCACTCCAGTATTCTTAGGCTTCCCAGATGTGGGAGACCTAGGTTCAATCCCTGAGTTAGGAAGATTCCATAGAGGAGGAAACAGCTACCCACTCCAGTATTCTGCCCTGGAGAATTCCATGGATTGTGTAGTCCATGAGGTCTCAGAGTTGGACATGACTGACTGACTTTCATTTTCACTTTCATATATATAAAACTTTCATATATATAAAGGAAAGATCAAAAGGAAAGAGGAGATGTCAGTCCATATGTCCTACCAACCTCCCAGAATCCTTCTTACTAGACTCCATCTTGGTTGGGTGCTGCGAGCGCCAACAAGAAGAACCCTTAGTCAGGATGATTGGCCAGAGACAACCTGGAAACTAACCCCATTACCACAAAACCTGAGTCTGTGAGCCATGTGGCAGGGCAGTTCTGGGTTCCCTTACCCTGCTGCTCTTTGACCAGATGCCCCTTCCCAAAAAAGTCTCCTGTTTTGTCGGCACGTGTGTCTCCTCAGGCAATTCATTTCTAAGCATTAGACAAAAGCCCACTCCTTGGCCCTGAAAAGGGTCTGCCTTCCTGCAACAGAAAGGCTGAGGGAATTTCAGAGCCATGGGTCCTGAAGTTTTCAGCCACCAAACTGATATTGCTTGCTTCCAGATTTCTTTTATCTAAGAAAAATTATTTCTTATTCATTTAAGCCTCCGAAAAGTTGAATTTTCTATAACTTTCTTTGAAGTAATTTCTGTTAGATTGTTAAAAAGTTTGGTCTTATTTTTAAATTTGGTCTTATTATTTAATTTCTATACCACAAATTATTGTTAACTAGAAAAATTTATTCCCTCAATAGGCTTTGATTCAACACCTATCTATCTATCCATCTGGTCACTCATACACCTCTCTATCATCTATTTATTTTGAAAACTGATAAATTTCTATTGACTTAACTTGTCTTGTTTGTGGACTGTAACTATTGAATCATTTTTTCTGAGAAGTCTCACTGGATATCTCTAAAGAAATAAGACCCTCTTTGGTATTTGTGCCATTTGCTTTTCCACATGGAGTTGAATGTTTTTTTAAACTAAATTTTAAGTTGTAGAAAAGCAGAGAACATTTCAGATTTGCTCACATTTGTGTATTCAGTTCTCACTCAGGGATTAAATAGCCAAATAGACATGTAACACATATTTACTGAATCCCTAATGTGAACCCAGCATCAGCACATCAGAAAAAAATCAAAGACTTTCTCCTTAGTACCCTTTCCCTCACTTTTGCCATGTATTCTTTTCCTGCCTTGTGAAATATAATATAGTAAAGGTCTGCATGCTTTCCCAAGATCTTCCTCTTCAAGTTACTCTAAGGGATTGTCTATCAACATTCTTTTTCTCCCAATTTCCAGTGCTCAGCCAACTGTTTCAGAGAAAGGCATTTTCTTCTTTTTTTAGTGTTAATTCATTTATGATTACCCTGGATGACTTATGTCTATAAATAGACACAACAGCAATAATAATCAACACCAGTTACTAGATATCATTGTAAGCATTTAAAATATATAACTCATTTAGTAACCAAAATAACTCTATGCACTGGGTTGCTATAATTACCCTCAGGTTACAGGTAAGAGAATTGAGGCTCAAGGTTAAACCTAGGTCACATAGCTAAATATGCTGGATCTGGGTTTAAGCTACATTCTTTATCATTACACTGTTTGTGCATGCATGCTAACTCACTTCAGTTGTGTTGGACTCTCTGCAACCCTATGGACCGTCGCCCGACAGGCTCCTCTGTCTGTGGGATTCTCCAGGCAAGAATACTGGAGTGGATTGCCATTTCCTCCTTCAGGCGATGTTCCCAACCCAGGGATTGAGCCACTGTCTTTTATGTCTCCTGCATTGGCAAGAAAGTTCTTTACCATTAGTGCCACCTGGGAAGCCCACCATTACACTAGTGATTCTCAAAGTGAGACCCCCAGACTACTAGCATCCACATCACCAGAGAACTTGTAAGTGATGCAAATTATTGGATACCCTCCCAGACCAACTAATTTGAAAAATCTGGATGTGGGAGCCCAGCAACCTGTGTTTTAACCAGGCTCTCGAAATTGTTTTGTTTGGCACAGTAAAGTTTGAAATCAATGCATTACACTCTGCTGTCTTACAAAGGGTGATCAAAACTAGCAAAATCTTATGAAAGTTCACTTGAGAAAGTAATAAACTCCCCAAACTCCAAGGAAATGAAAGTTGGGATTACTTTTAGGTAGGGACTGTCTGCCTTCCAGTTGCCTTTAATTATAGGAGATGAATGAATGAATGCTTGTATCTGTGAGGGTAATCTTTCTTGGGTGTGTTGGACATTGTGGGCATTAAATCAACAAGGTAGGGGATGTTCAAGTAGGTATAAAAGACATATTTGAAAATAAAAAAGGACTAGAAGATGTGACCAAATCCTTAAATTGCAGGCCGGCTTTTTCCCAATGCAATTTATAAATCTGGGCCTGCTCTCCCTATCATTACCTGGATGGAATATGGAAATGTAAGGTAATTGCATTATTAAATTAAGAAAAGCATAATAAGGTAACTGAGCTGTGCCAAAAATATATAATGCATTCATTAGTTCAGTGTACCTGGGATTTGAATTTTTCGCTCATTTGTATTATTTGTGCCATGCCTAACCACTTCTTTTAGCTCAGATAATCAAGTCTTGAATGTATGTGTGTGTGCAGTTGGGACTAATTGGTGTAATTAATGTATGTGTAATGGCTTTAGCTGGCTAATGTCTGAAGGGAGCAGAAAAAAATAAGCAAATTCATGAAGTAGATTTTAGATTAGCATCTATACCCAAGGTAATTTTTTTTTTTCAGCAAGAAATTCTGCCTTCATTATGGCCTTTAGTTAATAAAGATGTGGATGGATTTCACAAGTGAACTTGCTTCACCCTAAGGAGTCTAGTTTAGCAAAGGTATTTTACATAAACTATTAGCAGCCCAAAGCAGAGGCTTTTTGTT
The DNA here is from genome assembly GCF_027580195.1 of Bos mutus. Taxonomy (NCBI): domain Eukaryota; kingdom Metazoa; phylum Chordata; class Mammalia; order Artiodactyla; family Bovidae; genus Bos; species Bos mutus. The sequence continues at coordinate 35,120,487 of NC_091619.1, forward strand.
AAATGATACTCTGATAATATAAAGTAAACTAGAAATATAATTACAAAGTGAATTTATCAATTCCTTTTTCTTCCTATGTGAAAATCATTTCACTTTGTTTTTATGTTCTGATTTCAGAAAAGATTTGAGGCTATTAATAAAAGTAAGTGCTGAATAATAAGAAAAAATTATAAAGAAATCATGGAGGAAGGAAAATGAGAGCTGATTTAAAAATGATACATTTACACTTGTACAAAGTAAACTTAAATATATTACAGTAATGTTCAAGTCCAAGAATCACATATGGGTCCTCTAAGCAATGCTCCCCTCCTGTCTTAAAGATTCTAATAGTTCAGCATGGGAGTGAGGTGGTAGTAGAAACAGAAAGTTTAAAATCTTCATTTTCTCCTCTGTTCTTCTAGCATCACTATGAATATGATTGGTCTTCCTGCATAGCTCAGTGGTAAAAAATCTGCCTGCAATACAGTAGCCTCAGGGGACATGGGTTAGATCCCTAGGTCAGGAAGATCCCCTGGAGGAGAGCATGGCAACCCACTCTAGTATTCTTGCCTGGAGAATCCCATAGACAGAGGAGCCTGGCAGGCTGTATAATGTCCATATTGTCACAAGAAGTTGGACATGACTGAAGTGACTTAGCACACATGCACACATGAATATGATCAAGAAATTATTTTTCCAGTTGAGTTAACTGGTAAACCAAAAGACATATCTGTTTGGATATTGAAAAGAAAAAGTATTAGAAATGATCTAAGAAACTAACTTTTTTCCCACCTTAATTATCAACTTTGAATTTTATTTACCAGACTCTTCAAATCTGCAACAGCATGAGTTAATATTGTATTTCTATGTAGGCCAATCTAAGATCTTATGACCTAGTAGTGTTCTTGCTGGCACATGTTAATCTTTCTCTCTTTATATAAAACCATCAAATTTATCTAAACATCAATCACCCTCAATAAGATCCTGAAGAAAACAATCACAGAGTAGAGGCTATAAGAACAATTAATATGCAGAATTAAATCTATCATAAGGGTATAGAAAAGAACACTCAGTCATTCTACTGGATTTAATTTGCTGAGAGAAACAGCCTTCACACCTGAGTCACAGTCACGGCTAGGTTTTCTCTCAATTAAACCCATGCTTGTCTGAAGCAATGAGGGCTGGGAGGATGAGCAGGGCACACGCTAATGAAACTTCCTGCAGAACAAGGGCATTTGGCAGAAAGTGTTGCAAGGAGGAATCAAACTATTTAAAATTCCTTATTAAGCAAGCATTTAAAACTTCATTTTACATCAGAAAACCAGCCATAAAAATCTGAAACTATTATAGGTTGCCATCTGAATGCAAGCTATAGTAAAATTATAGTGAAATATATATATTAAAAAATTAAAAGAGAAAAATTCAATGTGGCTTAAAGTTCACTGTAAATGTGTCTTGATCTAGCAATTCTCAGCTTACTGTTTTTTATGCTTATGTTTATAAATTACATTATTTAAAGGACCACCCAAGTGTTAGTCTGTAGTATTATATAGAGTGTCATGAGGCTGGAACATTTAAAAACAACCTATCTCTATAGCCATTAAGGAAAAAAAAGTACCTGACACTTACTGATGTTTTGAAATGCTCTCCAAGAACCAAGATTGTACCTGCTGAGTCCTGGATTAACTTCTGATACATGACAGCTTTTACATAAATAGAATTTTAGTCCTTGCCAAATTAGTAACGACAGAATGATCTCTGTTCATTTCCAAAGCAAACCATTCAATATCACAGTAATCCAATCCTCTTCCAACAACACAAGAGAAGACTCTACACATGGACATCACCAGATGGTCAACAACGAAATCAGATTGATTATATTCTTTGTAGCCAAAATTGGAGAAGCTCTATACAGTCAGCAAGAACAAGACTGGGAGCTGACTGTGGCTCAGATCATGAACTCCTTATTGACAAATGCATATTTAATTGAAGAAAGTGGGGAAAACCACTAGACCATTCAGGTATGACCTAAATCAAATCCCATATGATTATCCACTGGAAGTAAGAAATAGATTTAAGGGACTAGATCTGATAGACAGAGTGCCTGAAGAACTATGGACAGAGGTTTGTGACATTGTACAGGAGGCAGTGATCAAGACCATCCCCAAGAAAAAGAAATGCAAAAAGGCAAAATGGTTGTCTGAGGAGGCCTGAAAAATAGCTGAGAAAAGAAGAGAAGTGAAGGGCAAAGGAGAAAAGGAAAGATACACCCATTTGAATGCAGAGTTCCAAAGAATAGCAAGGAGAGATAAGAAAGCCTTCCCCAGTGATCAATGCAAAGAAATAGAGTAAAACAATAGAATGGGAAAGACTAGTGATCTCTTGAAGAAAATTAGAGATACCAAGGGAACATTTCATGCAAATTGGGCTCAATAAAGGACAGAAATGGTATGGACCTAACAGAAGCAGAAGATATTAAGAGGAGGCAGCAAGAATACACAGAAGAATTATACAAAAGAGGTATCTCCATGACCCAGATAACCATGATGATGTGATCACTAACCTAGACCCAGACATCCTGGAATGTGAAGTCAAGTGGGCCTTAGGAAGCATCACTATGAACAAAGCTAGTGGAAGTGATGGAATTCCAGTTGAGCAATTTCAAATCCTGAAAGAGGATGCTGTGAAAATGCTGCACTCAATATGTCAGCAAATTTGGAAGACTCAGCAGTGGCCACAGGACTGGAAAAGGTCAGTTTTCATTCCAATCCCAAAGAAAGGCAATGCCAAAGAATGCTCAAACTACCACACAATTGCACTGATCTCACACACTAGTAAAGTAATGCTCAAAATTCTCCAAGCCAGGCTTCAGCAACACATGAACTGTGAACTTTCAGGTGTTCAAGCTGGTTTTAGAAAAGGCAGAGGAACCAGAGATCAAATGCCAACAATCACTGCATCATGGAATAAACAAGGAGTTCCAGAAAAACATCTATTTCTGCTTTATTGACTATGCCAAAGACTTTGACTGTGTGGCCCACAATAAACTGTGGAAAATTCTTCAAAGATGGGAATACCAGACCACCTGACCTTCCTCTTGAGAAACCTGCATACAGGTCAGGAAGGAACAGTTATAGCTGGACATGGAACAATACATTGGTTCCAAATAGGAAAAGGAGTACATCAAGGCTGTATATTGTCATCCTGCTTATTTAACTTCTATGAAAAGTACATCATGAGAAAGAAGCACAAGCTGGAATCAAGATTTCTGGGAGAAATATCAATAACCTCAGATATGCAGATGATACCACCCTTATGGCAGAAAGTGAAGAAGAACTAAAGAGCTTCTTGATGAAAGTAAAAGAGGAGAGTGAAAAAGTTGGCTTAAAGCTCAACATTCAGAAAACGAAGATCATGGCATCTGGTCCCATCACTTCATGTAAAATAGATGGGGAAACAGTGGAAACAGTAGCTGACTTTATTTTGGGGGGCTCCAAAATCACTGCAGATGGTGATTGCAGCCATGAACTTAAAAGATGCTTGCTTCTTGGAAGGAAAGTTATGACCAACCTAGATAGCATATTAAAAAAGCAGAGAGATTACTTTGTCAACAAAGGTCTGTCTAGTGAAGGCTATGGTTTTTCCAGTAGTCATGTATGGATGTGAGAGTTGGAGTATAAAGAAAGCTGAGCACCAATGAATTTATGCTTTTGAACTGTGGTGTTGGAGAAGACTCTTGAGATCCCCTTGGACAGCAAAGAGATCCAACTAGTTCATCCTAAAGGAGTCAGTTCTGGGTATTCATTGGAAGGACTGATTTTGAAGCTGAAACTCCAATGCTTTGGCTGCTTGATGAGAAGAGCTGACTCATTTAAAAGACCCCGGTGCTGAGAAAGATTGAGGGCAGGAGGAAAAGGGGACAACAGAGGATGAGATGGTTGGATGGCCTCATCAACTCAATGGACATGGGTTTCGGCGGACCCCGGAGTTGGTGATGGATAGGGAGGCCTGATGTGCTGCAGTTCATGGGGTCGCAAAGAGTTGGACATGACTGAGTGACTGAACTGAACTGGATAGTCTTATTATTTGCTTTTATTTTTAAATTTAAGCATCATTGCTTTGTGTGAAATATTTATTATTATTAGTGGTGCAAATTTCTTTTGGACAAATGCAGTATTCAGTAAGTGTGTCCTGAGTACATACTATATAGCAGGTGTTGGTTTATGCACTGGAGAAATGGAAATACTGTAACAGTCTCTGTAGTCTAGTGGAGGAGGTACGTGAATAAACCCAGCATGGCAAATGCTGAGACGAGCATGCAAAGGGTGCCATGGGAGCACACAGAGCGTGAACAGCGAGGAGGAACTCTTCCAACATTTCCTGGGTGAGTATAAGGACATAGCATCTATATCTTAAAGGAGGAAGAAGGAGTCTGGAGTGTGAAGTAAGCAAGACAGGGCAGACATGGTAGAGAGAAACTTTCAGGCAATGATAAAAGTTTGTGCAAGGAAGACCATGTAAGCCTTCATATTATATTTCAAGAACTCTTGGCTTTCTGTTATGAAATATTAAGTGTTTGTGTGTGTGATGTGTCCATTAAGGTGATGAAGGTATTTGGTAGAAACAGAGCTGAAAGACTAGAGTTAGTGTTTGGATGACAAAAACACAAACAAACCCATAGGCTATGTGAAAGAACCCGAGCTTGGTCTGTGGGTAACAAGAGCCTGCTGAAAATGTATAAGCAGGGGGATAATGTGTGATCATACTGGCAATTTAGAAACCTGAGGGTAAGTGGATGAAAGGGACAGGTGAGTTTGAGAATCCTTTTGACCTTGCTCTTGTTCTTGGTATAACAATAGCATTGCTTTCTAAAGGAAAGGAAAAATGTGAATGACGGTTTTCAAATCTTCACGTTTTACTGAGGTTTATAGAGTTAACTGAGACTCTAAGAAACTTTAGGGCTTCTCTAATGGCTCAGTGGTAAAGAATCCATTTGCCAATGCAGCAGACCCAGGTTCAATCCCTGGGTAAGGAAAATCCCTGCAGAAGGAAATAACAACCCACTTTCGTATTCTTGCCTGGGAAATCCTATGTACAGAGGAGCCTGACAGGCAACAGTCCATGGGATCACAAAAGAGTTGGACACAATTTAGTGACTAAAAAAAAAAAACAAAGAAAATTTAAAACTAGTTTTTTTCTAAAGTCAGAATATCTTATCACTGTCAACATGTTATAAACTTTTTTGTCTTTTATGCTGTCATTTATTTGTCTATTTGCTTGTTTATTTTTAATTAAACCTTCATCTGATTTCCCTATCAGATTATAAGAAACATGAAAGAAATTCTGTGTCTATCTTATTTCTCATCCTGACAAATCAGCATAGCATCTGACATTTACAGAAGAATAACAAATACTACTTGAGATGACTGGAACTGACTTGAAGTTTGGATCCCTAAATTTATATTGAGATGTATTCTCAGGTCACCTTAAAAAAAAAAGCAGAATTAAGCCTTAAATTGTTTTGTCCTATGTGGTTCATACAAGTTATACTGACAGTGGTTGGGAGGCTCTTTACCTAGATATCGCAAAAAAAAAAAAAAAAATCTAGTAACAAACTAGTATAGGTAAGCAATTATTCACCTCCTTGGAAGTAAGATGTATTGACCTCTCCAGTTTTACTGAGGTTCTTCAAAGAGTATATGGTTCCTAGTCCCCATGCTGGGAGACAAAATTGTCACTGATTTATATGCTAAGCAGTGTTCCATCAGGCAACGGGATATTTTAGGGCAACAAGCCAGGGATGAGAGAGCCAAGGAAAACTTGGAGACACAAATTAAGGGTAGAGAATAAACATACTAATTACAGGATGTTCCCAGAAGTTGGTGGTCAAACAACCAGGGAATATTGCACAGGAAGTGAAAATTAGGTAATTAGTCATTTTTTTTTTTCTGTCTCTCCCTACAAGCCCACTCTCACTATGCACACTTCACTGATAAGCTGTAATTTTCCCTAATGTATTTGCTTAAGTCCTTCTTCACCTCCAATTAATATCATCAAAACTGTATGAGATGAGCCTCTTCCAGCCAAGTTCTCTCATTTCTGATCAAGAGGCTGTGAAATGCGAAGCATCTTCAGTGTGTCAAGTGTTGCTCCATTCAGAAAGAGACACAACATTCTTTCTTCCAAGAGCTCCTATTTTTGTTGGGGAAATAGACAAGTATATCAATCATGAAAGTGAAAATGTTGGTTGCTCAGTCATGTCTGACTTTTTGTGACCCCAGTGGATTCTAGCCCATCAGGCTCCTCTGTTCATGGAATCTTCCAGGCAAGAATACTGGAGTGGGTAACCATGCCCTTCTTCAGGGGATTTCCTGATCCAGGGATCAGACCCAGGGATCAAACCCAGGTCTCCTGCATTGCAGGCAGATTCTTTGTTGTCTGAGCCACCAGGGAAGTCATATAGGCTTCCACACAGGAAGCCATACAGTATCAAATGAAGTGTGGTACGTGTTTTTACAAAAGGATGGAGAAAGGGTAAAATCTGCACTTCATGTGTTGTGGTTTAGTTGCTAAGTCGTGTCTGACTCTTTGCGACCCCATGGACTGTAGCCCCTCTAAGCTCCTCTGTCTTGTCTGGGACCCAGACAAGAATACAAGTGGGTTGCTATTTCCTTCAGGGAAGCTTCCTGCCCTAGGAACTGAACCTGCAGCTCCTGCACTGTCACGAATTCTTTACTGCTAAGCCACTAGGGAAGCACTTCATTTGGAGATTATACAAAGGCAAAAGTGAGTATGAGCAGGAGTTAGCCAGGATGAAGATGGAAGGGAGATGCTTGACCCAGAGCATTTAATGGGCTTGAAATGCAAAGAGAGGGGACTTCCCTGGAAGTCCAGTGGTTAAGATTTTCCTTCCACAGCTAGGGGTTCAATCCGTGGTTGGGGAGCTAATATTCCATATTCTTCATGGCCAAAAAACCAAAACATAAAATAGAAGCAATATTGTAACAAATTCAATAAAGACTTTAGAGACAGTCCATAACAACAACAACAACAAACAACAACAAAATCTTACCAAAGAAAGAAAGAAATACAAAGATAAAGTGACAGCGTGGCGACTCATAGAACAAGTTGAGAAATCAGGTACAACAAGTATTAAACTCTTACCCTATTCCCTCTCTTTTTAGTATCTCACAAAACTTTATTTCTCCTTTTCTGGGTTACTGATTTTCAATCAATTTGTTTCTAACCATTTTGTTTTTGACAGAGTTACCTGCATCTGGTGTTCTCCTGCCACTCTGATCTTTGGTTACACCTCACTTTCCCTGACATCCCCCTACATATAGGATTTAACTGCAGAATCTGCCTTTGGTCTTCTCATGTTCTTGCTCTGCCCTACCTCTGTGGGTTATCTCTTCAATTCTATGATTCCAGGGAGCGGAGGGTGTCAAATCACAAGTCTCTATCACTAGATCTGAGCATTGCCAAGCACAGCATATAAGCTGCCTCCTGGGTACGTCCAACAAGGTGCTCTATATGCACTTGAACTCTAACAGAAAATTATTTTAACCTGTCCAAAATAAAACCTGCCCTCCTTCTTATAATCTTACTTCATATTCAGTTCAGTTCAGTTCAGTTGCTCAGTCATGTCCGACTCTTTGCAACCCCAGGAATCGCAGCACGCCAGGCCTCCCTGTCCATCACCAACTCCTGGAGTTCACTCAAACTCATGTCCATCGAGTCAGTGATGCCATCCAGCCATCTCATCCTCTGTCGTCCCCTTCTCCTCCTGCCCCCAATCCTTCCCAGCATTAGAGTCTTTTGCAATGAGTCAACTCTTTGCGTGAGGTGGCCAAAGTACTGGAGTTTCAGCTTCAGCATCAGTCCTTCCGATGAACACCCAGGACCGATCTCCATTAGAATGGACTGGTTGGATCTCCTTGCAGTCCAAGGGACTCTCAAGAGTCTTCTCCAACACCACAGTTCAAAAGCATCAATTCTTTGGTGCTCAGCTTTCTTCACAGTCCAACTCTCACATCCATACATGACCACTAGAAAAACCATAGCCTTGACTAGATGGACCTTTGTTGGCAAAGTAATGTCTCTGCTTTTGAATATGCTATTTAGGTTGGTCATAACTTTCCTTCCAAGGAGCAAGTGTCTTTTAATTTCATGGCTGCAATCACCATCTGCAGTGATTTTGGAGCCCCCCCAAAATAAAGTCAGCCACTGTTTCCACTGTTTCCCCATTTGTTTGTCATGAAGTGATGAGACCAGATGCCATGATCTTAGTGTTCTGAATGTTGAGCTTTAAGCCAACTTTTTCACTCTCCTCTTTCACTTTCATCAAGAGGCTTTTTAGTTCCTCTTCACTTTCTGCCATAAGGGTGGTGTCATCTGCATATCTGAGGTTATTGATATTTCTCCCGGGAATCTTGATTCCCGCTTGTGCTTCTTCCAGCCCAGCGTTTCTCATGATGTAGTCTGCATAGAAATTAAATAACCAGGGTGACAATATACAGCCTTGATGTACTCCTTTTACATTGCTAAGTCACTTCAGTCGTGTCCGACTCTGTGTGACCCCATAGACAGCAGCCCACCAGGCTCCCCTGTCCCTGGGATTCTCCAGGCAAGAACACTGGAGTGGGTTGCCATTTCCTTCTCCAATGCAGGAAAGTGAAAAGTGAAAGTGAAGTCGCTCAGTTGTGTCCGACCCTCAGTGACCCTATGGACTGCAGCCTTCCAGGCTCCTCCATCCATGGGATTAGCAACATAATTATTTAAATTGCTTCTAATCTAGAAACCTCTGGGCTATTCTCAAACTCTGTCTGTCTCACTACCACCACATCACTCAGTAAAATATTTTCTAGATAATTCAGCCTAGTTTTTTGGTTACTAATAAATTAGACTTTGTCTCATTCCTACTTGTATTTCTGTAATAACTTTCTAAAATGAACTCCCCCCCACCAGGGATTATTCTAACTGCTTTTGAATGATCTATCTCACCCGCAAAACAATGCCAAGATCGACAATGATGAACTTGGTCTCATTTCTCAGTCAAAGTTAAGTAAAACTGTCTTACCAAGTATTTCTTTACAGTGTTCTTTCAGGCCCTGATTACAGCAAAGAAACCTAGAATATTTGATGGTTGTATGACTTTATGCTTCTGTTACAGTTGATGATCATCTTTTTTTAAGAGAAAGGATGAAAATATCCCAGGGGTGAAAACTTCACAGGTAAAAACATGTTGCCAAAATTTAGAAAGATTATTTTGTTTTCATAATTATTTTAGGACTCTCCAAAACCAGACCTGTCTTCCATTTCTGGGCTAAGCTCTCCTTTTTTTCTTTTGGTTTCAGTGAGGTAGACATAGAAAAGAGACACACACCAGTCAAAGGTTTTTGAAGACTTTTGTTTGCTTTCACTCCTCACCCATTTTTCTTTTCGTCTGTCCAAGACAATGCTCAACCGCATGGCTCTGCTACTTGCAGTGCTTTAGTTTTCTGGTCAAAAGTGACTTTAACCATCAGCAGGGCCTCTGAACTAGAGAGGGGTGGGTGCTTGGTCTCCAGCCCTGCTGCAGGGACATGATCAGACAATCCCTGCCAGGAGCCTCTGTGAAGCCCCTGGAGGCAGAAGCCACAAGCCTGCATGACCTCCCACCACACTTCTCTGATTTCACTTTAGCAGTGTTTTGTGTTTTGTGGAGTCCCTGTAGTGTTTTCTCTGGGAGAAAGTTGCTCTCCATTCACTGATACAAATATTAAAAAAAAACAACAACATGCATAATCTTGCATCAGGGAAGCCTCTTATAGGAGCTTTTCCCAAATAGTACATGGCTTCTTTCCTTGTGGCAATACATGTACAATTTGTCTCTTGGGCAAGAAGGCATACATTTTGGTGTAACTTTCTTTATCAGTCAGTTCAGTCGCTCAGTCGTGTCCGACTCTTTGTGACCCCATGAATCGCAGCACGCCAGGCCTCCCTGTCCATCACCAACTCCCGGAGTTCACTGAGAGTCACGTCCATCGAGTCAGTGATGCCATCCAGCCATCTCATCCTCTGTCGTCCCCTTCTCTTCCTGCCCCCAATCCCTCCCAGCATCAGAATCTTTTCCAATGAGTCAACTCTTTGCATGAGAGTTGCAAAACATGCAAAAACCTTTGCATGAGGTGGCCAAAGTACTGGACTATAAATTTTTTTTTTTTTTGAAACGGAAACTTTCTTTATAGTCATAGTTTAATTCCATTCACCCCAACCCCCGCCCTCTGCTAAAGAAAGAAAACAGTTTCTATTTGCACGAAATAATCAGGAATCTTCAGGGCAGCACATTCAGGCTTGATATCAATATCTTTTATTTTATAGAGTGATATATATGTTCCATTTTTTGACCAGGATTTAAATCTTTTTTGTGAGATAAAATTATTAATTTAATGTAATGAACATATTTGGGCTTCCCTGGTGGCTCAGTGGTAAAGAATCAGCCTGCCAATGCAGGAAACTCAGATTTGATTCCTGGGTTGGGAAGATCCCAAATGGCAACCCACTCCAGTGCTCCTGCCTAGGAAATCCTGTGGATGGAGGAGCCTGGAAGGCTACAGTCCATGAGGCTGCAAAAGAGTTGGACATGACTTAGCAACTAAACAAAAACAAACTAAAGAAAAATATTAAATAAGTGATATTATGAGTGATACATTGATTTAGCAAAAATTTTCAAGATGGTAGATGAAAAAATCTGAAATATAGAAAACATTGACTTAGAGGGGAAAGTATAGCTTTTGTTAGCCTTGGCATCTTTAACTTTTAATCTCAGTTCCAGACCCAACATGAACAATCACCAAGTTTTATTTATTAATTATTATTCTACAGTTTCTCTTCTAGATATTTTGTTTTCTGTGCTGTTTGTTTTCCTAGTTCCTACAGAAAAAGAGTACGCACTCGGCTTCAACTTATTTTTCAGTTCTTCAGATCAGATCAGATCAGATCAGTCGCTCAGTCGTGTCCGACTCTTTGCAACCCCATGAATCGCAGCATGCCAGGCCTCCCTGTCCATCACCAACTCCCGAAGTTCACTCAGACTCACGTCCATCGAGTCAGTGATGCCATCCAGCCATCTCATCCTCTGTCGTCCCCTTCTCCTCTTGCCCCCAATCCCTCCCAGCATCAGAGTCTTTTGCAATGAGTCAACTCTTCGCATGAGGTGGCCAAAGTACTGGAGTTTCAGCTTCAGCATCATTCCTTCCAAAGAAATCCCAGGGCTAATCCAGTTTAGGCATAGATTTGCTATTTTTTGAGTATGTCCTGTGTCTCTCCACACTGACACATTATTTACTAGGACTTGCCAGGTGTGCTGATCACCCATTGTCAACACAGCATCACTACCTCACTTCCTCTTTAATGAAGATGTGGAACCAGGAAATACCTTTCCCAGGCATGTCACCTCAATATCAGCATTATAAAAACAATGGCTATTTTATTATACTCCTGAATTTTGTGAGTCAGGAATTTGGATGAAGCACTCTATTACTTATCTCAACACAATTATTAGAGCCCTATATGGGAAGATTTAAATGTCTGAACAATCTGGAAATTTTCTTACTCAAATGTCTGGTCTTGGCTGGGACACATTCCATATGTCTTAAATTTTCTTATGGCATGCCTGTTGGGTTCTGAGAGAGAACATCCCAAAAGTTAGAGTCAAGAGATAGCATTCCAAGAGAACTCAGAGGAAGTTTGTGGCCTTTTATGACTTATCTGCAGAAGTCACATCATGTCACTTTTACTGTGCTCTTTTGGTTAAGCAGACCTATAAGTCAAATCTGTCTAGATACAAGATGCAGGGGCAGTGACCACATATCTTGATGAGGGATCAAAGATTTTTGGGCTGTATTTTAAAGTTGCCACACATATATGTCAAATGCCAGAGGGAGTCCATGTTTTTTAAAAGAAGAATAATAGATTGTCTATTTCCTTAAGATGCTTTCTTTGGTTGTTTGTTATCATGCAACAACATTTTAAAAGAGCTCAGTTCTTACTGACACTGGCAAATTTTAGACTTAAACTAAGTGAATGGCAATTATGCAGAATAATACCCTCTTGGACACAGTGAATTCAAATTTGAAGAATTAATAGCAGCTCCTTCAGATGCAGGGTCAGCTATGGGTGGTGTAATCAGAAAGAGGGAGGCCATCTTCCTACTGTTTGCCTGGAGGGATGAGCCTCTGCTAACCAGGGGTAATTTCTATGCCGGATTCTATCCTTTATTGTCTTGATGGTGTTATTGGGCTCTAACTCCAGACTGATGGTCTTTACAATCTAGACTTTTGAGTGGTTCAATGCACTAACATGTTGTAATAATTTTTTCCCTTTTCTGTATTTCTGCATTCCTGTGAACTTTTCCTGTAGCATGGATCTCATTATATATTGCATTCTTATTTTTTGCATTAGCATTTCTTTCTTATTAGCACTTTAAGAGAATTTTGTACTTTTGATAATCACTTACCCAGTGTCTTGTGTCTATGATTTTCATCACATTAATTGAGTTGGATTTTCTCTGTGTATAATAAGAATTTTAAATGTCCACTGTTTCATGGGAATGGGTTCACACCAAATGGTTTATAGAGTATTGATCAATATTAAACTCTTCAGTTACAGTTAGTATCAGAGAAATGATACAGTTTCTTGAAAATTCATTTCTTCAACAAGACATATTAAGCCCTTGTACTGCACTGTGCTGTCCACAGAGATGAACCACAACCTTGGCAAACCTGAATTCCATCCTCCAGGACCATATGATATAGAGGGAGATATAAGTAAGAAACCTGCATTACCTTATAATGCTGAATTGGTAAAGTTCAGGGTGCAATGGGAACGAAGGTAAGGTGGCCACTAGTCTGACCACAGAGGAGAAGAAACGTGCCTTGGGGTAAATGCCATGTACACTAAGATACATGTGATAGGAGCCAACGATGTGAAGTGTGGACTCAGATAGGTGTGGACTCGGTGTAGGACAAAGTCTAGAAGGAACAACTTTTATCATGAGTGACATGGAGCTGGGAGAGCTCAGGAAACTATTGAATTTGGTAAGAAAGAGGGAAATGGAAATGAGACAGTAAGGGATAATGTTTGAGGGAAACGGTGTAAATTTATAATGTATGCTAGTAAGTTTGATTTTTATTTTGAGGGAAATGAAGAATCTTTGATGAACTTTAAGCAGTGAACTGTCAGAATCAGAATTATATTTAGGAACATGGAACAAATAATGATAAAATGAGCCTGGAGAATCACCACATTGAGTTGGCACAGGAAGCAGTGAGGTTAGAAGAGAACATCCATGGGAATGTAGAATGAAGAGAGACGAGTTCCCCAAAGAGAATCCAGGAAAACTCCAACCTTTAAGAACTCTTGGCAGCAAAGTTTAAACTGACAAGTAGCCCTCAAAGTAGAAGAAAGTTGAGGAGAGTGAAGAGTTGGGAAAAGCTGAGGAAAGATAATATTTTAACTACATGGATTTAGTTAATAGGGTCAGATGTTACTAAAAATAATGAACTAGAACGAGTTTAGTGGCTTCTCTAGTGGCTCAGATAGTAAAGAATCCCCCTGCAATGCAGGAGACCCAGGTTCAATCCCTGGATCTGGAAGATCTCCTGGAGAAGGGCATGGCAACCCACTCCAGTATTCTTGCTGGAGAATTCCATGGACACAGGAGCTTGGTGGGCGACAGTCCATGGGATCGCAAAGAGTCAGACATGACTAAATGACTTTTCACTTCACTCACAGAACAAGTTTAAGTAATGTAAGTCCTGCAAAGTGACTACTGGATGGGAAGGAACCACTAGCAGTGAGGTTAAGAAAAGAACAAAAAGAAAACGCACTGAATTCCAATTCCTTAGAAGGAAGAAAAGCACTGTACCCAAGCGGAATGGGAGGGGAAATAGCATCCCCAAGCAGGAGGAGACTGTTTTCTCTGGGAGAGGGGAAGATGTGGGTACAAGAGCAAAGTGGAATACAGAACAAAGTGGGAGAAGAATAAATCCTCGCTCTGTTCTGTTTTTTAAAATACTATTATGATGGTTACTGTTGTGTAAAGTTTGGTGTGTGTAATAATAAGTGACTTATTGCCAACAACTGCTGGATCATCGAAAAAGCAAGAGAGTTCCAGAAAAACATCTATTTCTGTTTTATTGACTATGCCAAAGTCTTTGTGTGGATCACAATAAACTGTGGAAAATTCTGAAAGAGATAGGAATACCAGACCACCTGACCTGCCTCTTGAGAAACCTATATGCAGGTCAGGAAGCAACAGTTAGAACTGGACATGGAACAACAGACTGGTTCCAAATAGGAAAAGGAGTACATCAAGGCTGTATATTGTCACCCTGCTTATTTAACTTATATGCAGAATACATCATGAGAAACGCTGGGCTGGAAGAAGCACAAGCGGGAATCAAGATTCCCGGGAGAAATATCAATAACCTCAGATATGCAAATGACACCACCCTTACGGCAGAAAGTGAAGAGGATCTAAAAAGCCTCTTGATGAAAGTGAATGAGGAGAGTGAAAAAGTTAGCTTAAAGCTCAACATTCAGAAAACTAAGATCATGGTATCTGGTCCCATCACTTCATGGCAAATAGATGGGGAAACAGTGGAAACAGTGTCAGACTTTATTTTTTGGGGCTCCAAAATCACGGCAGATGGTGACTGCAGCCGTGAAATTAAAAGACGCTTGCTCCTTGGAAAGAAAGTTATGACCAACCTAGATAGCGTATTCAAAAGCAGAGACATTACTTTGCCAACAAAGGTCCATCTAGTCAGGGCTATGGTTTTTCCAGTGTTCATGTATGGATGTGAGAGTTGGACTGTGAAGAAAGCTGGGTGCTGAACAACTGATGCGTTTGAACTGTGGTGTTGGAGAAGACTCCTGAGAGTCCCTTGGACTGCAAGGAGATCCAACCAGTCCATTCTGAAGGAGATCAGCCCTGGGTGTTCTTTGGAAGGAATGATGCTAAAGCTGAAACTCCAGTACTTTGGCCACCTCACGCAAAGAGTTGACTCATTGCAAAAGACTCTGATGCTGGGAGGGATTGGGGGCAGGAGGAGAAGGGGACGACAGAGGATGAGATGGCTGGATGGCATCACTGACTCGATGGACGTGAGTCTGAGTGAGCTCCGGGAGTTGGTGATGGACAGGGAGGCCTGGCATGCTGCGATTCATGGGGTCACAAAGAGTCGGACACGACTGAGGGACTGAACTGAACTGAACTGAACTATGGTGCTTTCTAATTGAAATATTCAATGAAAACACTTGTTAGTTGATTAGAAAAAACTGATAAAATAGGTGAGAGTAAAAGTCTCAGAACAGTGGTGTTGTTTCTGTTCAGTTGCCAAGTCATGTCAGACTCTTTGCAACCCCCATAGACTGTCACCCGCCAGGTTTCTCTCTCTGGGATTTCCCAGACAAGAATACTGAAATTGGTTGCCATTTCCTTTTCCAACATTTCCTTCAGAAGAGTAGAAGAGTTTAAATTACAAAATTGGTCTTTAGATGAGGTTAACAAATCCATAATGAAGTTAATACAAAAACGAAATGAAACCAGCCTTACGCTCATCATAAGAGAAAAACATGTAAACAAGACCATAATTCTGAGTGAACTAGTAAATGATGAAAAGGTTTAGTTCAACATTAACGAAGAAAAGGTAAAGTTATATTTTAGAAAATTGAGAGTATTCAGTTTCTTCTTATCAAATATATATCATTCATTTCCTACCTGCCAGTAACTGCCCAATAAGGAAGGGTAAGGGAATAGAGAATATGAGAATTTATTATTTAGCTCCCACTGAAACTGTGACTGACTATGTAATAGCATTTTCACCACATCCTTATCTAGGTGATATAAACTGTTAGAGCCAGTTTAAATTATGGGATGTTTTATTTATTAAGCCATAAACCAAAAGAAATTGTGCTACAAGAACAGAAAGATACACGCACACACATAATAAACTAAATTACCTTAAAGATAGTCAAGTAAACACATGGCTGCAGTACAGGCAATTTGACTTACATAAAGTAAAGGTAAGAGAGCATCTATTTATCCTTTATCTATGTATCTAGATATATATATATAGATGTAGACATAAGAGACTGTGCACAGACTTTACAGTGTAAATTTGTATAATCAAAGTTTCTCTTGTAAAACCAGCCTTTTGCAGATATTTTATTTGATCTATGTATATAAGTATTGTATAAAAGGGAGACCAATGTGAAATATACTGTAAAGATACTGTAAAGCATCAGAGAGTAAATTGGTTTGTTCTGTAATCCTGGTAAAGTGTACACAGGAGGGATGATATAGAAGTGTTTAGAAAGGTGAATGATAATGGCAGTTTGCTCTGGAAAGTAGTAATTCCAGATTCATCTAAATAATGAAAAGGTTCATCTAAATAGTGATTCCAAAATCACCTAAAGGGAAGATTCAGATGCTCTCTAGCATAAAAAATAAAAGTAAGTAATCAAAAGTTGAATTTTTTTCCCTGGAAAGGTAGGTAGTTTCACTGAATCTTTCCTGGAATAATTATAAATCTTTAACTAGATAAACTTGAATCATAATATTCAACTGAAGAGGATTAAAAGTATCATCTTGGCAATCAATAATGAGAAAGTATAATGCAGGAGTTTAGCTAGTTTTAGAAATTGAATCAAAACTCATGATCCAAATGAGGAAAAAATAATAACAATACAAATCACCTTAAAATTAGAACTTGATACATGTATAAATATGCATTTTATACATATACAAACACTTCTATAAAAGTTGATCATGCCTTTTAAGTCTTTGGAGATATTGTATATATACTAGTGTACTTAAAATATAATTTTTATCTTTGATTTATAAATCCTCCCCACAAAAATCGTTCAAATGGAATAAACAAAATAATGCAGGCAATCTTGGAATTTTATTTAGCAAATGACACAAATCAGTAGTGGATTTTGTCAATTTTTATGGAGTAACTTTCCTAACAATTTTTCCTAGACTTAAGAATTCTGAAGAACAGTTCTCTTCAACTTTAGCCTGGCTGCGCTACCAATGGTCTTTTGCACAGGAAGAGAGAATAAGAGGAAGATTGTTAGGAGTGCCAACCTTATAATCAAATGTGAACTTGAAAACTCAGAAATAAGGCTTCTTCTTGGGAAATACTGACCACTCTACCTGACTGGGCTAACACCTGGAAAGAAGACTTCAGATAACAAGATGGACTAGAGGAGAATCTGCTTAGCTCATGTCAAGGTGGTAGGTGATGCCATTGGGAGCTTCTGCTTAGTTGAATTCAAGTTCTTTGCTTTATAAACTAGGTCAGGTATATTGTTTCAATTTAAAATTAGAAGGAGCACTGAAGACACAGAAATTTTCTGGGAAAAAGCTTAGAAATATATAGCACATAGGCATATTCCTGATGAATTTTGCAGTACCTTTGGAGGTGGCCTGCCTCAACCTCCATTAACAATAGCCACACAATGATACACAGACTTGGATGTTTTAAAATCTACTCTGTCATACCAATCTTAATGTTGCTTGCTATTTTGAGAATGTAACTGTTATGGTCTGGGAGACACAGGTACTGTTATATGTACTGATGCTCTGTTTTAGTAAGTGTTAAACACTGAATAACGTAATGGGAGATGTACAATATATTGAAGAAGGTTGCATGCTCCTATTTCAACTTTCCAGTCTACAGGGTGCAATGGTTTATTCCTAATTATTTCAATGCAAGCCTTGGTTAATCAAAATTCTTTTTTCTAAGTTTCTTTTACACTAAATTTACCATGTACTTTCCATTTAAATAATTTTTCTTCTATCTGAGCCTGAAGATATGAATATTTTTCTTATGTGTGAGAAGTTATTACCCTGTAGACTAATTAGGTTGGCCATCTTTAGCTTTCCAAAATGAATTTAGAAAAAAAGAGAACCCATAATGACAAATGCAAATTTGGAAAGGGTTCAACTTAAAGTGAAAGGTCTTATGGAAATGGACATCATTAAAAGGAAGCATTGCTTAGAAATAGATTCTCACGCAAGTCTGTCTTTGTGGTAATGGTACTTGTATACATTCTATAATAACATCTCTTTCTCTTTTCCTGTAACATTTATTATGTTTTAAAAAAGCATTCCCTAGTCTCTAAACTCATCTGTTAAGAATAACACATTAATTTGCCAGTCTTGCTTTAACTCTTACAATTCCATTGCTCAACAGCCGAAGCTTTGTTAGGTTTGAGAAGTTTTGGGTATTTGTGGTCCTTTCTTCATGTTCTTATGGTAATATATGTAGCATTCCATGTAACATGAATATGCTGAAGATGGCAAATTTGTTTTAAAAATTAGAGTGGAGGAACAAAATTGAGAAAACTGGTAGAATAATTTTTTTTAATAAAAGTATGAGCTACTATGGGCTTCCCAGATGGTGCAGTGGTAAAGAATCCCGGACAATGCAGGAGATGCAAGAGACATGGGCTCAATCCCTGGATCAGGAAGACCTCTTGTAGGATGAAATGACACCCATCTCCAGTATTCTTGCTTGGGAAATCCCATGAACAGAGATTACAGTCCATGGGGTCACAAAGAGTCGGGCGTGACTGAGCACACACACGCACGAGGATCAATGAAATAGTAATAGTAATAATAATATTTACTTGAACATTTATGTCAACAGAATTTGTTAAGCATTTTTTAAAGAAATATATGGGAATGTAAGTCAGGATGCTTTCTTTGATCTGAAATTGAGCAAGTGCTCTAACATCTTGCCTCAGTGTTGATAACAGCAGGGCTGATTACATGCTGGATAAAACTATTTTGCTATTTTCCCACAGACGGCCTTCAGCAGGGCATTATCAAAGCTGACTCAACACTGTGTGGTCAAGCTTTAAACACATCATTGCAACACGACAAAATTCTTTCATAAATGTCAAAGATATCATAGTTTAACCACTTACCAAGTGGCCTTCTGTTGTATAATGCAACACTAATCATATCAAATGGAAGAATTCATCGCTAGACCTGTCCTTTGTCAATTTAAATACTTGGCTTGATTTGATTAGTCCAGTTGCTTTTGATAGAAGGCTAGGGAGATTGAGAGAAGTTGCCTGGTGCATTATTAATTCTCTACATCTTTATTGTAGTGCCAACACCTATTCATCCTATTTTGAATTCTCCATATCCCCTTTCTGGCAGTGACAGCTGTTATGGCCACTCTCTTTTTCTTTCTTGAAGAAAAGGGCAGCCCACAGCTGCTGTTGTTCCTAAGGCAGAGTAAAGGATCCATTTGCAGAGGCAGTCTAATGGCTGAGAAAGTGTCTGTCTCTCTCCTTTGTCATCCTGTGTCTCTCATTCAGGAAATTATCACATTCTGCTTGCTCAAGGACCTGAGGCTTTGAGATTGTTCTTTGACTTGACAACCTGAAATCCCTTTCTGCCTTCCTGGGTGACAGGAATGACCCATTTCTGAAGCCAAAACATCAACGACTGCCTGACTGATTGAATCACAGATTGTCACATTTGGGCAACAGTGTTTTCCTCCCAGAATTTTGGAGATGTGAGTGCCTACTTATGCTCTGCTTTATTGCATCCCTGCGGATATTCATGACATGTTTGTCTGTACAGATTTAAACAGTCTTTAAAAGATTACTTTCAGGTAGCCAAGATGGATCAAGATACTACATGACACTTTCATACTTAGAATAATAATTTTTATTCTGATTCCAATAAAAATCAGCGATTTTCTTATATACATGGAGTTTTTATGCTTCTCACATTTTTCCTCTATTGACTTCCAGCTCCAGATTTCCCTTTTACTGAGGCACCCTCCCCATCAATTGCAAACTGTCAACTAAGTTTATGAAATATTGTATCCCTTCTATCACTGCTGCTGCTGCTGCTGCTAAGTCGCTTCAGTCGTGTCCGACTCTGTGCGATCCCATAGATGGCAGCCCCAGGCTCCCCTGTCCCTGGGATTCTCCAGGCAAGAACACTGGAGTGGGTTGCCATTTCCTTCTCCAATGAGTCCCATTCAATTATGTACATCATACAGAAACATGAGAACTGGAAAAAATAATAGATGAGGAGGGTTTTTTTGGCTTGCCTCATGAAATAATCCAAATGAGCTAGATTAAAATGACTGCTGCTAGACATATCTTTTCAAAACTAATCTCTGCTATTGGGTGAATATAATTCACACTTTGGGAAGGGCTGAACTTAAATACTTTGTCAAAATGCATGATTTAAAGCTTTGTAGTGCTTTCTTGAAATATATTCTGTCATTATTATCAAATACTCTGAAGCAGAACTCATTTATTTATATAATTCCTTGCACCGTAAGCTATAATGGAAGCAAATATTTTGAATCCTCATATGAACCAAGAGTCATAAGGGTTAAATAACAACCTATGAAGGGCAGAAATAGAATTTTTATCCAGACTTTTGACTAAGAATAATATATTTTTTTACCACCGTACTTCAGCTTCTTTGTTCTGATTTTAGGGCCATATTTCTTATGATAGTTCTTTAAATGGTTATGAAAAAAATGAGTACCAAGTACCAAAATCAGTACCACAAGCCTACTGTAGGCTCAGGCTTATAATTGTTTCACATAACTTTTTCCCCAACAATGTAAAGTTTGATTACTCAACTTTAATATTTCCACACAAAATATTTTGGAAAAACAAATAAGGTAAGCACAATAGTAAGAACTTTGACTTCTATGCCACTAAAGGAAAAGCTATGAGGTTGGGGATGTTCAGTTGGTAGAACAGAAGACAAAGAAGATACGGGTATTTGTTATAGAATATCCAAGGAGATATACTGTATAAGAAAAAGTTGTGTTTTGTTTCTCTTAAAGGAAAAAACAGAATTACTATATAGAAGCCGTAGAAAATGGATCTGAGTTCATCAAGCAGGAACACTCAGAGGGATTATATTGCTTACTTTTATATGTTTGGCAAGTAACTTAGCCACATCTGAGTTCAACAGAGTGAATAATTAAAATACTTCTTCAAGGAGGGGCAAACAATCATATATGTCTATGAGAGATTCTGAGCATATTCATTGTAGAATCTTCAAGTGTGTATTATATTCATTTTATTTTATTACTAATGTTATTGGAGTTTTAATGTTCTTCACATGTTTTGAAAGTCTGGATTTTGGACTCAAGTTTTTCTTTTTGCTTTTCTCTCAGAACCAGCCCATTTCGCTGCTTCCCCACAGTGGCATTAGGGTACCTCAGACTCCAGTGTTGAGCCATTATTCTGCCTGGCTTCACTCTTGGTTGTGTTAGTCCCTCAGTCGTGTCTGACTCTTTGCAACCCCATGGGGTGTAGCCCACCAGGGTCCTCTGTCCATGGGATTCTCCAGGCAAGAATACTGGAGTGGTTTGCCATTCCCTTCTCCAGGGTATCTTCTCAACCCAGGGATCAAACCCACATCTCTTGTGTCTCCTGCACTGGGAGGCGGTTCTTTAGCAGTAGCACCACCTGAGCTACCAGGGAAGTCCTTAAATGTTGGCTAGGTAGATGAGTTTGGGCCACATTTCAAAGTATCAGAAAGTACTTAGTAACGGGTTTTTAATTTCTTTTGCCAAAAATGCTCCTACTTTTTCCTTCACCAGAAATGTATGAGAATATGTGACATAAACTCCACAAAGTCCATTTTTTTCTACTTTTGTTTAAATTAACAGATTAGAAAACATACAGAAAATTAAATAAATACTTCTCTCCTGTTATGGCCTGCTCACATCATCAGTCCATGCAAGGAATCTCTCATTTAATTTCTTCCAGTTCATTAATTCTACTACCTTTCTTCTCCTTTCCCATAGGCATCCTTTCTAATGGACTTACCGTTTATCTTTTATCTTTTTGAGGCTTGGATGTGCATTGGGTTGGCAAAAAAGTTCATTAGGGTTTTTCCTAAGATGTTTTTGAGAAATCCAAATGAAATTTTTGGTCAACTCAACATTTACCCTTTACAGTGTTGTTTTTGTGTGCATAAGTTTTAAAAATATTTTGATTTTTGTTATATTTTATAAATATTGATATTTTTGTTATATAATCAGTTTAATAAAGCTTCAATGTTATGTATTTGTTAACTTTTTTTAAAATTGTGATAAAAGTCACATAATATAAAGCATACTATTTTAACCATATTTAACTATACAATTGGGTGACACTATACATTCACATTGTGGTACAGCTCACACTATCATCCATCTCTCAAATTTCTCACCTTAGAGAGACCCTGTCCCCATTAAACACTAACTGCCCATTCCTCCTCCCCACTCCCCAACCCCTGGACCCTTGCATCTACCAATATACTTTCTGACTCTATTTTCAAATGCTCAATTTATAGTGTAAACTTCTAATTCACTACAGCCATAAGATATTTCATGATAGAGTATGCAATCATTACCAGCAAAACATGGAAAATAAATATATTCTATTATCTGGGGTATATATCCCTGGGAGTTGACTTAATGACTGATTTTATACACTGTATTTATTGTAGTTTTCAGATTTATAGGAGGGATTGTTGTTGTTTGTTCAGTCGCTAAGTGGTATCTAGGAGGAGTATTTCACAATATTCCCATGAGCAATATGCAAAGTTTTCTACCTACCGTCTAACACTTAGATGTATTTTTGGGGGAAGGGGGCCAATTTTGTGTGCATGCTTAGTTGTGGCCGACTTTTTATAACCCCATGGGCTGTAGCCCACCAGGCTCTGCTGTCCCTGAAATTTTCCAGGCAATATACTGAAGTGCATTGCCATTTCCTACTCCAGAGGATCTTCCTGACCCAGAGATCAAACCCACATTTTTTGCATCTCCTGCATTGGCAGGTGGATTCTTTACCACTGTGCCAACCTAGGAAGCCTAGGCCAATTTTAGTGGATAAAAATTTACATTTCACATTTATTTTAATTTGCCTTTTTCCGAAAAGCTTGAAATTGGCCTATTCCTGTTCATTCTCTGTACTTATACTGGATTTTAAATTTTTTTTGTTCTTCTAGAATTCCACTTATATTCCAGTATTAATATGTTTTTAGTTTTAGGTTTTACCATTTTAGTCCCTAGGATATCACTCGTTTGTTTACATTACCTATACTGTCTTTCATTCAACACAAAGTTTCATTTGAAGTAGTCAAAAGCATTTTTGTTGTTGCCATATACTTTATGGAGTTTCTGTTAGGGTTTAACTTAAAAAGTCCTTTCATCCAAAGGTCACAGAAATGTTCTGAAATTTCTTCTATTACCTTTATTTTTTCTACATTTAGATTTTTAATCCACCTGTAACTTATTTCTGTAAAGATGCACTTTGATTTTTTTTCTCCTTGAGAACAAAGCAAAACAACATGAACTAAGCAGTTCTTAGTTTCCAGGTTCTCTTGGTGGTTGTTATTTTTTTGTGTGATATCTTTTTAAGGTTATGTTGTTAGGTTCATACATATGTGTGAGTCCCATATTGTTTTGATCCATTTTTCTTTTGACATTACCTTGCGTTCTTTATTATGTATTTATACATATGTGTACATGCATAATATTCATGTATATATAGTCTAACTTCTGATATTAAAATGCTTAACTAATCTTTGTTTTGATTCATGTGTGGCATATGTTTCCCTTTCCTCTTAATTTTAACTTTCTTATCATTTAAGTTTTAATCCTTTACTTATATGTAATGTATAGTAGTTACTAGTATTGTTCAATATGATAATTAACTGCTTTTAACTATTGAGGTATTTTCATTGTTGTTTTATTCAGGCTTTTTACCATTTATGTTTTTCCCCTTTTTCCTCTTTTCTTGCATATCTTCTATAGTTCTACTGCTGTCATGAATGTTACATATTCTAATTGTATTCTTACATAGAATAAATCTCATATATATGTTATCAGTTTTTCATTTTAAATATCCTAAGTTTACTGCTACTGCTAAG
Organism: Bos mutus; assembly: GCF_027580195.1. NCBI lineage: Eukaryota > Metazoa > Chordata > Mammalia > Artiodactyla > Bovidae > Bos > Bos mutus. Next base: position 35,144,434 of record NC_091619.1, read on the forward strand.
TCGCTTCTGTTGTGTCCAACTCTATGCGACCCCATAGACTGGACTATGCAGCCCACCAGGCTCCCCCGTCCCTGGGATTCTCCAGGCAAGAACACTGGAGTGGGTTGCCATTTCCTTCTCCAATGCATTAAAGTGAAAAGTGAAAGGGAAGGCGCTCAGTCATGTCCGACTCTTAGTGACCCCATGAACTGCAGCCCACCAAGCTCCTCCATCCGTGGGACTTTCCAGGCAAGAGTACTGGAGTGGGGTGCCATTTCCTTCTTCAATGCATGAAAGTGAAAAGTAAAAGTGAAGTCTCTCAGTCATGTCCGACTCCTCTGGACCCCATGGACTGCCGCCCACCAGGTTCCTCCGTCCATGGGATTTTCCAGTTTAACAATGTTTATATTTTTGTTCCAAATAAGACTAATCTATATATTCATTTCCTTCTCATTTACCCCATGCCATCCACTTTCCACTACTCTGCCATGTTGGTATCATCTATAATTTTATGAATAGTAAAAAAAATTTTGGATTTATTTCAGTGGTATTGTTTTGATTGACTTATAAAGTAATGGTAAATTTTACCAATTAACACACACATCCTAGATCCTGGATTTTTTATATTTTTCCAAGAATGTTTTCAATGGTGATTTCTGTGTGCAAAATATTCTTAAGATTTGTACATATAGATTAACATACTTAAAATGAGAATTTAGCTAGCTATAATGCTTAGGCTCAGTTTCTTTCTTCTAAATATTTAAAAATATAGCTCCATTGTCTCTTTTGCACCTAGTCTTGCTCTTGAGATGTTTGCTGCCAATCTATTTTGTCTTTCTTTTTGGCAATTACTCTTTCTGAAAATTTTTTTAGATTTTTCTCTTTGTCTTTACTGTTCTTAATTTTTGCTGTAATATACTTAGGCTTCATCTCAATTGTTGAATTATTGTTGTATTGTAGTTTTTGCCCTTCTCAATTATTTAATTATTTCTTGTGTTGCAAGAAAATACCACTCCAGCATTCTTGCCTGGAGAATTCCATGGATAGAAGAGCCTGGCGGGCTACAGTCCATGGGGTCAAAAGAGTCAGACATGACTGAGCAACTAACTATATTGTCTGGAAATGTGTAATGTGGTTGAAAAGCTAAAGTCATGTCCTAGTTTGTATACTTCCCAGTGGATTTAGAATGTGGAAGTCAGAAGTGGGTACAATGTACCGCAGAGTTCTTGCTTGACTACTTTATAATTTTCACTTATCTCCAGAAATTATATTCTCCAAAAATTTTCTCTTAAGGATATAATTACTTATTCTTCCTTTGTAGAGGGAGTGGGGAATGGTAGAATGAATGCTCTAAGACTTACTACTTTGCTTTTCAGTTGTACTTATTATGTCATATCTATGATCATACTTTGCTAGTATCATAATTTTTAAACTCCTGATGGTCATGGACATGAAGGAAGAGAAAAGAAAGATCTGCACAGGAGAGTATGCAGTAAGGCAAAATAAAGGAACCAAAATGCTGTCCCACAATCCATTCTTCTTGAGGTATCATACCTTCTGTTCCAGGATGCTTCAGCACAATTAATCTGACACACACACACACACACACACACACACACATATCTTTTTTTCCTTAATATTCCTCACAGTTTAAAAGATTGTTTTATCAGTTCAATCAATTTCCATCAATCTCTTCTGTTGCATCTTCAGTGCTGGGCCAGGTAGGAGTGAAGATTCCTTTTTATCATTTTGCCAGGGACTAAAATTGTGCTACCACACCATAGCCCATTATTACATATTGAAGTTCTCTGTGAGCCAAAAAGTATTAGAGGTTTTATAATGATGTTTTTTTCATGAATCTCATATTTTACAATATAGTTCCAATTTGCTCAAGCAAACCAAATGTATTAAAATGGTTATTTATGCACAGGTTAAATTAGTGAGGGATTATTTTTGTTGTAAAACAATTTGCCATAAAATTTCTCTAAATAGCAAACTTCCCTAGTGAATTTAAATGTGATATGATTCATAAATTTCAGCTTATATCTAGTTTTTGGGGACTCAGTCATTAGAATGCTCTATAGGGAACTTAGATTCTTAACCAGTTAGCCACTGACTAAATGAATGATTCATTCCTTCATTCTTACTCTTTTTTTGTTACCTTATCTTTCATTCAGTCTGCCATTTGTGTATTGAAGCCAGATGTGAACTACTGCGTCAGCTCCAAATCCACCCTTCCAAATTCTGCTTTGTGATGCTGGTGCTGGAACCCTGCTCACCATGTTGCTACTCTGCCAGCTTGTATCTGACTCTGTATTAGGCTAAGTGAATTTGGGCTTCCCTCATAGCTCAGTCAGTAAAGAATCTTCCTGCAATGCAGGACACCTAGATTCAATTCCTGGGTTGGGAAAATCCCCTGGAGAAAGAAATAGCAATCCACTCCAGTATTCTTGTTTGGAAAATCCCATGGACAGAGGAGCCTGGCAGGTTACAGTCCATGGGGTCGCAAGAGTCGGACATGACTTAGCGACTAAACCACCACCAATATGGGATTCAAGCGGGAGGCTGAAGAGCTGGAGGAAGAAATAATTTCCTCCACTGCCTCAGAGTTCTCAACCTAGCAGTTTTTTCTCTTTCCCGCTAATCTTGGTGATGCACCAGCCACATATCTCTATCCTCAGAAGTCTGAGTGTCAGCTGTGTGAGCTCTTCCTTAGATTCTAAGTTTAAATCATTTCAACATCTTCCTTTTGAAGTTACTATATCCATGATACCATAACATTTACTTTATACACTTTAAATTCTTTAGTACAGCACAGCTACAATAACTGGTGTGGCTTATATCCCCAGACTGCAGATAGAAAATATAATACTCAGCATATTTTTTAAAAATTATTTAATATTAAATAATTTATTTTAATTAAATTTTATTTAATAAATTTATTTATTTAATATTTAAAAGTGTCAGACATTGTGCTGGTCACTAGTAATGATGGGCAAGCTCTTCCTGTCTTTTGCATTAGTTTTCAAGGAAATATGACTACATGTTTCTGAATTATTTTTTATTTTTATATTAAAAATGTATGTATGTATGTATGAGAAGGCTAAATGAGGCAATGAGTATGATCAGGCAATGATTTGTTTTCCATTGAGGACTCAATCTCTCTAACTGATGGACTCACTTGACATGTATTATGATCTACACATTTTAATGTACCTACATGCATCACACACTGTGAAAGTTTATAGAAAGTGTTATCCACATTTTGCAGATAATATTTGAGATTCAGAGAAGTTTTTTTTTTCTTTCATATTTTCCCTTCTGAACCGTAAATCCTTGTCCATTGTAAAAAACATGTGACTTTTAAAACAGAAAAGGAACATAAACCTAAAATCACATACATTGTCAAACTTCAGAATTTCTAGTTGTTCTACAATAATGGAAAAATGGAAGTCCTGTATTTTATAAATAAATAAATAAATATATATATATACATTTATGACATGAAATTGAAATTGAGATACTTTTGGTGACCCAAAGGGGGTGTGTGTGTGTGTGTGAGAGAGAGAGAGAGATAAAAAAGGAGACTTGGGAGAAAAGAATGGCAAATTTCAGTTCTGAAAAAAATATGAACTTTGAATGCTAGGAAAAGACCATAATCTATTAACATTCTGTTTTCCACTGAAGACTCAATCTCTCTAATTCAGCTGCAGTGTTAATATCTTTGGCTTAGAACACAAAAGGACAAAATTTGACAGTCACTTACTGCCCAGAAAAATTTCTACTTTCTAGGCTCTTGCCCAAAAAGTAATTTTGGTTGTATGTAGGTGTGACAAAATCTCAAAGTGTAAAAAAAGAGCAAAACTTTTTCCCAAAATTATTTGGTGAAAGTGATTCTCCAGAGTGACACAACAGATTTATATCTCAGGCTATCACTTCCCCCTGATATATGGAAGCACACTTCTTGGTGGGGTCCCAGATTAAAAATTACAGTCTCAAAGCATTTTTCAAAACCAGGGCTCAGAAACACTGCAGTAAACCATATTGTTCATTTATTCTCAAAATTTTATTTCAAAGAGATACATTATAGTTTTAGTCCAGATAAACACAGTAGGATAAAGACTCCAGCTTGTTCTTTAGCACTAGCTTTCTTTTTAAAGCCATTTTTTTTTGATTGTGGAAATTCTTCTTTTAAGAATTGGATATCTCTATATATGCTGATATAATGTTGGATCCCACCAAAAAAAGATCCCATGTCCAAGGGCAAAGGAGAAAGCCCCAGCAAGATGGTAGGAGGGGCAAAATTGAGTTTAGAATCAAACCCTGTACCCTCCGGATATGCTCGGGGGGATCAAACAAACCTTGTGTTTGACCAGGACCCAGGACCCAGAGACCCCACAGAGACTGAGCCAGAATTGTGTTTGAGTGTCTCCTGTGGAGGTACAGGTCAGCAGTGGCCTACTGCCAGGGCAGGGGCACTGGGTGCAGCAGACCTGGGTATGGCATAAGCCCTCTTAGAGGAGGTTGCCATTAACCCCACCATAGAGCCACCAGAACTTACACAGGACTGGGCAAACAGACTCGTGGAGGGTACAAACAAAACCTTGTGTACACCAGGACACAGGAGAAAAAAAATGAGCAGTGGCCTTGTAAGAGATGGACCCAGACTTGCCTGGGAATGTCCAGGAGTCTCTGGCAGAGGTGTGGGTTGGCAGGGGCCTGCTGCAGGGTCAGAGGCACTGAGTGCTGCAGTGTATGCATGGGATCTTTTGAAGGAGGTCACTAATATCTTCATTGCCTCCACCATAGTTTGGCCTCAGGTCAAACAAGACCACCTATCAAAAGAAAATTGGATTAAAGATTTACTGAGCATGGCCCCACCCATCAGAACAAGACACAGTTTCCCCCTCAGTCAGTCTGTACCATCAGGAAGCCTCCATAAGCCTCTTATCCTTATCCATCAGAGGGCCAACAGAATGAAAACCACAATCACAGAAAACTAATCCAACTGATCACATGGACCACAGCCAGGTCTAACTAAATGAAACTATGAGCCATGCCATGTAGGGCCACCCAAGACAGACGGGTCTTGGTGGAGAGTTCTGACAAAATGTGGTCCACTGGAGAATGGACCACTGGAGAATGGAATGGCAAACCACTTCAGTATTCTTGCTTTGAGAACCCCATGAACAGTATTAAAAAGGCAAAAAATATGACATTGAAAAATGAACTCCCCAGGTTGGTATGTGCCCAATATGCTATTGGACAAGAGTGGAGAAATAATTCCAGAAAGAATGAAGACATGGAGCCAAAGCAAAAACAACACCCAGTTATGGATGTGACTGGTGATAGAAGTAAAGTTCTATGCTGTAAAGAAAAATATTGCATAGGAACCTGGAATGTTAGGCCCATGAATCATGGAAAACTGGAAGTGGTCAAACAGGAGATGGCAAGAGTGAACATTGACATTCTAGGAATCAGTGAACTAAAATGGACTGGAATGGGTGAATTTAACTCAGATGACCATTATATCTACTACTGTGGGCAAGAATCCCTTAGAAGAAATGGAGTAGCCCTCACAGTCAGCAAAAGAGTAGAAAATGCAGTACTTGGGTGCAATCTCAAAATCAACAGAATGATCTCTGTTCATTTCCAAGACAAACCATTCAATATCACAGCAATCCAAGTTTATGCCTCAACCAGTAATGCTGAAGAAGCTGAAGTTGAATGGTTCTATGAAGACCTACAAGAACTTCTAGAACTAACACCCAAAAAAGATATCCTTTTCATTATAGGGGACTGGAATGCAAAAGTAGGACGTCAAGAGATACCTGAAGTAACAGGCAAATTTGGACTTGGAGTACAAAAATAGTATGTCAAAGGCTAACAAAGTTTTGCCAGAGAAGGCACTGGTCACAGCAAACAGCTTCTTCCAACAAGATAAGAGAAGACTACACATGGACAACAGCAGATGGTCAGCACCAAAATCAGATTGATTATATTCTTTGCAACCAAAGATGAAGAAGCTCTACACTGTCAGTAAAACAAGACCAGGAGCTGACTGTGGTTCAGATCATGAACTCTTTGCCAAATTCAGACTGGAATTGAAGAAAGTAGGGAAAACCACTGGACTATTCAGGTATGACCTAAATCAAATCCCTTACAGTTATACAGTAGAAGTGACAAATAGATTCAAGGATTAGATCTGATAGACAGAGTACCTGAAGAACTATGGATGGAGGTTTGTGGCATTGTATAGGAGGCAGTGATCAAGGCAAACCCCAAGAAAATGAAATGCAAAAAGCAAAATTGGTTGTCTGAGGAGGCCTTACAAATAGCTGAGAAAAGAAGAGAAGTGAAAGGCTAAGGACAAAAGGAAAGATATACCCATTTGAATGCAGAGTTCCAAAGGATAGCAAGGAGAGATAAGAAAGCCTTCCTCAGTGATCAATGCAAGGAAATAGAGGAAAACAATAGAATGGGAAAGACTAGAGATCTCTTGAAGAAAATTAGAGATACCAAGGGAACATTTCATGCAAATTGGGCTCAATAAAGGACAGAAATGGTATGGACCTAACAGAAGCGGAAGATATTAAGAAGAGGTGGAAAGATTACACAGAATAATTATACCAAATAGATCTTCATGACCCAGATAATCATGATGGTGTGATCACTCACCTAGAGCTAGACATCCTGGAATGCAAAGTGAAATGGCCCTTAGGAAGCATCACTATGAACAAAGCTAGTGAAACTGATGGAATTCCTGTTGGGCTATTTCAAATCCTAAAAGATGATCCTGTGAAAGTGGTGTACTCAATATGTCAGCAAATTTGGAAAACTCAGCACTGGCCACAGAACTGGAAAAGATCAGTTTTCATTCCAATCCCCAAGAAAGGCAATGCCAAAGAATGCTCAAATTACTGCATAATTGCACTCATCTCACACGCTAGCAAAGTAATGCTCAAAATTCTCCAAGCCAGGCTTCAACAGTATGTGAACCATGAACTTCCAGATGTTCAAGCTGGATTTAGAAAAGGCAGAGGAACCAAATATCAAGTTGTCAACATCCACTGGATCATCAAAAAAGCACAAGTGTTCCAGAAAAACATCTACTTCTGCTTACTGACTATGCCAAAGCCTTTGACTATTTGAATCACAAAAAACTGTGGAAAATTTTTAAAGGGATGGGAATACCAGACCCCCTGACCTGCATCTTGAGAAATCTGTATGCGAGTCAAGAAGCAGCAGTTAGAAGTGGACATGGAATTACAGGCTGGTTCCAAATCAGGAAAGGAGTATATCAAGGCTTCATATTTTCACCCTGCTTATTTAACTTACATGCAGAGTACATCATTCAAAATGTCAGGCTGGATGAAGCACAAGCTGGAATCTAGATTGCTGGGTAAAATATCAATGACCTCAGATACACAGATGACACCACCCTTATGGCAGAAAACAAAGAACTGAAGAGCCTCTTGATGAAAGTGAAATAAGAGAGTGAAAAGTTGGCTTAAAACTCAACATTCAGTAAGCTAAGATCATGGCTTCCAGTCCCATCACTTCATGGCAAATGGATAGGGAAACAATGGAAACAGTGAGAGACTATTTTGGGGGGCTCCAAAATCACTGCAGATGGTGACTGCAGCCATGAAATTAAAAGACACTTGCTCCTTGGATGAAAACTATGACCAACCTAGACAGCATATTAAAAAGCAGAGACATTACTTTGCCAACAAAGGTCCATCTAGTCAAGGCTATGGTTTTTCCAGTGGTCATGTGTGGATGTGAGAGTTGGACTATAAAGAAAACTGAGCACTGAAGGATTGATGCTTTTGAACTGTGGTGTTGGAAAAGACTCTTGAGAGTCCCTTGGACTGCAAGGAGATCCAACCAGTCCATTCTAAAGGAAATTAGTTGTGAAAATTCACTGGAAGGACTGATGCTGAAGCTGAAACTTCAATACTTTCACCATCTGATGCTAACTGACTTACCAGAAAAGACCCTGATGCTGGGAAAGATTGAAGGAGGTAGAAGGGGTTGACAGAGGATGAGATGGTTGGATGGCATCACTGACTCGATGGACATGAGTTTGGGTAAGCTCCAGGAGTTGATGATGTACAGGGAACCCTGGCGTTCTGCCGTCCATGGGGTCACAGAGTCAGACACGATTGAGTGACTGAACTAAACTGATATTTGATGAAGTCTTACCTGGTGGCTGAGGTGGTAAAGAATTTGCCTGTGGTGCAGAAGATCTGCTTTCAATCTCTGGCTCAGGAAGATTCCCCTGGAGAAGGCGATGGCTACCCACGCCAGCATTCTTACCTGGGAAATCCCATGAACAGAGGAGCCTGGTGCACTATGGTCCACAGGGTCACAAAAATCAAACTGAAGTGTTTTATTTAGTGTCTCAGGGTGTCAGGGCCAACCAGAGCATCAGACAGTAGTTAGAGGACATTTGAAAGACTTTACCTCACTTGTTCTTATGAAGGTACTTTTTGAAATGACATTGACTAAATATGGAAGATTAAGAGAGAAAGGATGAGCCGTCAGAAGCCTTCCTTTGTCTCAGATTATATTCCTCAAGTGGTCTGTCCTTAATATTGGTCAAAGGATTTTCAATATTCAACATGAAGCTGGCTTTTAAACTTTCTATTCCCCCTTGCTGTTTCAAATATTTGTACTACTTCATTGTTTAAGACAGAATCTGGTTTCAAAGTAGGACATTACTTTGACATCAATTACAGCATGTTAGAGTGGTTAATCTTCTTGGTCTGATTTTATTGCTGTCCTGTATAAATAACACATAATAATTCTGTTTTATTAATATAGTGATCCATTTTTATTGCCCTGTACTTGTTAATGAAGATTGAAAATGAAGGTCCCTAACTATAAATTAGAAGTGTTTAACAACTTTCAAAAAGTATTCAAGTATTAGATTAAGCTTTCATTTATTGGATATATTTACACACAGAGTTCTGAATTCTCTTTCATATTTTTGGTATCTGAAGAGGATTATATTCAGTTATATACCTGGTATGCTCAGAAATGCATTTATTAGACTAATTAATCATCAGCACATCTTACTTTCAATGAAAGGTGAGCTTCACTAAGCCACTAGGATTTGATTAATTCTATTTCATGGGTCAAGAAACCTTCAAACTAAATCACTGAGCACAGAGAGTAATCAAGAGTTTGAGTAGATCTCTTAAAGTCAGCAGTGAAAGAAAGAAATCAAGAAAATACATTTGAAAGCTTTCCTCCTTCATCTGTCTTCATCTTACCATTTATCTTTTTTATTCTACAGTGACAATGAGCTACTTAAAGTTCCTAGAATGTACCACATTTTCTTTTATCTTGTATTTTTGCACATGTCCTGCCTTTGACGGTAATATTCTCTAATGACAACTCTCTTCTAAACACCACAAACACCATGAGCCCATCACTTTAACTTGCATACAGGAACTCTCTCAGATGTCAGATTAAATGACATTTCCTCTGGGAAGTCTTTCTGGTTCCCAAGACTAAGATAGGTTCCCTTCCTGTGTCCTCCTGTTATGTCCTGATCTTATTCCTATGATAACGCTTATTAACACATTTGGTTATATGTTAGAATACTTGGCCTGGATTCTCCATTATAATGCAGGCTTCTTAAAGGTAGGAATGGATGGAGTTTTATTCTGGATTGTATGCCCAGCACTTACCATGGCATCTCATACAAAGTAGGTGTTGAATACTTATTCTTTGATTTTAATGATACTAGCAGCTGGGAAAGGAATGCAGTCAGTATATCCAAAATGTAGAGTCTGTGAGGCAGTACACCTTGCTGGTTTTATAGTGGTTAAGTGTGCAGACTCTGTAGCCAGGTTGCCTGACTTTGATGATCAACGCTATGTACTTGGTCTATGGCCTTAGGCAAGTTCATTAACCCTCTGTGCTTTAGTTCCTTCACCAGTAAAATAGGGAGAGTAAAGAAATTCTAGCTCATAATATTTTGTTCATTGAAAAGCATGAATATGTGTGTATAAGTCTTACTAGAACAAGCAAGTCTAAGGTCAGATTGTCAAGTGAGGAACTGAAGACTTCATAGTTAGGATGAGTTGGAGAGTTTGACAGTCCAAAGTTCCAGCTCATAACTTACCAGAAGTGGAGAATATCTGAGAGCCTGGCTAAAGTCTGATTTTTCTCCTTCCTGCTCAGTCTTGCATCATAGGACAACTGGTTTCATCATTTATCCCTAGAGCAGTATTTCTCACAAGATTGTCTTTCACTTTCATAAGCAGAACCACTTGATTGATTTGGTAAAAACATAAATGCCAAAGCCTCACCCCAGAATCCTTGAAGGACAGGCTTGGTGACCTGTAGTTACACACCATCCTCAGTGGTCATGATGCTCCAAGTTTGAGAGCTGTGCTTTGAGGTTTGTTTCATTGAATATATTTCCACACCAGGATAAAAAGCAACAACAACAAAAACAAACCCCTGCTGATTCAGAAATTCTTTTCATCACTCTGATGCTCTTATTCATAGTACTTACAGCTTTTATCATTTCTCATTTTGTTCTTTGTGTTTTGACATTTGCAAAATGTAAGACATAATCATTGTCCTCAAGTAGCTTATGGTATAGTTGAGAGATGAGTGTCAAATACATTGAACAATTGCATAAAAATCTCAAACTTAAGTTTTGATATCAACATTAAGTATAGTGTAAAACAAGTTTGGAAAGATTTGGGAAAGTGGATGGGCTATATAACTTGAGTAGGAGCAGAGAAGGTGGAAAAGGGTATGGAGGAACACTGAGGCAGGAGTAAGGACCTGAGTAAAGGAACAGAGATGGGTTTGAAAATGGAATGTTGAGAGAAGCTGAAAGAGCCAGGATTTAGATCTTTCATGTAAAAAAAATAAATAAATAAAAGAAAGTAGTGGGAGATAACACATAGCATTATCTCTAATGATTCTTCATAATTTTACAAAATACAAAGAAAAGTCAGGATTTTATTTAGTAGATTATAAAGAACCAATAAAAACTCTTTAGAAATTGAAGCAATAAAAACTGAAGTCAAGAAGGTTATGTCAGTTTAGTAAACCACCAAGAACTTTCAGATGTACAAGCTGGATTCAGAAAAGGCAGAGAAAGTTCACTTCCTGTTAAATGACGCTGGAGGCATCCTGCACTTTGGCACATCACTATCCTTATTACTTAGTGAACATCTGAGCCATCTGCTGAATTGCAAGCTCTGTGAAGTTCTGTGACTCTATCTTGTTCCTTGCATAGTTGACTCTCATCAAAATCTGTTCAGTAGTTGAATGAAGAGATCACAGGTTAGCCCGATCTAAATAGTAGGTTCTCTCTCTATAACTCAAAGATCCAGGGCCAACCCACTGCCATTTTAAAGGGAGCCAAAGAATTTAGAAAATCATCTTGTTGCTCAATAATATTTGGTTTTTAAGAACAACTGTGTCTAGGAATTAAATAAAATAAATGGATTAAAAAATAAGAGCAAACAACATTAAAGCTGAATGACAGTTTTCTCTTCTACTTGGTATATGTCCTTCCCAGGGAATATAGGAAACCACCGATGCAATGGATGGGAATCTCTAGGATAACCAGTCTGAGTCAAGTGAAAGTTGTTCAGTCGTGTCCAACTGTTGGTGACCCCATGGACTATACAGTCCTTGGAATTCTCCAGGCCAGGATACTGGAGTGGGTAGACTTTCCCTTCTCCAGGGGATCTTCCTAACCCAGGGATTGAACCAGAGTCTCCTGCATTGCAGGCAAATTCTTCACCAACTGAGCTTTCAGGGAAGCCCAAAAGTCTTAGAATTTGACATAAAATCTGAAAAGATATATTTTTTAAAGTGTTTGGAAGAATAGGCTTTATAGTGATATAGACAGGATGTACTGATTAAACACCACCAAATGATCTTGACCAAATTACTTTCTTAAGCCTCAGTATCTTTACAATGTTAATTAAGACATTTTGGTAGAATGAGTCTATTGGAACTGAGTTAAAAGTTCATATTATTTAAGGGGCTACCTATTTTAACTGGAAATAAAGGAAGCAAACCTGGGTATCAAATAGAAAACAACTTGCTTTTACAGGATCGAGGCTATTTAAGGCAATAAGGATATTCAGTATATGCCTGTAGATGGAAGGGAAATGATCCTGCAGGGAAATGGAGACTGCTGTTTTGATGATGGAAAATAAGAGAATCTAATTGAATACTGTTTACTGAACATTTTATTTGGGCCAGGCAAAATTTACACACTACTATTTCATGTGCAAAGCATTGTAGTTTTTTCAGTTCCACCTAGAGAAAGTAGAGCAAATTAATTGAGATAGTTATGTCTATGCTATGTAAACCCCATTTATAATCTTCATTTGTAAAACAAATGTAATAATACTTGCTCTACCGATAGCCTTGAGCTTGTTGGGGAATTCAGAATAAAAATGAGGTAATTTGTTTGAAACTGGTCTGTACCCTGTGAAGAAAATAAAAGGTATGATTATTTAAAGGCTGGTAGCTACATGCTTCAACAAGTGAACAAATTTGTGCTTAAAAAACAAATCAATCAAACTGGTTGTTACTTGTAGACAAAATAATTGTTGATTTGACAATCTCTCACTTTTCAACTTGTTGTCATGGTGTCACGTTGACTGACAAAAAAAAAAAAAAATAGTGATTCCTTCTGCTCTACAGTTTCCAGATTCTATAAAATATTAAATAAAGAGATCTGAAAACACAGAACAGTTTCAAAGTCGCTACTCAGGGTTTAGTTAGAAGATAAACTTTAGATCATACCTTTGGTGTGCCCTGAATAAACTGATATTGAATATGCCCCCTGCTGTTTGTCTTTGAGAGATGTCCTAATTCAGTCTCTGCTTCTGACCTTCTGGACAGATTTAGAACAGAAATAACCATTGGGACTGGCCAAAAGGTGAACAATGGTGTTTTCTTTGGTTCTCAAGTATGATACAATGTTATAATTTTAAATTCATTAAAATATTACTTATGCCAGCCTTTCCCAGTTTCACCATCAGTTTATTGAAAGAACTGGGACTATAATCCAGGTCTCCTGAAGCCAAATTAAACATCCACCACCCACAATTTCTCACCCTCAACTGCGTTGCTCTGTAAAATACACGGTATTCACTTCTGTTCCACTGTGCTGGGAAGGTGCAATAGATCATAGCTACTCTGTGTATTGCCTGTTCTCATTTGGGTTTCCCTGGTAACCCAGGGAAAGGGGTTTTCAGTGGTAAGGAATCCACCTACCAATGCAGAAGATCTATCCCTGGGTCGGGAAGATCCCTGGAGAAGGAATGGCAACCTACTCCAGTATTCCTGCCTGGGAAATCCCATAGACAGAGGAGCCTGGAGGGCTATAGCCCATAAGGTTGCAAGGAGTTTGACATGACTGAGTGACCAAACAACAGCAACATGTTATCTTTAATCTGCCTTCCCTTTTGCTTGAATCTTATTTGAAAACAGCATGTCAGGTCTCTGTAACTCTCAATAATCTCACAGGCATTTTGTCTAGATACATTTGCTTGAAGGTAGCTTGTAACTTCCGGAGAAGGCAATGGCACCCCACTCCAGTACTCTTGCCTGGAAAATCCCATGGACGGAGGAGCCTGGTAGGCTGCAGTCCATGGGGTCGCTAAGAGTCGGACACGAGTGAGCGGCTTCACTTTCACTTTTCACTTTCATGCATTGGAGAAGGAAATGGCAACCCACTCCAGTGTTCTTGCCTGGAGAATCCCAGTAACGGGGAAGCCTGGTGGGCTGCCGTCTATGGGGTCACACAGAGTTGGACACGACTGAAGTGACTTAGCATAGCATAGCTTGTAACTCCACACTTCTCAACATACTGGGGGACTCATGCATTCATTCAGTCTGCCTACTGTGACATAGTTTGAGTTCATCCTCATCCACCAGTAAGTCCTCTGACAAGATCCCAAGAATATTCCTTATTACATCAGACAAGGGCTTCCCTGGTGGCTCAGATGGTAAAGAGTCTGCCTGCAATGCAGGAGACCCAGATTTGCTCCTTGGATTGATAAGATCCTTCTCCCTGGAGAAGGGAATGGCTACCCCCTCCAGTATTCTTGCCTGGAGAATTCCATGAACAGATGAGCCTGGCAGGCTACAGTCCATGGGTCACAAAGTGTCAGATAAAAGGAAGGTAGGTCTCCTGTAGGCCTACCTAATGATGGGAAGGCTGCTCACTCATTTTCAAACCTGTTTCTGGGGCAGTTTTTCTGAATGGATGAATTACTTCACAGCCAAAAGAGCTTATTATCTTTAAAGCAACATTTCCTGAGGTAGTCAGGATGGACCTGGTCTTTCTTTGTCTTTGTTAACAGAAGGAAGGACGAGCCTGATTTAAACATTGTAGTAGTGGTCCGTAGACCCACATAGCTAAACAAAACAAAATAAAACTAACAAACCTTGCTGTAGTCTATGGTTCTCGGTATGCTTTTGTGTGGACCGGGCAGCAAAACCAAGTCCACACAAATATCAGGGGATTTAAATGGATTGTCTAAAGCTGCATGGCTAGTATATAGGGAAACCACACCTTCTGCCTCAAAAGCTCTTTCCAACATGTTTCAGTGCTTCTGGCAAGGCTTCCACTGGACACCTCACCAGAAACTGCCTCCTTGCTTCTTCCATCTAATTTTGCATAACTCTTGACTTCATTTCTTGACAATTCTCCTAAGTATATGCATCTTATCATGTTTTATCCATCAAGTATTTTTTAATGATGCCCATATATCTACACAGCTTACCATTTCACATTGATTAAATTGTTTGCCACTTTTTAAGGTATTCTTTTCAGAGTACTCATTGAAAAAGTATTAAATGTATGTGCCTTGTGTTAGATACTCCATGCCTGGGTTTAGGAACACTTTTCAGAGAATTCATGTTCACAACTTAAGTGTATTTTTCAATATTGTGCTTAGGATGAAATAGAAGCTTTTGGTACAGTCCTGGGCAACCTAGAGACTCCAGAGTTGACAATGGCCAGAATATAGAATGAAAAGTAAAATTATTTTCCTGCTCAGTGTGTATACTTAGGAGAATTTTTGTTTCGCTTTGTGGAGATTACAGTTTTGTGGGGAAGATAGACATTGAATATGTGATTATTGTGTGAGCTTCACAAAAGGGCAACCATAGGGAGCATTTTACATTGTGTTTGGCTCACATATTCTGAAAGGGTTCATATTTCCTCTTTGTAAGTGCAATGATATACATACTTCATAGGTATTCACTTGTGTTCTACTGTGCTGGAAAGGTGCGATAGATCATAGCTACTCTGTATATTGCCTGTTCTCATGGATGCTAATTTATATCTTATTGTTTTAAATCACAATTTCTCTTTCACTGAGGAGAAGAATGATTTGGGGAAATTATATGAATTCACTACGCCTGGTTAAATTCCCAGCTTTGCCCATTACCAGCTGTGTGGTCTTGGACTAGTTACTTAACCTGTCAGACTCCGTTTCTCCACATGTAAATTTATGTTGGGATTGAAAATCACTTCATTTTGCCATGAGGGTTATGTGAAATACTGCATATGAGAATTCTTTTCTATATAACTATGGATATTAATTGCTTTATAGCCAGTTTCAGAATATTTCAAAGATGGTGACAGAGTGTGTATACATTTCTCAATGTTTTCTCTGATCTCTTGTTATTTGTCCATATAAACATATATTCCATGCCTGTCATGGCAAACAGAATGTGGGAAGCATATTTAAACTACAATGTTAGGCAGAGATTAAATAGCAAAAAGAATGACATCCAAGGAAGTGAGACTAAAAACCCTGAAAACAATTGTGTTTAACATTAAATAAAATATGGGAAAATTTATACTAAATATGTACCTGTCGATCCATTAGTGAGAAAATGGATAAGAGGTTGAGAAAGTAAATATCCCTTTGAAGTCCTGGATGGATCTAATACAGAGTCAGGATTCTGAGAAATTGGAAGGAAAGAAACCTCTGAGACCAACTTCATAAATAGGCTGCAGCTCTTGAGCTAGGCTCTTCTTGTCCTAAGCACTTCAAGATTTGAGTGTTATTTGACCAAATGAACTGACAAATCAGATGCTTAGTGTGGTGTGGCTGTGATGGAGACAAATGTCCACTGAAACACATGGGACTTCAAACAAAAGTAAGGGACTACAGAATTAATCCAATATATCACCTCTCTCCCATATGTCAGATTTAAAGATTTAGTCTTTTGGAAACTTAAAGACATGAGAGGCTGATGAATTAATCCAATGCACCACCACAGGGTCCCTTGGTATCTACCTGAAAATTCTGTGATTTAAAAAATATAGGGAACATGTTTAGTCATGTTAGAGTGTTTATGAATTATCCAAATTTCCCTTTAGCTCATTTATTGTGAGTTCTCCATAAAAGATAAGGACACAGGCTAAATCAACAGCAGCATTAAACAGGTATCATATTTCTTCTTAAAATAAAAATAGGCAAAACTCTATTCCCATGTTATAAATAAATTCAACACATTATTTCTCCTATTCATTTCAGTTATATAATCATAATGTGTTCATAGAATGAAAATGAGAGTTTTACTTTTTTTCTCTTTTATCTAGTGGCTCTGCCTGTCAAAGGAGGACCACATGGGAGTAGAAAGTATGATGTCATGTTTGTATCTATATATTTTTATTTACTTCTGATAAGGCTGCTATGTATGAATTGCTATTGCTTTTGAATATAATTTTTCATTAAATAGCCTCTGTATTGGCATTGCCTTTTTTGGGGATTGGAATGAAAACTGACCTTTTCCAGTCCTGTGGCCACTGCTGAGTTTTCCAAATTTGCTGACATATTGAGAGCAGCATTTTCACAGCATCATCTTTTAGGATTTGAAATAGCTCAAATGGAATTCCATCACTTCCACTAGCTTTGTTCATAGTGATGCTTCCTAAGGCCCACTTCACATCTCAGGATGTCTGGCTCTAGGTGAGTGATCACACCATTGTGGTTATCTGGATCATGGAGATCTCTTTTGTATAATTCTTCTGTGTATTCTTGCCACCTCTTCTTAATATCTTCTGCTTCTGTTAGGTCCATACCATTTCTGTCCTTTATTGAGCCCAATTTGCATGAAATGTTCCCTTGGTATCTCTAATTTTCTTCAAGAGATCTCTAGTCTTTCCCATTCTATTGTTTTCCTCTATTTCTTTGCATTGATCACTGGGGAAAGCTTTCTTATCTCTCCTTCTATTTTTTGGAACTCTGCATTCAAATGGGTATATCTTTCCTTTTCTCTTTTGCCTTTCACTTCTCTTCTTTTCTCAGTTATTTGTAAGGCCTCCTCAGACAACCATTTTGCCTTTTTGCATTTCTTTTCTTGAGGATGGTCTTGATCACTGCCTCCTGTACAATGCCATGAACCTCCGTCCATAGTTCTTCAGGCACTTTGTCTGTCAGATCTAATCCCTTGAATCTATTTGTCACTTCTACTGTATAACTGTAAGGGATTTGATTTAGGTCATACCTGAATGGTCTAGTGGTTTTCCATGCTTTCTTCAATTTCAGTCTGAATTTGGAAATAAGGAGTTCATGATCTGACCCATAGTCAGTTCCTGGACTTGTTTTTACTGATGGTATAGAGCTTCTCCATCTTTGGCTGCAAAGAATATAATCAATCTGATTTTGGTGCTGACCATTAGGTGTTGTCCATGCATAGTCTTCTCTTATCTTGTTGGAAGAGGGTGTTTGCTGTGACCAGTATGTTCTCTTGGCAAACTCTGTTAGCCTTTGACCTATTTCTTATTACTCCAAGTCCAAATTTGCCTATTACTTCAGGTATCTCTTGACGTCCTACTTTTGCATTCCAGTCCCCTATAATGAAAAGGATATCTTTTTTGGGTGTTAGTTCTCAAAGGTCTTGTAAGTCTTCATAGAACCATTCAACTTCAGCTTCTTCAGCAGTACTGGTTGAGGCATAGACTTGGATTCCTGTGATATTGAATGGTTTGCCTTGGAAAGGAATATAGATCATTCTGTTGATTTTGAGATTGCACCCAAGTACTGCATTTTCTACTCTTTTGCTGACTGTGAGGGCTACTCCATTTCTTCTAAGGGATTCTTGCCCACAGTAGTAGATATAATGGTCATCTGAGTTAAATTCACCCATTCCAGTCCATTTTAGTTCACTGATTCCTAGAATGTCAATGTTCACTCTTGCCATCTCCTGTTTGACCACTTCCCGTTTTCCATGATTCATGGGCCTAACATTCCAGGTTCCTATGCAATATTTTTCTTTACAGCATAGAACTTTACTTCTATCACCAGTCACATCCATAACTGGGTGTCGTTTTTGCTTTGGCTCCATGCCTTCATTCTTTCTGGAGTTATTTCTCCACTCTTGTCCAATAGCATATTGGGCACGTACCGACCTGGGGATTTCATCTTTCAATGTCCTATCTTTTTGCCTTTTCATACTGTTCATGGGGTTCTCAAAGCAAGAATACTGAAGTGATTTGCTATTCCCTTCTCCAGTGGACCACGTTTTGTCAGAACTCTCCACCAAGACCAGTCTGTCTTGGGTGGCCCTACGTGGCATGGCTCATAGTTTCGTTTAGTTAGACCTGGCTGTGGTCCATGTGATCAGTTGGATTAGTTTTCTGTGATTGTTGTTTTCATTCTGTTGGCCCTCTGATGGATAAGGATAAGAGACTTATGGAAGCTTCCTGATGGTACAGACTGACTGAGGGGGAAATTGTGTCTTGTTCTGATGGGTGGGGCCATGCTCAGTAAATTTAATCCAATTTTCTGTTCATGGGTGGGGCTGTGTTCCCTCCTTGTTGTTTGACCTGAGAAAAGGTCAGTTTTCGTTCTAATCCCAAAGAAAGTCAATGCCAAAGAATGTTCAAACTACCACACAATTGCACTCATCTCAGACTCTAGCAGAGTAATGCTCAAAATTATCCAAGCCAGGCTTCAACAGTAAGTGAACCTCGAACTTCCAGATGTTCAAGCTGTTAGAAAAGGCAGAAGAACTGGAGTTCACATTGCCACTATCCATTGGATCATTGAAAAAGCACAAGAGTTCCAGAAAAACATCTACTTCTGCTTTAGTGACTACACCAAAGCCTTTGACTGTGTGGATCACAACAAACTATGGAAAATTCTTCAAGAGATGGGAATACCAGACCACCTGACCTGCCTCCTGAGAAATCTATATGCAAGTCAAGAAGCAACAGTTAGAACTGGACATGGAACAACACACTGGTTCCAAATTGGGAAAGGAGTACATCTAGGCTGTATACTCTCACCCTGCCTATTTAACTTATAGGCAGAGTACATCATGGAAAATGCCAAGCTGGATGAAGTACAAGCTGGAATCAAGATTACCGGGAGAAATATCAATAACCTCAGATGGCACCACCCTTATGAAAGTGAAGAAGAACTAAAAAGCCTCTTGATGAAAGTGAAATAGGAGAGTGAAAAGTTGGCTTAAAACTCAACATTCAGAAAGCTAAGATCATGGCTTCTGGTCCCATCACTTCATGGCAAATAGATGGAGAAATAATGGAAACAGTGAGAGACTTTATTTTTGGGGGCTCCAAAATCACTGCAGATGGTGACTGCAGCCATGAAGTTAAAAGATGCTTACTGCTTGGAAGAAAAGCTATGACCAACCTAGACAGCATTTTAAAAAGCAGAGACATTACCTTGCCAACAAAAGTCCATCTAGTCAAAGCTATGGTTTTTCCAGTAGTCATGTATGAGAGCTGGACTATAAAGACAGCTGTGCACCAAAGAATGGATGCTTTTGAACTGTGGTATTGCAGAAAACTGTTGAGAGCCGCTTGGACTGTAAGGAGGTCCAACCTGTCAATCCTAAAGGAAATCAGTCCTGGATATTCATTGGAAACACTGATGTTGAAGCTCAAACTCCAATACTTTGGCCACCTGATGAAAAGAACTGACTCATTGGGAAATATCCTGAAGCTGAGAAAGATTGCATGTGGAAGGAAGGTGACTACAGAGGATGGGATTGTTGGATGGCATCCCCAACTCGATGGACATGAGTTTGATTAAGCTCCAGGAGTTGGGATGGACAGGGAAGCCTGGCATGCTGCAGTCCATGGGGTTGCAAAGAGTTGAACATGCCTGAGCTGATCTGAACTGTCCTGTTTTTAATCTGTCAGCCAGCAGACCATAATAACTGATATCAAAAAAGGTTTAAATCTTTTGATTCACACTTATTTGAATTTAACAATTCAGATAAGAGAAAAACCCATCTACCTTTTCTCAGACTTGAGACACTGATGGGATATGAGATGTTACATAGTCATGAGACAGTTGATCTGAATAATAAGTAAAAACCAAAAAGCTTACAACATTTTGGCTTGAATAATAGATTGTTGGGTACTTAGAAAAGAAAGGATCTTGATGATATAGTTGGGCAGGACTGTAAAAAATATGTTTATGATATATAATTCCCCCAAAAGTGAGAGGAGAGCTACCTTTCTTCATACATATAATCTTAAGATCCATCATTTGCTTTAATTTAGACCTAAAATTACAAAAGCAAGCTATGCCTGATGTTGGAAAAGGCAACTATTTCCACTAATGCAAAAAAAAAAAAAATCACTTGGCTTGACAATTTTGCAAACACACATTTGAGAACAAAGGTTATTGGTACCCTTAGTACTATAATGACAGCATAAATCCTTAGATAATGTACACTGCAGTGCATATATATGTGTGTGGATATATATATTTATCCCCAAACTTCTGAGATGCCTGGTTTTGGGTGACAGGGCTAGGCTTTTCAGGGTCAAGGGGCAGTGGTGCCTGTCACAAAGAACAGCAGGTGGTCATGCTATTGGTGTATCTCCACTTTAGCTTTTGACAGTTGTTTGAGTTCACAGTTGAACTACAGCACAAAAGGAACACCAGGTTTACTCTCACTTAACATATTTGAAGGGTGTATTGAGGTAAATTACTGTCCCTGTGAAAATGGCCTAATGCCTTCTGGAGTTACCTTTCAAAGGGTGGGAGTTCAGTGGCCTGAGGGATTGAGTGGAAACCACATTGGTTTTAGTGGTAAGAGGTATTTGTCAAGAAATAAAGGAGACTGGAGGAGGATTGATGTAAATCCCTCATCCAGACCTGAAAGTGCCATTAAAATTCTTAACTGGCAATCACAGGGGGAGAAAACAGAACTTTCTGATATTCTTTTGGGGTAACAACGTAAGGTAAATGTTGCTTTAATAAAGGACAGTTGGAAATGGATGAGGTTGCATAAACCCATGAGAAGTTTTATTTGTTTTACTTTATGTTTGGACAGCTGTCCAATTCCTCTTGAAAATGCTTAAGAACTATGTCCCATGCCTCAAAATACTTTGGTTTTAATGGATATCTCCACATACATTAGAAATAAGGACATTTCTTTTGCCTGTTAATAAATAGCTTTTTATTAAGAAATAGAGATTCCATGTTATCTTTAATTCATATTAATATTAACTAGAATATTTTAGGAAGTACATTAATATCTGGGTCCTAATTACCTGTGGAATAATGTCATACAGGCTCAACACAGGCACTCAATAAATAAGAGGTTTTTGTTAATTTAAGTTTTTATTTGATAAAAATATCAATATAATTTCCTTCATTTTTAATATATTTCAAACTTTTTGAATTTTTTTAACATAATAGCTCATTTTTTTTTTAATTTAGAAGCAGACAGTTTTTTCAATATGGTCTTGAATGCTGTGTGTCCTTCGAAGCACTTTTTTCTTTTCTCTTGCAAAATATTTAGTGTTCTAAAAGTATATCTGGTTCTTGTATCAAACTGCATGATGTCCCATAAGTAGCAGAAAGGAAATTTTTTTAAGATTTATGAGTTTACTTCCTTTTTTTTTTTTTTTTTGCCAAGTACCTAATCTTCCTTTAAAAATTGCTTGATTGTTCTCTGCAAAGTTGGCTAAAGTTCCTTCCTGATGCATTATTTTCACCATCTGAGTAGTGAGTGTAATAGATCAGAAACTATGAGATTCAACCAATCTAAAATTTTTCATCAAAAAGCTACTATGTGCAAGTTAATCAGTGTTGGGACAGACATGCTGCTGCTGCTGCTAAGTCGCTTCAGTTGTGTCCGACTCTGTGCGACCCCATAGACGGCAGCCCACCAGGCGCCCCTGTCCCTGGGATTCTCTAGGCAAGAACACTGGAGTGGGTTTCCATTTCCTTCTCCCTCAGGGAATGGAAACACTGCAAATATCCATGACCAGAGTCATTTACTCGAAATTAGTAACCATCCTGCTTATTTACAATTTTTCAAAATTCTAAATAATGTAGTCAAATTTGTGACTAGATGCAAAAGCCTACATAAGCACTAGGTGTTCACATGGAAATAGTAGACTAAATAGTAGGTTGCCCTGATCCAGCTGTGATATTGAAAATGTCACTTTTGCTGTTATGTATTATCGCCTCTGAGTTCTTTTATATGTAAAACCCAAAGGTCACCTGACACAGCATTAGGCAATTACTACGTCTTTCATTGTGCAAGTCAATGGCTGTTAAGTACACATCATTACAGTGCAAGAATGTGCTATTCTTTTCCTCTTACACCCAGGGCACTTCCTTGGTGATATGAAAGATTCTGCAGAGGTAGAGAAATAAAGTTAGTAGGAATAATCACACAGTTGCCTGCTGTGAAGAAGAGTGAGCTTTATTTACAGCACAGCATTTTGATTTGGTTTTAAGAGAATTGTATCATCGAAAAATTATACATAATAGACTTGGCAGAAACATAAGCTGGTGGTCAGGCCTGATTATATTAAATAAGTAATGTTGCCAAGGTATTGCTTACTCAGAATTATAACAGATGTCCACAGGACAGTAATCTTCACAGATCTCAACTGCTTCTTAAATGCTAAGATTTTTTGAACTCCAAGTATCCTGTGGCTCCATGACAAAAGATGTTATGCTAACTAAGATCTAAGTCTTCTGATCTAAGATAAGGCAGAGCCTGAAAGGAAGTCATGTAGTGAATTGATCCTTTGATTGAAATATTTTCATAATACATTTTGGAGGAATATTTAGACTGTAGTTATAGATCAAGGCAGGGCTTCCTAGGTGGCTCAGTGGTAAAAAATCTGCGTGCTAACTCTAAGACGTTCGATCCCTGCATGGGGAAGATCCCCTGGAGAAGGAAATGGCAACCCACTCCAATATTGTCTCCTGGAAAATCTTACGGACCTAGCAGCCTGGTGGGCTTCAGTCCATGGGGTCACAAATAGTGGGACATAACTGGGCAATTGAGCACGCACACTCATAGATCAAGGCAGAAAATAGTTGAAGAATAATGTCTTAAGCCAGGAAGTCAGACCTTAAGAAAAAATTCACTGATAACAGAGAATTAATATATAACATCATTGGCACTGTTAGGGTTAAATTTGCCATTTTTTTTTCCAGAATAGTATGTTTACAGCTTAATATAATTGCTTAATATAATCGTTAAGGGTCAGACATGACTGAGCAACTGAACTGAACTGAACTGATAATTGCTTTTAAAGAACTGGTTGTTATTTGTGGGTATAGCCCATGGACAGGGAAGCATGGTGTGCTGCAGTCCATGGGGTTGCAAAGAGTAGGACATGACTGAACGAATGAATTGTTAGCACATGGGCCTTAATTCTTGCAGATAAATTTATTTCAAAAAATTACTTGTTTGCTTGTCTTTTTCTCCATATTTCAAAAAGCAAGGAATGTCACTTATTATCTCTACTACCGGTATCTGAAACAATTTCTGGCCCATGAATATGCTCAGAAAACATTGTGTGATGGTACCAAACAAAGATATTTCCAATAGGGATTTTATCAACAACAAGAACATTTAGAAAAACAAAAGGAACAAAAAATTGGAGACTAAAGTTTTAAGGGAATTTGGTCATCAGGAAAAACAAGGCCTGACAACTCCATTTTTAATTAAACTGGAAATGTAAAGTAAAGTAACAGTGACAGAGGGTAACATGGTAATTCTTTTCTTTTCTTTATACAGCAGTGAGTAGTTTTTGAAGACCCACTCAAGTATGATATAGGCTTCATTTTGGATTAATTATCTGAGCAGCTTCTACCAGATTTGCATATATACTTAGACTCTAGGAAATCATTTTACCATGTGTCAAAACTTTCTAAACTTGAGAGGACAGTAATAATAAAAATAAATTCAAACCATTGAGGAGAACTCTTTTATAAGAAAAAATGTAGCCAAGAGTGGGAAGTTGATGTTACTATATATGAGAAGGTGTCTTCAACATAATTATTCAAATGGAAAAAGAATTTATTAAATTTTTGTTGAAAATTTTCACTTGAAGATCTCAGTGGTAAGTATTGTTGGAATGACGGTTTAATCTATTAGGCTGTGCATGTTGCTAAGTCGCTTCAGTCATGCCCGATTCTTCATGACCCTATGGACTCTAGCCGGCCAGACTCTTCTGCCCATGGAATTATCCTGGCAAGAATACTGGAGTGGGTTGCTATTTCCTCCTCCAGGGGATCTTCCTGACCCAGGGATCGAACCTGTTTATCCTATGTCTCCTGCATTGGCAGGCAGGTTTTTACCACCAGCGCCACCTGGGAAGCCCCAGTCTATTATTAGGCTGCAATTCAATTCAATGATCAAAGTATATTTGCATCTCTAAATTGGAACAGGTAATTTTCATTTTCAGCTCTTATCTGTGGTATATATGTAAAGATGCAACATGGAACATCTAAAAGGTAAATATATTTTGAGGGAGTGGTGACATTTTTTTTCTACAAAAAACTCTGCCGTTTAACAAAACAACTGACTCTTTTAGAAGGTATTTGTATGTTCATGAAGGCATCATTGCCTATTATGTAGCTGTATTATAAATATTTCAGATGAGAAACATGTAGAAAGAATATATTGCTCAGGTTCACACGAGTAGTAAATGGCAAAGATTTGAATTGTGGCATCTGGCTTACACCCAAAATACCTATTTTTCTTGTTAAAAATACTCTGAATATTATTTACATTAAAAAAAAAAAAAAGAAAAACTAAAGTTCAGTTTGATGACCAGCATCCCAACCCCAGTCTACCTTTCCTTGATTCTCCTCAAAGGCTACAACTTTTCAGTTTGGTGCATATTCTTCCAGGTCTTTTGCTGTGCATTTGCATATATACATATGTACTCCTGGAGAATAAATAGTCTCATATACTTTATAACTTTAATATGTAAGTGAGGTAACACTGTTTTGTCATTTTGAAACAATTTTTAACTCAACCATATGTCTAAGAGACACTTCCATGTTAACATATTTAGTTCTACCTCTTCCTTCCAAAATGATACATACCATCGTGCAGTATGACCATATATCTTCTTTTATTTTAATCATTTCTTTCTTAATCCACAATAAGATTATTTTCATTTGGGGAAGGAAGGATGCATATGTAACAACTTGATTTCTATTATATTTCTCTACGATATTAGAGTGCCACCACAAAAATTTGAATCATAGCTATATTTGAGCTAGAAAGCTGATCTTGTGGAAAACTCAGGGCAAGTTGTTAGAACTAGGTTTCTTATTTCGAAGTAATATATTTATAACACTGTGTCTTAATGTTCTTATCTGTAACTGGGTACTGATATTACCTGCTTGGCTATATGTCTATATCTATAGTTTTATTTTCAAAAGTATAAATTATTTTATAAATAATAAGTGATAATCTTATTAAATCAGTTCAACATGCATTTATTGGATATTTGCTCTGTGACAGATACTGATGTAGGCATTCTAGAAAGTAAAATAAATACCTTTTAAAACAGCATGTGATATAGTAAAAGAAAAAGTTGCAAATATAAAAATTCTGAAAAAGGAATATGTGATCTGAGTTGTAGGAAAGATGCCAAGTTCAACTGAATGATAAGAGGAAAAGCACTTCAACTAAAGGGTCTGTGACATGCTTCTTGAGAGGGATAAAATACATAGTAGAAATTTGAGAGACACATTATTTGGAGTATAGGAGGAAGAGAGGAACAGATTGTCCCAAATTCCCTCTTATGTAAAATGGGACTTGGATGCTTTGTTCAGATTGGTGTTCTAGAGCTAGTGAGTGTTTTAGGCATGAGGCTTTTTCAAGAGCATTATTAAGATATCTAAAAGCCCTTGTTTAGTGTCAGAATTGTATTGGAAAATCAAACATGCAATCATAATAAAGTGTCACTTTAAGGAATCTTCAGATAAACAAAAATCAGTTCTGATTCAGAGCTCCAGCAAATGTGAGACATGCCAAAATGCAGAATATAGGAATTCTGGAAGATGGATGAGAGCCAGTGCCTGCAAAGACCAGAATTCTGCATTAGGTGTCTCTTTATAGGATGTTTAGATCTTCACCATAAAAGGAGGAATTTTAAGAGGAATGAGAACATATCAAGCCAAAGCTGTGAATTGGAAAAATTCAGATATTGTCCTTAGGCAGGGAGCATGATTTGGGATGTGTTTTGGGGTGATGGATGAGGAAGAAAGACAGAATATGGTACAGAGGGTGAAGACATTAACAATGTTGATTAGAGCACATTGTGACTTTGAATGCTAAAGTAAGGCTCTGATTTTAATGACATATGGTGAAGCATTAAAGCTGTTATTCCAAGGAGTAACACATCCTTAAAACTCTATACTTAAAAGATAAATCTTGCAGGACTGTGAGTAGATTACGGGAGGGACAATGGGAGAAATAGTTATGGGAATATCTTAATAAACCAAGAAACAGTTCTATGGTCTTAGGTAAGAATAGTGGAGTGGAAAAAGAGGACTGGACATATTTGAAAGACACTATAGAAATTGACTTCTTGAGATGATTTTTTCAGCTGACTTTATATGAATGTGAAGGAAAGAAAAGAGTCAAAGTCACTAATAAGATCCATGGTGCTCAGAGGGGGAATCACAACAACAGAGTAGGAGGACATGGATCTCACCTTCCTGCCCTCCCCCTCCAAACCAACACTTCAAAATTACATCTACAAGTGGAATAATTCTCACAGAAAACTACTGGAAACTGGCATAAGAACTCCTACATAGCCTAAGGCTGCAAGAAAGATCCCCACGTAACTGGGTAGGATGGAAAGAACAGCACTGGGTTGGGACCTGTGCCCCTGGGAGGGGACTAAGAAAAAAAGGGAGAATGCATGGGCAGACACTTGTTCTGGAGAGTGAGTGGGTTGAACCATAGACTGAGTGTCCCAGTCCTGGGGTCCTTCACAAAGGAGACAAGTCCCCTTGGCTGCTTGGAGAACTGCTGGGACAACTAGAAAGCCTGGAGAGGCCTAGACTTCACTTATGAAAAATGTGTGGGTGCTGGCTTGCCATCAGACAGGGCAGAGAGAAGTCTGCTCTAGTGACTGCTGCCTCACTGTACCCCCAATCTGAGCTGAGCAAACACCCTGGCCCCATTCGCTTTACACCACAGTTTGGCACTGGATCTAATGACCTGGCGGCCTGCAATGTGGTCCAGGAGAAGTGGAGGTGGCCAACGTTGGTGCTTACTCAAAAAAAGCCACAGAAGCAACTCAGACTTATAATGACAGTACAGCCACTTGAACTCATGTGACCAGCAGACTGCAACCCCCAGTCCCAGCCAAGCAAATGCTTCATCCCCTTCGACCCCATACCACAATTTTGCACTAGGTTTGGAAGGACAATAACAGTGGAAAGAAGGCGATCTTGAGCTATGTCTGAGGATAGCCACATAGACAACAAATTGAACCTATGTAAGGACACAAGCCCCACTTGCTTCAACACTTCCCTTTTTCAGGCAAAGGTGCCAGTGTGGGGAGAAGGAAAAACACACACTTAAAGAGAACAGAACCAGCTTGAGCCCAATCTTCATGGCATCCACTCTAGCAACTCTGGAGCAGATTCCAAACCCTCACAGGGCAGGGACTCCCACTAAACAGGGAGGAACTCTCACTTACATCTTGTGTAGACTGTAGCTCCTTCAATGCTAGCCACACTCCCTATCAAGGCGATAGTGGCCAGCTCACCCTGAGGAAAAATGTTGCTGGCATCCACATCAAATACAGCCCTCACATCAGACACTGGGCACACACAGTCTACATAGGGATTGGTGGTATTGTTCAGCTGCATGGTCATGTATGAGTTTTTGTGATCTCATGGGCTGTAGCATGCCAGGCTTCCCTGTCCCTCACTATCTCTCAAAGTTTACCCAAGTTCATGTCCGCTGATGCTCCCACATAAAAACATCCCTTAATACCACAACAGATAACTGTTTCATCTAAATTCATAGAGAAATAAAAAGTTAAATAAAATGAAAATTTAGGGGATGGTCCTAAGATGGCAGAGGAATAGGACGGGGAGAACCACTTTCTCCCCCACAAATTCATCAAAAGGTCATTTGGATGCCGAGCAACTTCCACAGAAGAACTGAACACTGGCGGAAGACACCAGGCACCCAGAAAGGCAGCCCATTCTCTTTGAAAGGAGGTAGGACAAAATATAAAAGACAAAAAGAGAGACAAGAGCTAGGGATGGAGACCCGTCCTGGGGAGGTGGGGGGAGGGTCATGAAGGAGGAGATGTTTCCAAAGAGCAGAAAACCCTCTCACTGACGGGTCTGTGGGAGTTTAGGAATCTCAGAGGGCAACATAACAGAGGAAAAAAAAGAAAAACACCCACAGAATATAGGCCTAACTGTAACTCCCAGCAGAGGAGTAGCCCAGAAGCTTACATCTGCCACAAGCAAGCAGGGGCTGAACAGGGAGGCACGGGCTGCATTACTTAGGGTAAGGACTGGGCCTGAATGCCCTGAGAACAATCTGAGGGAGCTAACATGAGATAGCAACCCAAACTGTAGGATAGCCAGAGAGAGAGAGAAAAAAAAAAAAAGAGAGAGAGAGAGAGAGAGAACTTTCCCGTGAAAAGCTCTAAGCTAAGGTGCAGCCTGGCCCACTCATAGAACAAAGGATTGAGCCAATGCCAAAGGAAAGCCAGCCAGCTGTGGACTGGCCCCTGCACCCAGTGGAGGCAGAAAGACAGGCAGGCGACAGCCAGAGCTGGAAGGCAAGGGGCAATCTCGGCCCCAGAGATGTCATCCTCCACCAAACTATGAGCAGGTTCCCAGTTGCTAACCAAGTCTTCCTGGGATCCTGGATGGTTGACATCTGCCAGGAGGGTTGTAGCCTGAGATCAGCTCGCAGAGGAAATGTACGACACACCTGAGATGGTGCTCTCGCAGCACACCTGGGAAACTGAGTGGCTGGGACCAGGGAGGTGATTAAGATGCATGGTCCATCTGGGACAGTGCACTCGCCAAGCACCTGGTCACCTGAGCTGCTCAGACCTGGGAAGGGCACAAAACCCACACCCAACCAAGTCTGTGCCTTTATGAAGTACCTGAGAACTGGAACCTGAGTAGCTTAGACCTGGGAAGTGCACAAAATGCAGGACCTACTTTCGACACCACCCCTACAGAGCAATCTGGAGCCTGAGCAGTGTGGAGTGGGAAAGCACATGCCGCTGTGAGCTGGGGCAACCCCACGGTGGTCCATACACTGCAAGCACTTCCCACACACACCAGTGACATTTATTTGCAGTGTTTCTCCCTCCCCACAACACAACTGAACAAGTGAGCCTAAATAAGTGACCACTTTCACCCCCTTGTGCCAGGGCAGAAATTAGTCACTGAAGAGACTTGCAAACAGAGGAAGCCAAAATAAACAAGGAAGAGGATACTGTTCTGGAAGTGGCAGGTACAATGGATTAAAACCCTGTAGTTAACATTGACTAAGCATTGCAGATGGTGATTGCAGCCATGAAATTAAAAGACTCTTACTCCTTGGAAGGAAAGTTATGACCAACCTAAATAGCATATTCAAAAGCAGAGACATTACTTTGTCAACAAAGGTCCGTCTAGTCAAGGCTATGGTTTTTCCAGTGGTCATGTATGGATGTGAGAGTTGGATTGTGAAGAAAGCTGAGCGCCGAAGAATTGATGCTTTTGAACTGTGGTGTTGGAGAAGACTCTTGAGAGTCCCCTGGACTGCAAGGAGATCCAACCAGTCCATTCTGAAGGAGATCAGTCCTGGGTGTTCATTGGAAGGACTGATGCTGAAGCTGAAACTCCAATACTTTGGCCACCTCATGCGAAGAGCTGACTCATTGGAAAAGACCCTGATGCTGGGAGGGATTGGGGGCAGGAGAAGAAGGGGACGACAGAGGATGAGATGGTTGGATGGCATCACCAACTTGATGCACATGAGTTTGGGTGAACTCTGGGGGTTGGTGATAGACAGGGAGGCCTGTCATGCTGCGATTAATGGGGTCACAAAGAGTCAGACACGACTGAGTGACTGAACTGAACTGAAGCATTAGAAGGGGCCTATAGACCTTGAAAAGAAGTATAAGTTGAAACAAGGAACTATCTGAAACTGAACTGACCCCACATTACCATTAACAGTTCCAGAGAAATTTTTAGATAAATTTTTACTATTATCATTTTAATTTTTTTTAATTTTTTATTTTAAGTTCTTTATTACTCCTTTAATTTTCACTTTTATAACCTACTGTTACCTTGAAAAAAAAAAAAAGAGACAATATTTTTAAAGAAAAATTTCATATACATATATTTTATAATTTTTGTGATTGATTTTGATTTGTATTTTTAATACTGTAGTTTTGAGAGTTTAACCTCTACACTAGATTTTTAATCTTTGCTTTGTGGTATTTGTTATCCACTTTGTACCTTTAAGAATCTAATCTTTAGTACCCATTTTTACTTAGGGGTGCAATTACTGATTTGATTGCTCTCTCCCCTTTTGAGTCTCCCTTTTCTCCCCCAGGTCACCTCCATCTCCTCCGTCCCCCTTCTCCTCTCTACTTAACTCTGTGAATCTCTCTGGGTGTTCTGGGCTGTGGAAAACATTTGCTGCTGCTAAGTCGCTTCAGTCGTGTCTGACTCTGTGCGAACCCAGAGATGGCAGCCCACCAGGCTCCCTCTTCCCTGGGATTCTCCAGGCAAGAACACTGGAGTGGGTTGCCATTTCCTTCTCCAATGCATGAAAGTGAGAAGTTCAAGTGAAGCGGCTCAGTCATGTCTGACTCTTAGCGACCCCATGGACTGTAGCCCACCAGACTCTGTCCATGGGATTTTCCAGGCAAGAGTACTGGAGTGGGGTGCCATTGCCTTCTCCAGTGGAGAACATTTAGGGAACTGATTACTGGCTAGATTGGTCTCTTCCTTATTGATTCCCCCTCTTCTCCTCCTAGTCACCTCTATCTCCCTCCTCTCTCTTCTCTTCTCTATATAACTCCGTGAACCTCTCTGGATGTTCCAGATTGTGGAGAGCACATAGGGAATTGATTACTGGCTAGATTGCTCTCCCCCTCCTTTTTATTCCCTCTCTTCTCCTCCTGGTCACCTCTATCTCCCTCCTCCTTCTTCTCTTCTCCATGTAACTCTGTGAAACTCCCTGAGTGTCCCTCATTGTGGATAATCATTTCACCACCAACCTAGATGTTTTATCATTTGTGCTGTATGGATGGAGAAGTCTTGAGGCTACTGAAAGAAAAAGACTGAAAGCCAGAGGCAGGAGGCTTAAATCCAAAATGAGAACACCAGAAAACTCCTAACTCCAGGAACATTAATCAACAAGAGCTCATCCAAAAGCCTCGATACCTACACTGAAACCAAGCTCCACCCAAGAGCCAATAAGTTCCCGAGCAAGACAAACCACACTAATTCTTCAGCAACACAGGAACACAGCCCTGAGCATTAAAATACAGGCTGCCCAAAGTCACACCAAACCCACAGACACCCCAAAACTCACTATTGCACACTTCATTGCACTCCAGAGAGAAGACATCCAGCTCCACCCAACAGAACACAGACACAAGCTTTCCAAACCAGGAAACCTTGACAAGCCACTCATCCAACCCCACCCACAGGGAGCAACCTCCACCATAAAGAAGAACCACAAACTTCCAACCTACAGAAAGGGCACCCCAAACACAGCAATCTAAACAAAATGAAAAGGCAGAGAAATATTCAGCAGGTAAAAGAGCATGATAAATGCCCACCAAACCAAATAAAAGAGGAGGAGATATGGAGTTTACCTGAAAAAGAATTCAGAATAATGATAGTAAAGATGATCCAAAATCTTGAAAACAAAATGGAGTTACAGATAAATAGACTAGAGACAAGGATTGAAAAGATGCAAGAAATGTTTAACAAGGACCTAGAAGAAACAAAGAAGAGTCAATCAATAATGAATAATGCAATAACTGAGGTCAAAAGCACTCTGGAGGGAACCAACAGTAGGATAACTGAGGCAGAAGATAGGATAAGTGAGGTAGAAGATAGAGTGGTGGAAATAAATGAAGCAGAAATGAAAAAAGAAAAAAGAATGAAAAGAAATGAGGACAACCTCAGAGATCTCTGGGACAATGTTAAATGCCCCAACATTCAAATCATAGGAGTCCCAGAAGAAGACAAAAAGAAAAGGCATGAGAAAATACTTAAGGAGATAATAATTGAAAATGGGGAAGGAAATAGCCATCCAAGTCCAAAAAACCCAGAGAGTCCTCAACAGGATAAACCCAAGGCAGAACACCCCAAGACACATATTAATCAAATTAATGAAGATCAAACACAAAGAACAAATATTAAAATCTGCAAGAGAAAAGCAAAAAATAACATACAAGGGGATTCCCATAAAGATAACAGCTGATTTCTTCAGGCCAGAAGGGAATGGCAGGACATACTAAAAGTGATGAAATAGAAAAATCTACAACCCAGATTACTGTACCCAGCAAGAATCTCATTCAAATATGAAGGAGAAATCAAAGCTTTACAAACAAGCAAAAGCTGACAGAATTCAGCACCACCAAACCATCTCTTCAACAAATGCTAGAGGATCTTCTCTAGACAGGAAACACAGAAAATGTTTATAAACTCAAACCTAAAACAACAAAGTAAATGGTAATGGGATCATACTTATCAATACTTACATTAAATGTAAATGGATTGAATGCCTCAACCAAAAGAAAAAGTCTGGCTGAATGGATACAAAAACAAGACCCCTATATATGTTGTCTACAAAAGACCCACCTAAAAACAAGGGACATATACAGACTGAAAGTGAAGGGCTGTAAAAAGATATTTCAAGTAAATGGAGAACAAAAGAAAGCAGGAGTAGCAATACTCATGTCAGATAAAATAGACTTTGAAATAAAAGCTGTGAAAAGAAGGACACTACAAAATGATCAAAGGATCAACCCAAGAAGAAGATATAACAATTATAAATATATATGCACCCAACATAGGAGCACCACAATATGTAAGGCAAATATTAACAAGTATGAAAGGGGAAATTAATAGTAACACAATAATAGTGGGAGACTTTAATACCCCACTCACACCTATGGATAGATCAACCAAACAGAAAATTAGCAAGGAAACACAAACTTTAAATGATACAATGGACCAGTTAGACCTGATTGATATCTATAGGACATTTCACCCCAAAACAATGCATTTCACCTTTTTCTCAAAGGCATACGGAAGGAACCTTCTCCAGGATAGATCACATCCTGGGCCATAAATCCAGCCTTGGTAAATTCAAATAGTCAATCATTTCAAGCATCTTTTCTGATCACAATGCCATTAAGATTGGATATCAACTATAGGGAAAAAAAAAAAAACAAACTATTAAAAATACAAACATATGGAAGCTAAACAACAAGCTTCTGAATAACCAACAAATCACAGAACAAATCAAAACATGGAACGTAACAAATGAAAATGGAAACATGACAACCCAAAACCTATGGGATTCAGTAAAAGCAGTGCTAAGGGGAAGGTTCATAGCAATACAAATTTACCTCAAGAAATAAAGAAAAATCAAATAAATAACCTAACTATACACTTAGCAAGTAAAAAAAGAAGAAATTAAGAGCCCCAGGGTTAGTAGAAGGAAAGAAATCATAAAAATTAGGGCAGAAATAAATGAAAAAGGAACAAAGGAGACAATAGCAAAAATCAACAAAGCTAAAAGATGAATCTTGAGAAGATAAATAAAATAGACAAACCATTAGCCAGACTCATCAAGAAAAAAAGGAAGAAGAATCAAATCAGCAAAATCAGAAATGAAAATGAGAAATCACTACAGACAACACAGAAATACAAAGAAATGATAAGATACTACTATAAGTATCTATTTGACAATAACTGGACAACTTGGAAGAAATGGGACGGATTCTTAGAAAAGTATAACCTTCCAAAACTGAACCAGGAAAAAATAGATCTTGATGGAACCATCACATGCACAAAATAGAAACTGTAATAAAAAATTTTTCAACAAACAAAAGTCCAGGACCAGATGGCTTCACAGGTGAATTCTACCAAAAATTTATAGAAGAGCTAACACCTATTCTACTCAAACTCTTCCAGAAATTTGCAGAGGAAGAAAAACTTCCAAACTCATTATATGAGGCCACCATCACACTAATACCAAAACCAAACAAAGATGCCACAAAAAAGAAAACTACAGGCCAATATCACTGATGAACATAGATGCAAAAATCCTTAACAAAATTCTAGCAAACAGAATCCAACAACATATTAAAAGATCATACACCATGACCAAGTGGGCTTTACCCCAGGGATGCAAGGATTCTTCAATATTTGCAAATCAAATGTGATACACCACATTAACAAATTGAAAGATAAAAACCATGTGATTATCTCAATAGATGCAGAGAAAGCCTTTGACAAAATTCAACATCCATTTATGACAAAAACCCTCCAGAAAGCAAGAATAGAAGGAACATATCTCAACATAATAAAAGCCATATATGATAAACCTACAGCAAACATTATCCTCAATGGTGAAAAATTGAAAGCATTTCCCCTAAAGTCAGGAACAAGACAAGGGTGCCTACTCTCACCACTACTGTTCAACATAGTTTTGGAAGTTTTAGTCATAGCAATCAGAGAAGAAAAAGGAATGAAAGTAATCCAGATTGGAAAAGAAGAAGTAAAACTCTCACTATTTGCAGATGACATGATAGTGTACATAGGAAACCCTAAAGACACCACCAGAAAATTACTAGAGCTAGTCAATGAATACAGTAAAGTTGCAGGATATAAAATTAACATACAGAAATTCCTTGCATTCCTATATGCTCACAATAAGAAAACAGAAAGAAAAATTAAGGAAACAATTCCATTCACCATTGCAATGAAAATAATAAAATACTTAGGAATAAATCTACCTAAAGAAACAAAAGACCTATAGATAGAAAATTATAAAACACTGATGAAAGAAATCAAAGATGACACAAATAGATGGAGAAATATACCAAGTTCATGGATCAGAAGAATCAATATAGTGAAAATGAGTATACTACACAAAGCAATCAGTAGATTCAATGCAATCCCTATCAAGCTACCAACAGTATTTTTCAGAGAACTAGAACAAATAATTTCACAGTTTGTATGGAAATACAAAAAACCTTGAATAGCCAAAGCAATCTTGAGACAGAAGAATGGAACTGGAGAAATCAACCTGCCTGACTTCAGACTATACTACAAAGCTACAGTCATCAAGACAGTATGGTACTGACACAAAGACAGAAATGTAGATCAATGGAACAAAATAGAAAGCCCAGAGATAAATCCACGCACCTATGGACACCTTATCTTTGACAAAGGAGGCAAAAATATACAATGGAGAAAATACAATCTCTTTAGCAAGTGGTGCCGGGAAAACTGGTTAACCATTGTAAAAGAATGAAACTAGATCACTTTCTAACACCATACACAAAAATAAACTCAAAATGTATTAAAGACCTACATGTAAGACCAGAAACTATAAAACTACTAGAGGAAAACATAGACAAAACACTGACATAAATCACAGCAGGATCCTCTATAACCCACCTCCCAGAGTAATGGAAATAAAAAAAAAAAAAAAAGAGAGAGAGAGAGACCTAATTAAACTTAAAAGCTTTTGCACAACGAACTAAACTATAAACTATAAGCAAGGTGAAAAGACATCCTTCAGAACTAGAGAAAATAATAGAAAATGAAGCAACTGACAAAGAATTAATCTCAAAAATATACAAGCAGCTCATGCAGCTCAATTCCAGAAAAATAAGTGACCCAATAAAAAAATGGGCCAAAGAACTAAACAGACATTTCTCCAAAGAAGACATATAGGTGGCTAACAAACACATGAAAAGATGCTCAACATCACTCATTATCAGAGAAATGCAAATCAAACCACAATGATGTACCATGTCACACCAGTCAGAATGGCTGTTATCAAAAAGTCTACAAACAGTAAATGCTGGAGAGGGTGCAGACGAAAGGCAACCCCCTTACACTGTTGGTGGGAATGTAAACTAGTACAGCCATTATGGAGAACAGTGTGGAGATTCCTTAAAAAACTGGAAATAGAACTGCCATATGACCCAGCAATCCCACTGCTGGGCATACACACTAAGGAAACCAGAATTGAAAGAGGCATGTGTACCTCAGTGTTCATAGCAGTACTGTTTACAATAGCTAGGACATGGAAGCAACCTAGATGTCCATCAGCAGATGAATCAATAAGAAAGCTGTGGTACATATACACAATGGAATATTACTCAGCTATTAAAAAAGAATGCATTTGAATCAGTTCTAAGGAGGTGGATGAAACTGGAGCTTATTATACAGAGTGAAGTAAGTCAGAAAGAAAAACACCAATACAGCATACTAATGCATATATATGCTTTTAGAAAGATGATAATGATGATCCTATATGTGAAACAGTAAAAGAGACACAGAGGTAAAGAATAGACTTTTGAATTCCGTGGGAGAAGGTGAGGGTGGGATGATTTG
This sequence comes from Bos mutus, assembly GCF_027580195.1. Classification (NCBI taxonomy): domain Eukaryota; kingdom Metazoa; phylum Chordata; class Mammalia; order Artiodactyla; family Bovidae; genus Bos; species Bos mutus. Next base: position 35,181,324 of record NC_091619.1, read on the forward strand.
AGAGAATAGCATTGAATCATGTATATTTCATATGTGAAATAGATCACCAGTCCAAGTTTGATGCATGAGACAGGGCACTCAGGGCTGGTGTACTAGGATAACCCTGAGGGATGAGATGGGGAGGGAGGTGGGAGGGAGGTTCAGCATGGGAGACACATGTACACCCAAGGCTGATCTGTGTTGATGTATGAAGAAAGCCATTACAATATTGTAAAGTAATTAGCCTCCAATTAAAATAATTAATTAAAAAAAAAGAAAAGGTAGAGGAATTACACCCAATTACACCCAAGAGCAAGAGAAGACCTTGGGGGGAAAAACAATGAAACATAGATAATTAGTCTATGTGACAATGAATTAAAAAAGCTGGTAATAAAAAATTCTAACTGAACTAAGAAAGAGAATTGAATTAAGCATGGATCATTTTAATAAGGAACTAGAAACTATAAAAAAGACCTAATTAAAAATAGACTATTTCTGAGACAAAAGCACTCTAGAAACAATGAAAGCAGACTAAATGATAAAGAAGAATGCATAAGTGATCCTGAAGATAAAATTAAACAAAAAAATCACCCCGTCAGAACAGCAGAAAGAAAGACAAATAAAAAAAAAATCAGAAGCAACATATGAGATCTCCAGGATATATCCAGTGTTTCAACATCCACAGTATATGGTTTCCAGCAGGAGAAGAAAGAGAGAAGGGGATTGAAAATGTATTTGAACACATTATGGCTGAAAAATTCCCAAACCGAAAGAATGAAACAGATATCCGGTAATAGGAAACATAGAAGGTCCCAAACAAGAAGAACAGATCCATACCAGATGAATAATTAAAGCTAAGAAGTTAATGGTAAAAAAAAAAAAAAAAAAAGAATTCTAAAACCAACAAGAGATAAACAGAGTCGAATACAAGGGAACCACTATAAAGCTATTAGCTGATTTCTCTGAAGAAATATTGCAAGCCAAAAAGGAGTGGCATGATATATTGAAGGTCCTGAAAAGGAAAACCTTGGAATTTAGGATACTCTCCCCAACAAGATCATCATTTAGAACAGAAGGAGAGATAAAGAATTTCTCAAACAAGTAAATTAAAATAATTCAGCAGTCCTAAACTTATCCTAAAAGACATGTTGAAAGGTCTTCTCTAACAGAAAAGAAGAATTTATAAGAAAGGAAAAATCTCAACAGAAAAGGCAAATATATACTAAGAATTTAAGGTCATTTGAATAAGCCAATAAGTAGAATAAAAACAAAAAAAATTATAAAATCACCTACCTATAGCATATTAAAAAGCAGAGACATCACTTTGCTGACAAAGGTCCATATAGTCAAAGCTATAGTTTTTCCAGTAGTCATGTACGGATGTGAGAGTTGGACTGTGAAGAAAGCTGAGTGCTGAAGAATTTATGCTTTTGAACTGTGGTGTTGGAGAAGACTCTTGAGAGTCCCTTGTACTGCAAGGAGATCAAACCAATCAATCCTAAAGGAAATTAACCCTGAATATTCATTGGAAGGACTGATGCTGAAGCTGAAATTCCAATCCTTTGGCCACCTGATGCAAAGAACCAAGTCTTTGCATACCCTGATGCTGGGCAAAGGCCCTGAGGGCAGGAAGAGAAGGAGGCAACAGAGGATGAGATGATTGGATGGCATCATTGACTCAGTGGACATGAGTTTGAGAAAACTCTGGGAGATAGTTAAGGACAGGGAAATCTGGCATGCTGCAGTCCGTGGGGTAGCAAAGAGTTGAACACAATTGAGTGACTGAACAGCAACAACAAATAACTATGATAAACAGTAAAGTGATAAGTATGAGGATGTAAAGTAAGTATAATATCAAAAACACAAAATGTGGATGAAGAGAGTAAAAACATAGATTTTTCAGACTGTGTTTAAACTTAAATGATTATCTATTTAAAGCAAGTAGATATGATTCTGGGTCAATATATATGAATGCCATGGTAATCACAAATCAAAAACAGTTTGATAGATACACAAAAACCAAAAAGAAAGGAGCTCAACAATACTACAAAGAAACTCATCAAACCACAGTGGTAGAAACAAAAAGAAGAAATAAAGAGATAAGAACTACAAAAACAATAGGAAAACTAGGAATATAATGGCATTAAGCACATACTTATCAATAATTTGAATGTCAATGGACTAAATGTTATAATGAAAAGACCTAGAGTGGCTGATTAAATTTAAAAAAAAGGACCACTCAATATAATGCCTATAAGAGACTGACTCATTTCAAGGCAAGAAACATGCACAGACTAAAATCAGAAGGGTTAAAATAGATATTTCACATGGACAAAATCAATAAAGCAAGGGTAGAAATATTCATATCATACAAAACAGACTTTAAAACAAAAGTTATGAAAAATAGAGGACATTATATAATGATAAAAGAATCAATGCATGAAAAGTATATTACATTTATTGACATATAACAGGCATAAAGGAAGAAACTGATAATGCTACAATAATAGTAGGAGAGTTTAATACTCCACTTACATCAAAGAGGAGATCATCTGGACAGAAAATCAATAAAGAAACAGGTTTTAAATGACGCAATAGATCGCTGGACTTAATTGAACAATATACCAGCTGGACTTAATTGCTCACCTCTTAGAGGAAAAACCCAAATTAACTTTTTTTTTTTTTTTCCTAAATTAACTTTTTGGTCAACCCAATATCTACTGGACATTACATCCAAGAAAAGCAGAGTATACAGTAAGTCTCCTGGGCTTCCCAGGTGGCTCAGTGGTAAAGAATTTCCCTGCTAATGTAGGGGATGCAGGAGACGCAGGTTCAGTCCCTGGACTGGGAAGATGCTCTGGAGGAGGAAATGGCAACCCACTCCAGTATTCTTGCCTAGAAAATCACATGGACAGAGGAGCCCATCAGGCTACAGTCCATAGTGTTGCAAAGAGTTGTACATGACTTAGTAACTGAGCTTTCAGAATAAGTCTCTTACATACAAACCTTCAAACTGTGAACTTTCAAAGATGTGACTGTGCATTTGCATGTGGAATCATATTAGTTCACATGTCTGGTATACACTGTCACATGTGTGCATCCTCTACAAGTGCTTGTGCTGTTGTGGGTTTTACTGTATATTATTTTTGCTGTATAACATGAGGAGCTTACTAATGAAGACCTGATGGAATTGGATGCCCAGAGAAAGGATGAAGAGAGACAAAAGGAAGAAGAAGAAACAGAAGAACTAAGAGATTCATGATGCAGGAAATGGCAAGGGAATTTTCTTTATTTGAGGAGCACTGTTGTTTTGAGTCACAGGAACTGAATGCAACAAAGGTTGCAGCAGCCGTTCAGAATGCAGTACAGTGCTACCATCTCATCTATGACAAGAAAAATAAAGCTATTACCAAGACATCACTGGATCATTTTTTTTCAAGAGGGTAGATAGAATTGAATTCAGCAAAGAACTGGAACCAGTGCCATCAACATCAGGCATAAGTCAATTTGCAGCTCGCTCTCCATCTCCTATTGCCAATGATCCTTCAGCTCTACCATCTCCCACTTTTTCTCCCTCCTCCAATCAGTAACTCTTCTTGCAGGTTCACTCAGTGCCAGCCTGTATGCCAGCTGTTGTGCTCTTACTGTCTTATAACATTTAAAATGTTTACTTTTGCTTGTTTTGTGTTTTATTTGTGTGAAAGTATTATACATTGTGAAGTTCTTTTTTTTTTGTAAAGTTCTTCTGTGTATTCTTGCCATCTCTTCTTAATACCTTCTGCTTCTGTTAGTTCCATACCATTTCTGTCCTTTATTGAGCTCATCTTTGCATGAAATGTTCCTTTGGTATCTCTGATTTTCTTGAAGAGATCCCTAATCTTTCCCATTCTGTTGTTTTCCTCTATTTCTTTGCATTGATCGCTGAAGAAGGCTTTCTTATCTCTTCTTGCTATTCTTTGGAACTCTGCATTCAGATGTTTATATCTTTCCTTTTCTCCTTTGCTTTTCGCTTCTCTTCTTTTCACAGCTATTTGTAAGGCCTCCCCAGACAGCCATTTTGCATTTCTTTCCCATGGGGATGGTCTTGATCTCTGTCTCCTGTACATGTCACGAACCTCATTCCATAGTTCATCAGGCACTCTATCTATCAGATATAGGCCTTTAAATCTATTTCTCACTTCTACTGTATAATCATAAGGGATTTGATTTAGGTCATACCTGAATGGTCTAATGGTTTTCCCTACTTACTTCAATTTAAGTCTGAATTTGGCAATAAGGAATTCATGGTCTGAGCACACAGTCAGCTCCTGGTCTTATTTTTGCTGACTGTATAGAGCTTCTCCATCTTTGGCTGCAAAGAATATAATCGATCTGATTTAGGTGTTGACCATCTGGTGATGTCCACGTATAGAGTCTTCTCTTGTGTTGTTGGAACTGTACAAAAAGATCTTCACAACCCAGATAATCATGATGGTGTGATCACTGACCTAGAGCCAGACATCCTGGAATGTGAAGTCAAGTGGGCCTTAGAAAGCATCACTACGAACAAAGCTAGTGGAGGTGATGGAATTCCAGTTGAGCTATTCCAAATCCTGAAAGATGATGCTGTGAAAGTGCTGCACTCAATATGCCAGCAAATTTGGAAAACTCAGCAGTGGCCACAGGACTGGAAAAGGTCAGTTTTCATTCCAATCCCAAAGAAAGGCAATGCCAAAGAATGCTCAAACTACTGCACAATTGCACTCATCTCACATGCTAGTAAAGTAATGTTCAAAATTCTCCGAGCCAGGCTTCAGCAATATGTGAACCGTGAACTTCCTGATGTTCAAGCTGGTTTTAGAAAAGGCAGAGGAACCAGAGATCCAATTGCCAACATCCGCTGGATCATAGAAAAAGCAAAAGAGTTCCATAAAAACATCTATTTCTGCATTATTGACTATGCCAAAGCCTTTGACTGTGTGGATCACAATAAACTGGAAAATTCTGAAAGAGATGGGAATACCAGACCACCTGATCTGCCTCTTGAGAAATGTGTATGCAGGTCAGGAAGCAACAGTTAGAACTGGACATGGAACAACAGACTGGTTCCAAATAGGAAAAGGAGTTCGTCAAGGCTGTATATTGTCACCCTGTTTATTTAACTTATATGCAGAGTATATCATGAGATACGCTGGACTGGAAGAAACACAAACTGGAATCAAGATTTCCGGGAGAAATATTAATAACCTCAGATATGCAGATGACACCACCCTTATGGCAGAAAGTGAAGAGGAACTAAAAAACCTCTTGATGAAAGTGAAAGAGGAGAGTGAAAAAGTTGGCTTAAAGCTCAACATTCAGAAAACAAAGATCATGGCACTTCATGGGAAATAGATGGGGAAACAGTGGAAACAGTGTCAGACTTTATTTTTCTGGGCTCCAAAATCACTACAGATGGTGACTGCAGCCATGAAATTAAAAGACGCTTACTCCTTGGAAGGAAAGTTGTGACCAACCTAGATAGCATATTTAAAAGCAGAGACATTACTTTGCCAACAAAGGTCCATCTAGTCAAGGCTATGGTTTTTCCAGTGGTCATGTATGGATGCAAGAGTTGGACTGTGAAAAAAGCTGAGTGCAGAAGAATTGATGCTTTTGAACTGTGGTGTTGGAGAAGACTCTTGAGAGTCCCTTGGACTGCAAGGAGATCCAACCAGTCCATTCTGAAGGAGATCAGCCCTGGGATTTCTTTGGAAGGAATGATGCTAAAGCTGAAACTCCGGTACCTCATGCGAAGAGTTGACTCATTGGAAAAGACTCTGATGCTGGGAGGGATTGGGGGCAGGAGGAGAAGGGGATGACAGAGGATGAGATGGCTGGATGGCATCACTGACTCGATGGATGTGAGTCTCAGTGAACTCTGGGAGTTGGTGATGGACAGGGAGGCCTGGCGTTCTGCAATTCATGGGGTCGCAAAGAGTTGAACACGACTGAGCAACTGATCTGATCTGATTATACACTGTAATACTATATAGCTGATTGTACAAATTATACTCACAAATGTGCTCTTGGAACAGAACCTGTTCATATGTAGCAGACTTACTGTACATTCTTTTCAAGTTTATATGGAATGTTCTCCACCACATAATAGGTCATAAAGCAAGCCTCAACAAATTTAAAAGGATAAAAAGGATATCAAGCATCTTTTTCAACCACAACTGTATGAAACTAGAAACAAATCAGGAACAGAACAAACACATGAAGACTGAACAACATGCTATTAAAAACATGATCATCAAAGGGTCAATGAATAAATCAAAGAGGAAATCAGAAACTACCATGACACAAATGAAAATGGAAACACAGCTTCCCCAAATTTATGGGATGTAGCAAAAGCAGTCCTAGAAGGAAGTTCAAAGGGAAAGAAGCCTTCTTCGAGAATTAAGAAAAACTTCAAATAAGCAACCTAATCTACCACCTAAAGAGGAGATAACAAGAATACAGAGAACTATACAAAAAGGTCTTAATGACCCAGGTAACCATTGTGGTATAGTCACTCATCTAAAGCCTGATATCCTGGTGTCTGAAGTCAAATGGGCCTAGGAAGTACTACTACAAACAAGGCTAGAGGAGGTGATGGAATTCCAGCTGAGCTATTTAAAATCTTGAAAGATGATGCTGTTAAAGTGCTGCATTCAATATGTCAGCAAATTTGGAAAACTCAGAAGTGGCCACAGGACTGGGAAAAGTCAATTTTCATTCCATTCCCAAATAAAGCCTGTATCAAAGAATTTACAAACTACCTTGCAGTGCTCATTTCTCATACTAGTAAGGTTATGTTCAAAATCCTCAAGATATGCTTCAGCATTATGTGAACCTAGAACTTCCAGATGTACAGTTGGATTTAGAAAAAGCAGAGGAACCAGAGATCAAATTGTCAACACTAATTGGATCCTAGAAGAAGCAAGGGAATTCCAGAAAAACATCTGCTTCATTGACTACACTAAGGCCTTTGACAGTGTGGATCACAACAAACTGTAGAAAATTCTTAAAGAGATGGGAATACCAGATCATCTTACCTGTCTCCTGAGAAATCTGTATGCGGGTCAAGAATTGACAGTTAAAACCTTACATGAAACAGCTGACTGGTTCAAAATTGGGAAAAGAGTACAAGGCTGTATATTGTCACCCTGCTTATTTAACTTATATGCAGAGTACATCATCTGAAAAGCTGGGCTCAATGAATCAGAAGCTGAAACTAAGATTTCCAGGAGAAATATCAACAGCCTCAGATATGCAGATGATACCACTCTAATGGCTAAAAACTAAGAGGAAATAAAAAGCCTCTTGATGAAGATGAAAGAGGAGAGTGAAAAAACTGGCTTAAAACTCAACATTCAAAAAACTAAGATCATGGCATCTGGTCCCATCACTTCATGGTAAATAAAAGGGGAAAAATTGGAAACAATGACAGATTTTATTTTCTTGGGCTTCAAAATCACTGCGGATGGTGACTGCAGCCATTAAATTAAAAGATGCTTGCGTCTTGGAAAGAAAGCTATGACAAACCTAGATAGCATGTTAAAAAACAGACATCACTTTGCTGACAAAGGTCCATCTAGTCAAAGCTATGGTTTTTGCAGTAATCATATATGGATGTGAGAGTTGGAGCATAAAGAAGGCTGAGTGCCAAAGAACTGATGTTTTCAAACTCTGATGCTGGAGAAGACTCTTGAGAGTCCCTTGGACTGCAAGGAGATGTCAATCTAAAAGGAAATCAATCCTGAATGTTCATTGGGGGAACTGATGGTGATGGTGAAGCTGAAGCTTCAATATTTTGGCCACCTGATGTGAAGAGCTGACCCACTGGAAAAGACCCTGATGCTGGAAAAGATTGAAGGCAAAAGGAGAAGAGAGCAGCAGAGGATGAGGTGGTTAGATAGCATTATGGACTCAATGGACATGAATCTCAGCAAACTCAGGGAGATAGTGAAGGACAGTGAAGCCTGGTGTGCTACAGTCAATCAGGTTGCAAAGAGTTGGACAGGACTTAGCGACTGAACAACAAAAGTATTAGGAAAAAAAAAAAAAAAAAAAAACCAAAGGGCAAAGTTATCAGGAAGAAAGAAATAACAACTATAGTGCAACTACTACTTAGTTATGCATAAGGCACTGTGCCTACTACACACACACACACACACACACACACACATACACACACACAAACACATAATTTAATTCTTATAGAAAAACAACATTTCACATCTGTTTTAGCCAGAAGGAAACTGACACACAGAGAAATTATGGTCAAATTCCTAGGCTCATGTTCTTTTGTTTGTTTGTTTGGTTTTTATTGAAGTATAGTCGATTTACAATGTTGTGTTAGTTTCTGATATACAGCAAAATGATTTGTTATGTTTTTTTTCAGATCATTTTCCATTATATGTTATTATAAGTTATTGAACACAGTTCCCTATACTAGATAGTAGGACCTTATTGTTTATTTTATATACAGTAGTTTGTATCTGCTAATCCCAAACTCCTAATTTTTACTACCTCCCTCCCCTTTCTCTCTGGTAACCATAAGTTTATTTTCTGTGTCTATAAGTATGTTTCTGTTTTGTAAATAAGCTCTTTTGTATTATATTTTCTTAAGCATGATTTAATCAGTGCCTTCTAAAGCCATGAGTTAATGTTGAACCTTTATTCAGGAAGGAAGTAAACGTTTGTGGAATATTTTCATATACAATTATTTAAATAGACATTTCTTTCAAGACTTTGGTGCTAGAGCAATATGAATATGCACACATATTCATGTATGTGTATGTAATATACATAAATGAAACTTTTGTATCAATGCATCTTATGTCTCAACATGTTTTTCAAGTATCATAGTCATTAAAGTTTCATGAATATGATAAAATATATCTTAAAATCAATGAAGCACTAAAAAGAGACTGACAATCTTTCTGGTTTATTGTTTCCTTGATGCATGAAACACTTTATGTCAGCTTTTTCAAAGAAAGGAAAAACTAACAATAATGTAATTTCTTAAATTCTCTTCAATATTTGAAAATGAAAGCCTAGTTCCAGATAATGAAGTTGAACATGGTGAGATTTAAATTCTATCCAAATAAGTTACATTAACTCACAGTTATTTATTCTAATAAAGGAGAGGGGTCCCTGGATAATTGAAATCCATAGATAATTGCTAAAGCTGCATTTAGCAATATTTCTCAACCTCAACCCATACCAAATTTTTTATTGGCATTATAATCATGTAACAAAACTTTCTCATTTAAATTTCACTTCCTTTCTCTTTTCTTCTCACTTCAGTGGGAATAGAAATGCCTAAGTTAATAAAGAGCAGAAGGCAAAAGGCACCTGTCTTCTATCTAGGGACAGGTCAGAGATTGGATGCCAAGAACATTTCTAGTATTTAAAACAGCGATTAAACCAAACCTTTTAAATGTAGTTAGTCGAGTAATTTTGAAAACTTTATGGAAAAAAAGAAGAAATGTACCTTTAACTGGTTTTGTATTATCATTAGAGGCTAATCTTTATAAAACTTCAATTTTGGAAAACATAGTTTCATACTGGTCTAACATAGGTTTTTATCAGGCAAAATGGTCCTGTGAACAGAATAGCATGTACATAAACTGTCACCGATTATTCAGTAAATTTCTTAACATACCAACATCTCAACGTGGGTGTAAGAGGGTAATGAAACCTATGGCAAATTGGCAAATGGATATTATGCTTTGTTCAGCCATTTAAGAGTTGCAAGATATGTTGCAATACTGTCTGTTTGGCATTGTGTTATAGTCACATCAAGATTTAATTAAATCATGCAATAAATATATATTCAAGTACCTATACTGTTCCCAGAAGTAGACTGATGAATGAGAAAGTGCTTGCCTACCTCTTCCCAACTTGATGTATGTTTGGCCCTATGTTAAACAGATAACCAAAGGATACTTACTAATACTTGAGGTCAAAGTGGACTTCCTGAGAAATGATCTCTAAAGTCAATCAGGAAATAGTGTGTTTAAAATCAATTTGTGTTGAGATCAACATAAACGCGTTACTACTCAAAATTGCTTATATACTTTTTGTTTGTCTATTTTTGGGCCATACTGAGTTTCTTTAAATGAAAACTTAGACATCTTAACAGTACAAAATCAGAGAGGAGTGATCTCCTTTTATTGAAATATGGTGGGTGGAGAGGTAATACTGGTCCTTTCCTCTTCAACTTTTCATCCTTCTTTGTGTACATTTCTCCCTAGTAGATGTGTGGGTTGAGGGTAAAACAGTCCTAAAGTAAATACCTAGTTGATCATCAGAACTAGGCCCAGATAGGATTTGCCTCTAATTTTGTGTTATTTCCATTTCATGTGTTTTGTTACTCATTTTAATCTCCTAGTTTTTGGTGAATTTATGTAAATCCATGGATGCCTGATGCTCCAATTCTGTTGACACTACCATCTGGGCAAGGAGTTGATCTCTGTGTCTAGTGGGATGTTGTATTCATTCATTCATTCATTCATTCAACTAATCAGCATTATTGAACATGTATATATGTCCTAGGCATTTGTGTAAAATATAGGGATTATAAAGACAAGACAATCATATTTTAATGACTTCTATAAAGTATAATTTTAATACTGTATATCATCTCATTTTAAGTGTACAATTCAGTGACTTTTAGTAAATTTACAGAGTTCTGGAACTATCACTAAAATTCAATTTGAGAACATTTTTATTACTCCAAAAGATCTCTTGTGTGTATTTGCAATCTCCTTTCCCTCCCCTGACCTCAGGCAAACATTAATTTCTTTGTCTCTAAAGATTTGCCTTCTCTGAACATCTCATAAAAATAAATCAGGTAATATGTAGTATTTTGTATTTGATTTCTTTCACTTAGCATAGTGTTTTAGAGGTTCATCCACCCTGAATCATGGATCAACAGTTTTTTCCTATTTATTGCTGAATAGTATTTTATCATATGACTATGACACACTGTGTTTATCCATTAGAAAATTCTTATTTTGTTGCACAAAATAAGCTAGAGAGTTTAATATATTATCTATAACAGAATTTACTGCATATTTTCTCATGATAGAAAGTTACTAAAAGTCATATTTTCTGTATACATCAGGCTTTGGAGAGGTTGAGACTCTTGTTCTTCTGGGAAAATTTGAGAGAAAAGAAAGAGCTCTGAAGCTGCAGGCGCCAGCATTCAACTCTTACAAGACCCTATGATTGACTTGGTTAAAAAAAAAAAAGCATGCATAGAAGATCTCGTTACTACTGATAATAGCTTTGCACAGCTGGCTCAAATACTAACAATATTGACAGGCATTCCACTTTATGATTGGCAGCAGGAGGAGCTCCATGGATCTGCTTCATACTGAAAGGTCATGAAATAGATGGATACATATATACATACATATGTACATATATAAGCAGAATGATATATCTGTTCTGTACATATACATGTACATAAGTATTTAAAGACTCTGGAAATTGTCCTAAGATTTTATAGCAAATAAATAAAGAAACATTTATTTAAGAAAATACTTAAAACTTGATAAATACACTGAAACTGTGAAAGTGAGCCACATCTCATGTCCCTCTTCTGCCCTCATTCACTTACTCCCCACCACCAGCTCAGCTTGACAGAAGCTCCAACTGGGGTAGATGAGACCAAGAAGACAGCACTTCCTCTCTTCTAAGCTTTCAATCAAGGGAAACTATCTCCTAGGAAGAGTAGGCTATCAACATTTCTAATTCCCTTCAAGTCTGAGTTGGAGAGTCTAAATTATTGGTGAGTGCAGTTGAGAAGTCAGAGACTCCACTCATAGGGAAGATGCTCCACCTAGGTATGGCAAGCCAAGGATGTTAAGGCTTTTATCACCTTTACCCTAGCTCACTCAGCAAATGTTCAAAGCCCCGGAGAAGCAAGCTGAGAAGACACGTCCCATTGTCCAGAGCAGTTGCTCAGGGACAGTCCAGAAAAAGAGCACTCCAAAGCTTTCACCAAAGGAATTAATTCAGTAGAAAGTGTGAATAATTTTAATACTAAGAACACTCTCAAAACAATGGAAATTTAGGTGATAAATAATTAAGAGGCTGTTAGCTCTGTGGGATCACTAAGCTAAACCATTGGCCAGCTAGTTTACCAGAGACAAGCAGGGATGAGAAAAGCCCTCCTAGAGTCAGAAGAAACTTGGTCTTAAAACTACACCTGCCCGTATTTAATTGAGTCAGGCTGTGGAATAGTTTATGTCTGAGGATACTGTCAAAAACAACAGAGAAATCAGTCCATAACTAGCGGAGTCTAAGAGCTGGATATGGTAACAGTAGAGACAGACAGCTTGAGATTAGGGAAAGACAGATAACAGAGGCCCTGTTAAAACAACTCTGATCCCACGGTGATGTGCATTTACCCAGGGCCATACCTTATGACCCTGGAGAAGGAAATGGCAATCCACTCCAGTGTTCTTGCCTGGAAAATCACATGGAGGGAGGAGCCTGGTGGGCTACAGTCCATGGGATTGCAAAGAGTCAGACAGGACTGAGTGACTTCACTTATACCTTAGAAGGAGGAATTTGGAGATTTCACACAATGGTATTAATACATTTCATAGAAATATTCTAACCTAGTCACTAAACAAAAAAGCCAATAATAATGAAAGCTAGCACTGGAGAGGGAGTTGGAAAGCAAAAGCTAGAGTTGCAGCAATATATTACCTAACATGTCCAGTTGCCAATAACAACAACAGAAAAAATGATATATGCAAAGAGCAAACAGATATGACCCATACATAGAGAAAGAAAGCACACAACAGAAATTTCATGTGAGAGGGGCCAGATATCATATTTAGACAAACAAAGATCCTTCTGGAAAGAATCAGTTTCAATCTGGCTGGAATGGAAAGGCTTTCCAGCAGTTCAAGTCTACATATTCTTGTCCAAAGACTTCCGGAAAAGGACTGGAATGGAAGTGATGGACAGACTGGTGTCTGGGGTAGTGAGTAACTACAGTGTGTTCTGTGGACAGTTAATATTTAAAAATTAAAAAAATATATATTTTGTCTTTCAGATATTAACATGTATATACTGGCTCAGATGGTAAAATATCTGCCTGTGATGCAGGAGACCAGGGTTCGATCCTTGTAGAAGGAAATGGCAACCCACTCCAGTATTCTTGCCAGGAGAATTTCACGGACAGAGGAGCCTGGTGGTCTATAGTCCATGGGATCGTAAATAGTTGGACACAACTGAGCAACTGACACACATTTTTAATACAGAGCTTCCCAAGTTGCGCTAGTGGCAAAGAACCCACCTGCCAATGCAGGACACAAAACAGACGTGGTTTGATCCCTGAGTTCGGAAGATCCCCTGGACTAGAAAATGGTAACCCACTCCAGTATTCTTGCCTGGAGAATCTCATGTACAATGGAGACTGGCAGACTACACTCCGTAGAGTAGCAGAGTCAGACATGATTGAAGCAACTTAACACACACACACCACACACATTTATAATATAAAAGTATAAAAATAACAAAACAATAAAGTATATTTATGTATAAAAAGTCCATTTAGGTCCAAACTTCAAAAGGAGCTTGCATGGGTGCTCAGTCAACTCTAGTCATGTCTGACTCTTTGCAACCCTATGGACTGTAGGCCGCTAGGTTCCTCTGTCCATGGGATTCTCCAGACAAGAATACTGGAGTGGGTTGCCATTCCCTTCCCCAGTGAATCTTCCTAATCCAGGGATCGAACCCAAGTCTCCTGCATTGCAGGCAAATTCTTTACCATCTGAGCCACCAGGGAAGCCCTCAAAAGGAGCCTACTTTATTCTAAATGCTAAATGAAATAATAAATATAAATATTGTGGGTTGGATTAAATTTCATGATTCAAGAAAATATATTACTTAAAATTTTTGTCTTTATTATTACATACTGAATTCCAGATATGCTTTTCTAATTATATCAAGAATATAAAGCACATTTTGTGTTAATTTCTCACTTAAAACTTATTTTTTTCCTTCCTATCATGAGATTGTTCTAATCAATTTTTCTCAGAACACTACATTAGATATTTACAGAGATACCTGTCATCTTGTGCATTTGATAGATTTTCTATAATATACTAATTGTGTGAAGAGACTATTTAATCAAAGAAAAATATGATGTTCTATATGGTGTCCATTGCTTCATAAAAGCCTCTAGTACATGAGTTGCCCCTAAGTTTGACTGAGAATACCAGATGTCAACTAATAAACTGATATAAAAGTTTCAAGAACACAAATTAAAAAAATAGTTCTCAAGTTTTCCACAAGTGAGCAATTCAAAAATTAACTAGAACTATGAAGACCATTCATTTAGGAATGGAATCATTGTATCCTCAGATGATCCCATGTGTTGCTGCTGAAGAGACATGTCTTTATGACATTTGCACATATATAAATGTTTCCACTATACACCCAGGTTTGATAAAACAGAAGCATAGACAATCTGAAAAACACATTTGGATATTCTGTAGAAAATTATGTTTATAAAATACAACTGTGCTTTACCTGTTTTTTTCTTTTTTAAATCATGGAGATCTATACCACAAAAGTTAAAGATTTTAAATATTTAGCAAAATGTGCTTTTTAACCTTCTATTTCTCAGAAGGCAATTCAATATATTCAATTCATTAAATTAATCCTTGGTGGCCACAGCAGAGTAAAATTTCAATTCTTTAGCATGCAAATTATGCTATTAATGTGTGGAAATATACAGCACAAAAGTCATTTACTTGACTAAGTGAATTTTGTTCTGAAACCTGCAATGTATTTCATATACAAGCAATAAAGATTAAAAGAAATTTAAAATTTAATTTAATAGAAAATGCACGACATAAGTTTTGACTTTATGGATAAAAAATGCATTTTAAAAACTGTTTTGGAAATGTTTTGGGGCTTGTCTTTTGGCATACAATTGGCTTAGACTATGTACTTAGAGCATCTTGTAGGTTTAATGGATTTGAAACCTGAGTAAAAGACCTTTAAATGATATTCGGGATGTGTTTTTGTTTTCTGTCCATAGATACTTCAAATCATAAACATATATGTAGCTCTAGAGAGTGTATTGTTTTTAAAAATAACCTTTTTATTTTAGAATACTTTTAGGTTTGGAGAATTATTATAAAAAGACTACAGAGGGTCCTCATATACTGAATCCATAATTTTCCCTATTACTAACAACTTGGATTACTAGATACATTTGTCACTATTTCTAAACTGATATTGATATATCATCATCATAATGATTATCATCATCATTATTATTATTAAGTCCATATTTTAGTTAGAATTTTTTTTTTGCTCAAGTTATTCCAGCTTTAATCCTCAGGAGCTCTTTTAGTTGGCTATGGGGCTTCTTTTATACAAACCCATCACTATTTTCAACAGTATGTGAACCGTGAACTTCCAGATGTTCAAGCTGGATATAGAAAAGGCAGAGGAACCAGAGATCAAATTGCCAACATCTGTTGGATCATCAAAAAAGCATGAGAGTTCCAGAGAGACATCTACTTCTGCTGTATTGACTATGCCAAAGCCTTTGACTGTGTGGATCACAACAAACCATGAAAAATTCTTTAAGAGATAGAAATACCAGACCACCTGAGTTGCCTCCTGAGAAATCTGTATGCAGGTCAAGAAGCAACAGTTAGAACTGGACACGGAACAACACACTGATTCCAAATCGGGAAAGGAGGACATCAAGGGTGTATATTGTCATCTTGCTTATTTAACTTATATGCAGAGTACATCATGTGAAATGTCAGGCTGAATGAAGCACTAGCTGGAATCAAGACTGCTGGGAGAAATATCAATAACCTCAGATATGCAGATGACACCAGCCTTATGGCAGAAAGCGAAGAAGAACTAAAGAGCCTCTTAATGAAAGTGAAAGAGCAGAATGAAAAAGTTGGCTTAAAACTCACGTTCAGAAAACTAAGGTCATGGCGTCTGGTCACATCACATCATGGCAAATAGATGGGGAAACAATGGAAACAGTGAGAGACTTTATTTTGGGGGGCTCCAAAATCACTGCAGATGGTGACTGCAGCCATGATATTAAAAGATGCTTGCTCCTTGAAAGGAAAGCTATGACCAACCTAGACAGCATACTAAAAAGCAGAGACATTACTTTGCCAACAAAGTTCCATTTAGTCAAGCCTATGGTTTTTCCAGTAGTCATGTATGGATGTGAGAGTTGGACTGTGAAGAAAGCTGAGCGCCAAAGAGTTGATGCTTTTGAACCTTGGTGTCAGAGAAGACTTCTGGGAGTCCCTCGGACTGCAAGGAGATCCTGCCAGTTTATCCTAAAGGAAATCAGTCCTGAATGTTCACTGGAAGGACTGATGCTGAGGCTGAAACTCCAATACTTTGGCCACCTGATGTGAAGAACTGACTCATTGGAAAAGTCCCTGATGCTGGGAAATATTCACGTCTGGAGGAGAAGGAGACGACAGAGAATGAGATGGTTGGATGGCATCACCGACTTGATGTACATGAGTCTGAGTAAGCTCTAGGAGTTGGTGAAGGATAGGGAGGCCTGGCATGTTGCAGAACATGGGATCACAAAGAGTCAGACACGACTGAGTGACTGAACTGAACTGATCATTATTTTCTTTTGAGTGCTTATCTTCTGGCACTAAAGATGCTCTAGGTTCATCTTAAATATTTCCTACCCCATTTCTAGAATCAATGCTTTTTAATGGAGCTCTGATTCTTCTTATAGGAAAATGGTATAAGAAACCAAGATCTGTACATTGAGTGTTTTTATTACTACTGAGTTCTTGTTGTTTTTAGGCCCTCTAAACTGACATGGATGTATGTACCTATTCTCTTTTATACATACACATCTACAAATATTTCTCTGTAAATGCCTACCTGTGTCTGTATTAAACTAAACATGAATTTATTAGAGTCTCCGACTCTAATCTCTTACCACATGGATCATTCTAACCTCCTCCCTTTGCTTATCCTCCCACTTAACAGTGAGTAAAATTCCTAATGCTTTACCTACAAAAGAAGTAAACATCAAATTCTGTTGTATGGCATTCAAGGTATTCTATACTATGCCATCAATCTATTACTTCAGAAACATTTGCCTCTGCATTTTTCAAAATGAACATTAAACATACAGCAGCTGACTGTGAACAAGCCAACACCTCCAGCTCAACTTGGAAAGTTCTCTATGGAACTGGAACTCATCCTTCAAGATGTAAGTAATTTGCATATTAACTCACCTAAAAGCTAAAAGGTCATTTGTTAGCTCAGAGCTCTGTGGATACGCTTTAGGAAATACTGTGAACACTTAATTCCACTTATAAATTCACAGTTTAGTGGGATAAGAAGAGAAGGAAATAATTGCAATGGATAAATATTTCATCAGAGGTTAATATAAAATCTTCCCTTGTCCCTATGATTTAAATAATTTCATCATTCCCCTTTGCTTATACTAATTTAATTTTATTTATTTTAATTTATTTTGCAGTATGATATACTATTTTCATAATTTTTCAATATGATACATTAGTTTCAGTGTTATAACATTTATGAATACAGATAAAAGAACTTATTTATCACTTTATTTCTATAGCATCTAGCATGATGTTTTGACCAGGTAACACCTCAAAGATTTACAAAATAAAACTTTAGTATTTTACTAGTATATAATGGTGCTTCTTCTTGAAATAATCTTTATATTACAAAGAATGTGAAAATTTTTTGAAGCTCTTACATTTAAGACTATTTGATATAGCTTGTAAGTAGGTGTTTTATGTTTTGTGCTTCATAACTCCTTTTAATTAAAGATTATGGATTATTATGGCAGCATCATTAAACTTTCTGTAAAGGAAAATATGAAATTATATTGAATAATAGCTCAAAAGTAAACTGCTTCTAAAGGATAATCATAAAATCTAAATATACTTGGTAAATATTTATCATTCTTCAAAATTTTAATATACCTGCAAACAATAAATGGTATCATTTGATATGCATACAAAGGAAACTAAGAAAAAAGTCCTTTGGTTAGAAGTGAGGAGATATTATTTATATAAATTATGGTAATGGTTGAATATTTAAAGAGTTATTTCAAAGCACATTTAATTACTGATTTTAAGATACCACTAACATGGCTAGATATAGACCAATGAAGACTACAAAACGGTTTATTAAATATGTTTCATTTGCTTCAGTTTTCTTTTCAAAAAGTAAAACCCAGTTGTCTGCTTTGTATTGATTAAGGAAAGTAAATTTCCTGTCAAATGTTAAATATGTTTATATAAATTAACTCTTCCTATAAGATAATATTCAGAAAAATTTACAAGGAACCAAACTTCTATCTTCAGAATGACAGTGAGTGAGGCAGAGTTTCTTGACTGAAGATGTTTATAATCTAAACATGAAATGCATGTGGTATTTTTATAGAATGAAAAGAGTAGCTTTTTTCATTCATTTATTTACTCAGCATATCTATTATATATAAGGCATGATGTTTTGTGAGAATAAGTATATAAAGATGTTACCTCATCCTTCTCTTTCTCTCTATCTTTTGCCCTCTTCTCTTCTTTTATTCAGAAAACACACAATGTGATATTTGTTCCAGAATTTTATCTGGATATTTTCTTCATCTTTCCATTTTTATTTTGATGGTTGAAAGAACCTTGTGTAACACCTGCTAATTTCACCTAGAATATTCTCTCCGGAGTGAAGGAACTTACAGCTAAGGCTGCCAAGCTGCTTGCAGATGCATCCCTTCAATTTCCCCAATTAAAGCTGTGCCCCCTTCCTGTGAAGCAGCCTGCATCCAGTGTCTGTTTGTTGTGGGGACAACAAGTCCTGGACCCTGTGCTTCAATGTGGGAAAACTGAAGTGCCACTTCAGCTCCTGAGGTCTCCATGGAATTGTCTGAGGGCCTCTGGTGGGTTTGGAACTGGACCAGATCATCTGCCCCGCGTACTTCCTCTTAAAGATTAGAGGTTGGTATCTGAATCATTTTCTTCTCAGATGGGTCTTCATGTCTTATGCTAATTTTCTTACATTATACCCAGAAAATTAAATTCTATATTCCAAGAAATTTGGGGTTAATTAACCTCTGTTAAAAACAAAGACAAAAATGAATAAAACATGCAAAAGCTTTCTCCAAAGCCATGGGGACTCACTGTCTTGTATTTGTTATTCAAGAAGTCACATGAATTATTCTTCCCAAAGCAAAAACAGTAATATCGAGGAGACTTATGTCTGTGTTAGGTATAGAGGGTTTGATCTCTTTAAATACCAGACTTTTGCTAACAGCACTAACAAAATGTTAGATGACCACCTAAGCAGACATTCTTTAACACATATATTAACTTTTATCAGTGAGAAAGGAAAGACAAAATAGATACATGTTCAAAGGTAGATTAATCATTATTTGTTGTGCTGTCAGATTAATCCATTCAAAAAGATAATCCATGCTAATAACTTGTTTCATTTAGTTTTTTCATTATTTAATATATTTTCAGTTTCATCTTCACCCCATGTTTGTTACAAACTCTCTGTATATCTTGATTATATTAATATATGCATATATACATGCCTAAATTAAATATATATTATTTTCCTTAAGCAGGATATGATAAAGACAGAGTAAATGGTGGTGAGTTTGTGTTAGAAATAAAAATGCTAGAACATTAGAACACTGACTATATATGATGGATATAATGATGGATAGGAAGTGAAGTCAGAATTTAAATATTTTTCCATGAAATACACAGATTGGTTGTCTGCATTTGATAAATATATTTTTATAATTGCTCAAATCATATTTAAAACTGCCTCTATGAATACAGCCTCCCTGGAATATTTTAAATCTTTCAGTGTGTTTATTAGGTGCATATATTATAAAGTGTGAAATGATTATTTAATGAACTTTCTCTTCTGCTTCAGCTCCTACAATGACACACCCACCCACAAAACTATATTGAAATGAGAGCAATGTGTCATAAATAGAACGTTCCTAAAGACTATGATACAGTATAATTTTAAAACTTTAAATTGCTAGCAGATGATGAATGAGGTTCTAGATCTAAAAAAAAAAGACTTTAGCTGCTGTTTTCTTGGATTTCAATGTGTAGATTGTCTGATAGAGAATGTGGTGTTTCAGAAGTCCAGAGCTGCTGCATTCAGCAGTGAGAATAAGATGGGAGGTGGTAGGAGACTCATAACTGCTGCATGGAGGGAGGTGAATTTCATTTATACACAAAATGGAAGTTTCTGATAAAAGGACAGGAACTATAAAATCTTCTAATCACTACAGTGAAACTCAGAAGTTGCTGTTTGAGATATGTTAAAATCAAAGACCCATTAAGGAAAGGCAGAGAAGTATACCACTGTGTGAAAGAGAGAGATGTCACTTACTAATAGCTACTAGTAGCTAGAGTTTGGCAGAATGTATTAGAAGAAGAAAAATCTTCATAATGCAGTCAAAGGTCGCTGATTATTGTCTCTACCTCTATCTTCTAAATTTTTTACGGAAGTGGGG
This sequence comes from Bos mutus, assembly GCF_027580195.1. Classification (NCBI taxonomy): domain Eukaryota; kingdom Metazoa; phylum Chordata; class Mammalia; order Artiodactyla; family Bovidae; genus Bos; species Bos mutus. The sequence continues at coordinate 35,201,875 of NC_091619.1, forward strand.
ATTTCAAGGAATAAAAAGAAATGTATAGGGGTTGGGACTTTCCTGGTTGTCCAGTGGTTAAGGGTTGGCCTTGCAATTGATGAGGGTTCAATTCCTGGTCAGCAAGCTAGGAGTCCATTCACCGTGGAGCATCTAAGCCTGCATGGCACCACTGGAGAGTTGTGTGCCACAATGAAAGATCCTGCATGATTCAACAAAGATTCCAAGTGCTGCAACTGAGACTGAATGCAGTCAAATAAATAAATAAATAGAAGAAAAGAAAATATAGTTAAAAAACAGAAATATATAGAGATAATTCTGACGGTAGCCACTGGAGTGCACCTGAAGGCTGCACTAAGGTATTTCAATGGCCTATTGGTAAGAAGAGAATGTTGAATAGAAGCATCTTGCCTGTGCTTTGTTAATGACAGGGCTGATGATTGTCTTTAAATGGTCCCCTCCCTGTTCTTTGTTGCTTTCATAGGAAGATTAATTATCACCATAGAATAAGGGGTGAGTTTGAGGATGGAAGGTGCCTATAAAATGGATAATCTACTTAATTCTATTAAATCTCTTATACTCTGTGTTTTGTTTTTTCCCCAAGCAAAACAAAACCAAATTCTCCAGGATAAAGAAGATATGATATGCATATACACAATGGGATACTGCTGCTGCTGCTGCTGCTGCTGCTAAGTGGCTTCAGTCGTGTCCGACTCTGTGCGACCCATAGACGGCAGCCCACCAGGCTTCCCGTCCCTGGGATTCTCCAGGCAAGAATACTGGAGTGGGTTGCCATTTCCTTCACCAATGCATGAAAGTGAAAAGTGAAAGTGAAGTCGCTCAGTCGTGTCCGACTCTAGCAACCCCATGGACTTCAGCCTACCAGGCTCCTCCGTCCATGGGATTTTCTAGGCAAAAGTACTGGAGTGGGGTGCCATTGCCTTCTCCCAATGGGATACTACTGAATCATAAAAAATAGTTATATTTTGCCATTTGCAGCAACATGGATGCTCTTGGAGGGGATTATTCTAAGTGAAACAAGTCAGAGAAAGACAAATACTCTATGCTATCTATTATAAGTGGAATCTAAGAAATACAACAAACTAGTAAATATAACAAAAATGAAACAGACTCACAGATATTCAGAGCAAATTGGGGGTTATCAGTGGGGGAGGAGGAGCAATGTAGAGGTGCAGGAGTAAGAGGTACAAACTATTGGGTATAAGGCTACAGGGATGTGTGGTACAAATGGGGTATATAATCAATATTTTATAATAACTGTAAAGGGAGCAAACCCTTAAAAATTGTGTAACAATATATAGAGGGGAAAAATAAGTAAATAAAAATAAACAAAAGAAAAACCAAATATTTCAAGTTTGCATAATAGTGTCCAAAGCCAAACAATGAACAAGACTTATTTTAGTTCAGAATAGTTAATGAGTTGAGTTTTCATGATAACTACTTTTGGCTTCCTCTAGAAAATAATTTTTTTTTAAACATTAAGGATATAAAACTGGAAATATAAATTCAGACTGGAATGGTTCTCACTAATTAACAAATTTCTTCAATTAGACTGTGTCCTTGCTGACCTTCTTACTGGACTTGGAGAATTAGATGTAGAGTAGAAGAAAATTGCTATTGAAATAAAACTGCAAATTTCTGTTATAACAACATGAAGTGTAAAGTTACCGTAGTCCAGAATTATCTTTTAATTGTCTTTTGACAAACAAATATTGTACATTTATTACCTGCCAAGCAATGTGTTAGTTGCTCAGGGTTAAAATGTAAATACGGCACTATTTCCTGCCCTCAATCTGCTTATAATAGAGCTGTAAAGTTAAGCACCTGTACAACAGCTCAGTAAATAAGGTCTAGGGTCCCTGTCACATTGGTAATATTGTGAACCTGACTGCAAAAATGAGCCAAAGTAACCTATACTTTTTTTTTCAAGCCATGGCTCTTGAAAATGATGAATATATATTCTGGGAAGGAAAGGATGCTGTCCATCACTAGCTTGAAGATCAGGCAGAAATAGACAAGATGAATAAGACAGGGAGTTTCAATTTGACAATATGGTTTCATTATTTGAATGGGAGTGAATTCCAAGATTATTGGAAATACCTATATACTATACTACCAAACAAAAGAATAAACTTTTTTTGAATTATATGATATTTGGTGCTATTCATGCTTAATGTTCCTCTCCACTAAAATAAAGACTGCATGTTGAGTACTGGGAGACTTGCTTTCCATTTCCCTTCTGTCAGTGTGATTAAAAGGTGAACACATATTATTTAGCCCCAGGCAACATCTTGCACAGGATCTCTGGCATTCAGTAGGGAATTACTTTGCAGTTAATAAACTACTGAAAACATTTCTAGCCAAGCAAAATATTTTATCAAATTCATTTTCTTCTTTTAAAATATATGCTTATTACTTTTGGCACATGAGGGAAATGCCAATTTTAAAAAAGTCATTTAAAGTTAAAAATGGTTTGTAATCAAATATGGTTGGAGGGTGGAGGCATGGTAAAGAGCAAAGCATTAAAACAGCCCTATCCTGAGCAGACTCATGAGCAAAACTTTTCACTGCTAAGTCCTCCCATGAGAGCCTGAATAAGCAGATGGCTTTGAATTTTACTTAGAAAGTTTGAGTATGTATTTTTAAGAAATGGAACACTGATAATGCTGATTGCAGAGAGTAATCAGAAATAGAGTAACTTGCTATTTTCTTTTTCCCAATGTGAATATTTTTGTTGTTTTCCATTGTAGAGGTACTTCATGCTAATTGCAAAAATCCAAACAAGTGTGAAAAGAAAGCTAGCTCCAGGCATTCAACTATGAACATTTGGAAATGATTTACTCTACTGTGGCCACCTTGACCTCCTGCTCCTCCCAGAACCCTCCACAAACTCCCAAACCTCAGGCTTTTTCATTTGAAATTCCTTCTGTGTAGGCTTATATTCCCTGCAAATCTGGGGAGCTTGCGCTCTGCTCCCCAACTCCTCACAATTTTTCTCTTGAGACCATAGCCACTCTAACTGACCTACCATCATTCTCTATTCCTCTTTCCTGATGCAGTTTTCTTCACAGCATTCTTTTCCACTGAGAGATCACGCATGATTTGCCAAAGTCTGTAGGGCAGGCAAGCAGCAGATTTGGGATTCATTTAGGCTACCTGGCTGCAGGGAGGGTACTTATACCCACTATATAGTGCTGGCTTCTCTATTAGATGCTCAATCAATATGTCTGGAGGAAATTTAATATATTTCCAGACACACTTCTATAGACATATAGTTTCATTAATGGGAGCACATGAAATATCTTACATTCTCACCTCTTAAAATATGTAAAAGTTAACAAATTTCTATGCCTATGTGTGAATATCTCTCTGTGTATCTAGGTCTTTATCTATCTATACATCACAATTACTTTAACCAGTCCATTACTGTTAGATATTCAAGTGGTCTTCACAATTTCACAAAACTGTTTTAAATGCTCATCTGATTATTTTCTTAGGGTTAATTTCTACATGTGAGATCACTGAATTAAAGGGTAGTCATGTTTTAAAGGTATTTTAATTATTTTATAGATTTATGTCCAGAAATTCTGAACTTACTTAAACATTTACCAATAGGGCCTGAGAGAGCTTGTTGTGTCCTGACTCTTGGCTCTGACTTGCCTCTATGGCCAGCACTTGCTAGTTATAAGTGGGCGGCAGGGTGGTCAGGGCTTGAGCCCTTCACTGATGCTGCCTGAGTAAAATTCCAATCTTATCATATCTTTGCTTTCGTAGCTATATAATTTTGGACAAGCTATTTAAACTCTCTTTATTCTACTTAGAACTTTTAAATATTATATATATGTATATATGTATGCATATATCTAGTACTTTATTATGCATGTTACATGCTGTTGTTTCTTCAATTTCTTGTGATATTTGTTTTCCATATACTTTTTCTTTTCTTTTTCTTTAGTGGTGGGAGCTGTTTTGTATTTTAGTTTTTCTAATGACCACATTTATCAAATGTCATGATTTCTGACCAAGTATGAAAATTGTAACTCATAAGGATATCAGCTTTTTATTATTGTATTTTCCCCACTATTTTTGGACTATCCATATTTCTTGGAAATCTAGCCTTTGCTCATAAATATATTCCAGTATAACTTTAAAAAATAATACTAGAGAAGTGTTTGCTATTTGTGAAAAAATTAAGGATTAAACAAATGTGTGAAAGAAAGAGTGGAAGTTATCTCCCTTTACCAGTTCTAAGATTAATTACTATTAATGACTTTTTGTGTATCCTTTGCACTTATCTGCATATGCAAATTATATCCATTGTTCTGCAACTTGCTCCTTACTTAATGTATAGAATCCTTCCTCATACCACATTGAGATATCACTTTTTCTTTTAACTGCTTATATAGATTTCTATAATATGAAAATATTAAAGTGTATTTAACTATTCTTGGGCAAGAAGACTCTAGGTGGACTCTAGTTTTTGCTACACAGTGCCACAATTTTTTACATATGTCCTTGAACATGTGTGCCAATATTCACAGAAGATAGCTGCCAGAATAATCATCTCATCACTCTAAGGATATGCACTTTTAACAGTTTTGTAAAATGTGTCAAATTGCCCCCAATTTACACTCTATCCATAGTTAAAATCCAGTTCATTTTTCACTCTTAAGTAAATGTTAGTTATTTATGGTTTGATTTTCAATCTAACATAGGTAACTTATTTTTCTTATTTTGAATATGATAGAAATTTCTCTTTATCCTTTGGCATCCCAGATTACTTGAAAGTTTGTCCTAGATACGTGTCTCTAAGGGAAAGTTTTCTATGTTAACTATTTGATGTTTTCTCTTCATCCATTATTTCTATTCTTTGTTTGTAGAATACTTACATTGCTTGTGAAATTTCTATTATTACAGATATTGAACCTTTCAGATCTACCCTCTATGTGTTTAAATTTTCTGTACAGTTTTATGTTAATTTTATTTTGTACTATACTATGGAAACAAATGGGCTTCCCAGTTGGCTCAGTGGTAAAGAATCCGTCTGCCTATGTAGTAGACACAGGAAATGGGGGTTCAAACCCTGGGTCAGAAAGATCCTCTAGAGGAAAAAATGACAGTCCACTCCAGTATTCTTCCCCAGAAAAATCCCATGGACAGAGGAGCATGGCAGGCTATAGTCCATAGGGTCTCAAAGAATCTGACACGACTGAGTGACTCAGCACACATGTGGAAAAAAATAAATATTTCTTCTAGATTACTAATTCCATTTTAAGTATTATTTGTTCTTCAAGAAGTTATTCTTTATGCAGAGATTTGAAATTATTTTAGTAATCAAGTTTTTAACTTTCAAAAACTAAAATCACATCTCTCCATGTATCAGTTACTGTTAGTTTTCTGCCATTCCATCCTCTCTGCCAACAAAATATGGGATGGAAATATGGTCAGCTTAGATCAATAATAAAAAAGAAAAGTTTTTATTTTCCAGTCTCCCTTGCAGCTATGTGATGTTCTGTTAAATGTTTAATGATCAGCTCTGTGAAAGTAAAAAGAGCTTTTTTGTAACCTTTGCTTATTCCATGGTAAAATTACCCAAGGAACCCCACTAATTCTCTGGCTGCAAAACCTATCCTTGAACTTAATCAAGAAACATGTTCTACATTATTTCAAGAGTTAATTTCACAGCATTCGCTGAGAACAAACATCACAGCCAAGCATATGGAAGATGGCGCTTGACTTGAATGAGCAACCTGCTGACTTACTCTCACTCCATCCTGTGGTGGTGGATCTAGACCTTGAGTTCAGGTTTTCTAAAGGCAATTTTATTTTTTCTATTTGCTTGATGAAATTTTTCTTTCTTTCTTTCCTTTTTTGGTGCTCTAAGGTTTTGTCATTAACCCAATGCAGTTTCCTAAAATTTTCACAGTTTTTCTCAGAGCTGCTTAGAAAAAGGCTCCTTTGTTTTCCACTGGATTTATGGATTATTTAATACTTATATTTTTTCTATTATTAAAATTTATCTTTTGTAGAGAAGAGGGCTCTATTTCCTATATGGAACTAGGATCAGGAGAATTTAAGAGTCAGACGGTGACATTTTAAAAAAAGTAAAATGCTGAATGGAATTTCATGAATGCGGTATTCAAGGAAAAAGACAGTAAAGTTATAAGTTACTGTGAGACTACTTTGTAAGCTTCTTAGTACTTATAAACACTTAAGATTATATACTTG